>NW_024344491.1:0-340 GCF_902729225.1 Pteropus medius
ATTCTTCTAGGCAGGAGGTTATTCCATTAGCTCAGGATCAAGGCTCAAGGGGCTGAGTGCAGGAGGACAGCTCTCTGGTGGGCAGAAGACAGGAGCTATGAGCTTTCCAGCAGGAGAGCTCCCTAAGCAGCCCACTGGCTTTCAGATTCTGGACTGAGCAGACCTGTGTCCCTGACCATGTTCACAGGGGCCTGTGGTACCGCACATCTTAACCTCACCAGTGACTGGTGAGAGATTTCTGGGTGGGGGGTGGGGGGGGCAGACTTTGTGCCCCTCCGTTCATGCTCTCGAGTCCTGCACAGCCAGGTGTCACTGCTGCTGAGGGTCCCACACTCCGGAA
>NW_024344492.1:0-565 GCF_902729225.1 Pteropus medius
AGCAGTAACATCAGAAGAAAACTCTGGAAACACCAGAGGTTTTATGGAGGATCATGGGAGGAAATGGTCAGACTGAAAGAAAGGCAACAGGGAGGGTAGTTGTCAGTGAACTAGGGAAGGAGTTTTTAAGAGGCCTCGAGGTTAAATTCAGAGAGTTCAAGAACAGAGGACTTTTGCTTGCCGGAGTCAGGAGGCTGGCAGAAAAAGAGGTCAGCCTTCAGCAAGTCAAGGAAGGAACAAGAAGCGAGGATGTGGTGAAGGAGAGTGTGGACCACACTTTGAAGAAATTTAGGTACAAAATAAAGGTGAGGAGGAAGCTGGGTCAAAGAATATACCCTTGTCAGACCTCCAGTTTGTACGAACTTATTAAATAGGTCATGGAAAAGTTCTCAGCAAAGAGAACATTTGAGGATTAATATATAAGATAATATATATTTAAGTATAAATATATTAATCCTCTATGTATATATATTGAGGGTTAATATATTTATACTTAAAAGGCAGGGATGTATGTAATGCTTTTAGAACTCTTTTTCTAAAGCAAATCTTAAAAAATTATCAGTTT
>NW_024344493.1:0-448 GCF_902729225.1 Pteropus medius
AATTAAGGTTTCACTTTATTCCCAGTAATAGTTGATTATTACACAATTGCTAGCCTAATAAAGACGAGTTTTTCTTCTCTTCTCCCCTTGTATTTTTATTTTAAAAAGTCTCATTTAATTATCAAAGTAATTCATTTTTATGCTACTAAAAATGAAAATGTGAGTCAAATACACCAAAGGCAAATGCATTCCTCTCCACCTAGCACCTATCAGGATACTTTGAGAACTGCTCACAAGTCTCTAGAGACAACCAGCTGGCTCCCAGTCTCAGGTGCCCAAGTCCCAGGCTATGCCTGTCAGTTAGCACAGATCAGGCTTATCAGGCTGTGGGCTTGAGGCCTTGGGCACACCTGCCACACTCCCATGTTACCCCAGGGGCAAAGTGGGGTGAGCTGGCTGGACACGGCCAAGGTGATGTGAGACCATGTAGCTTCCTGGTAAAGGGATA
>NW_024344495.1:0-411 GCF_902729225.1 Pteropus medius
CTAATACCTGTCACAGATCTATACATAACTTTTATGTAGTAAGAACAGGACACATTCCTCCACCTTTTCTCAACCAGGTGATCTTCCTAAGGCCAAATCAGGCAAACTTTGACCCCCAAACGTGATTTCCTAGTTGGCAGAAAGATAAATGCTTCTTTTAAAAATTGCATGAAGTTCTGTCAAAACTGTGGCTTTTGGAAAGGAGCCTTGCATTTGGAAGCTTCTGGGTAGCTCATCTATAGAATAAGACAGTTACTGATGTGATACTCTTTTAAACATCTAGTTTTATTCCTTTTCAGGACCAGAATCGGTACCTCAGACTTTAGCAATCTGTATATAGAGTGCTGGCTACAGTGTGGTTTAGTGTAGCGGGTCTCAGCTTTCCACATCTTAAATTCTACAAATTTTTTT
>NW_024344496.1:0-374 GCF_902729225.1 Pteropus medius
ACTACTATCGGTTTTAAAAATTCAACTATAAACTCAAATTAACACAAAAATTTATTATTTTTAAGATGCACAAGGCACCTTGAAAGAGTGCCATTTTGCTAAATTAAGCAGCATAAATGTAGCTAGAAAAAGTTATTTTTGAAATTAATTTTGCCATACTTTGTTTCAGAACTTATATCATAAATCACATGTTTGTGGGAGAAATGCACTCATATCTTTGTGAAAATAATGTCTTCCTCATTTATTCAACAATATTTATTTAGTGCCTAACTGTGTACTGCCGATGTACTAGAAGCTTGTGACACAGAAATGAATAAAATGTAGAACTTGCCTCTAGAGGCTTGTTATCTAGAGAGGGATACTGTAAGCATAAT
>NW_024344497.1:0-307 GCF_902729225.1 Pteropus medius
CTCCCTCGCCCTCACCTTTCTGCCTGGGATGGTCGAGATGGTCCCCGTGGACGCATTCAAAATGAAGAAATGAAAGGCTCAGAGAGCTGATCGCAAAGCTCCGAAGGCACGGAGGCCGAATTCAGACCCACAGCTGTCTGCAGTGTCTCCCAGCTGACCTCTTTCCAGCGGGTGACTGCCCCCATGGACGGAGGGGCAAAGCATACCTGGCTACGCTGTCTGTGGGTGGCCGTGAACCCTGCAAGAGGATACAGAGACGAATGAGACGTACTTTGTACCTCTAGGAGCTCAAAGTGTCAGTGAGTGC
>NW_024344498.1:0-333 GCF_902729225.1 Pteropus medius
TCTGGCTGGGGATGGCGGACAGGCAGAGGCCCCCAGAGGCCGGCGGAGGCCTGGCGGACCGGCCACGGCGCTGCTGCGCCAGGAGGGACCGCCTCGCCCCACAGCGCCGCAGGCCCGGCCCCGGACGCTAGGCGGCGCTGCGCGGCAGACGCGGCGCAGCCCGGGACGCGCGGCGCCCAGCGGCGCCCAGCGGCGCCCAGCACGCACGTGTGAGCGGGGCGGGGCCGCGGGAAATACGCGTACTGTCAGCCCCCTCAGTCACTCGACTGTTAGGACTGTTACGGTGTTCTCGCCCCGAAATGGACTCTGAAATCCAGCGACAAGAGAATGAGG
>NW_024344499.1:0-717 GCF_902729225.1 Pteropus medius
TAAACTTAACCGTAATCTTAATCCTAACAGTAACACTAACCTTAACCCTAACATTAACCCTAAATGAAACCTAACCTTAATACCCTAACACTAACCCTAAACCTAATGCTAATCTTAATCTTAACAGTAACACTAGCACTAACCATTACCCTAACACTAACACTAAACCTAATCCCAACCCTAAACCCTAACCCTAACTTTAATCCTCACCCGAGCCTTATCCCTAACCCTAAAAGTAAAATTAACCATAACCGTAACCCTCAACCTAACCATAACTCTAACCCTAAACCGTACCTAAACATAACCCTATACCTAAACCTAAACTAATCCTAACACTAATTCTAACCCTATCCTCTTACCCTAACACTAACCCTAAACATAACTGACCCTAACACAAACTATAACACTAAACCAAACACTAACCCTAACACTAACTTAACGCTAATCTTAACACTAACCCTAACACTAATCCTAGCTCTAAACTCATAAATTAACCGTAACCTTAACACTAACGTAAATCTAACGCAAACCTTAACCTTAAACTAATCCTAAACGTATCCTTACCCTAACCCTAATTCTAACTGTACACTCCTACCCTAACCCTAACCTTAAACATAACTGTGTCCCTAACCCAAACCATAATGCTCAAACTATTCCTAAACCTAAACCTGAACTTAAAATTTACACTTACAATATCCCTAACCATAACCTTTGACC
>NW_024344500.1:0-575 GCF_902729225.1 Pteropus medius
CTATGCCTTTCAAGGGGTACATAACAAAATTAATTAGGATATCGGTGTGCTGATGGGGAAAGATGATAAAAATTTATTCTGTGTATCATAAATGCATGTTAGTTACCATTAGTCTTTTGGATGCATATGCCTTGTATTTGTTGCCTATTTTATTAGGGATTCTGTTTGGGCATTTCCTGTCAGAAAAGGAGAAGGGGGGGGGTTTACACCACAGTAGAGAGTGGGGAGATTAAGTGGTAAGTGCAGTCTTGAAATTTCTTCAAAACACTCATTATAATCAGTCACCATCCGTGCATGGAACATCAGCCCTACACAGTGACATCTTCAAATTAGTCAAGGCCTTTATTTTCTAGCATATTTTTAGCATATTAGATTGAATAGCTTATCATACTATGTTCACTTATTCTTAAGTAATCTCAACATGCAGATGAGCCAGGGTGAAACGGCGTGTTTGATCCCAGTTCAAGAATACTGGTGAAACGGCGTGTTTGATCCCAGTTCAAGAATACTAGCGAGCACGGTTCCTTGTTCTCCTCACCTCAGTCATCCCTTCTTCCTTCGATTTCCTCCCCCAT
>NW_024344501.1:0-450 GCF_902729225.1 Pteropus medius
TATTAAATAATATATATATATATATATATATATATATATATATATATATATATATATATATAAAACTATATATATATGAAACTAATGAATGTGCTCATATTTATATAGACTTACCTCACATGCTAATTTTTCACATTAATGAATGAGCTCATATTTATATAGACTTACCTCACATGCTAATTTTTCATTCGAGCTTTAATTTTAGTTTTGTTTTGTTTTGGCTCACATATGCTGTGTATGTATGTCCTCATAACATAGAATGGAGAAACAGGATAAAAGGTGCTTTGGTGTAAAATTACTTCCCTCTGGTGCTTTCTGTGAGATTTTCTTTGCCTTTTCTGTTTGTTTGTTTGTTTTGTTCTAATTCAGTCTTTTGTGTATATGCCCAACCCTCTCCATCCTGTCTGACCTATGCTAGACCTTTTATAGTCTCAGAGTCTTTCTTTTGAA
>NW_024344502.1:0-442 GCF_902729225.1 Pteropus medius
GCTGCTCTCGGGGGCCCTGGCCCTGACCGAGACCTGGGCGGGTGAGTGCGGGGTCGGGAGGGAACGGCCTCTGCGGGGCAGGAGCGAGGGGACCGCCCGGCGTGGACGCAGGACGCGGGGAAGGCGCGTCCGCACCGCCCAGGCCCAGAACCCCCGTCCCGTCCTGACCGTCCCGCGCCCCCCGCGCCCCCTTGTCGCTCCCGGCCCATCGACCTCGGACCGGGACCCGCGCCGGGAGGAGGGCCGGTGGTCTCAGCCCCTCTCCACCCCCAGGTTTCCACTCCCTGAGGTATTTCTACACCGTCTGGTCCCGGCCCGGGAGCGGGAAGCCCCGCTTCATTTCTGTCGGCTACGTGGACGACACGCAGTTCTCGCGGTTCGACAGCGACGCCGCGAGTCCGAGGGAGGAGCCGCGGGCGCCGTGGATGGACCTGGTGGAGCA
>NW_024344503.1:0-439 GCF_902729225.1 Pteropus medius
TGTAAGCTGACAAGGTCCTTACAATCTGTGAGGTCAATCAAGGGTTGCCTCACCTAAAAAAAATAATTAATTAATTAATTTTTTTTAAAAAAAAAGGCTGGGAGACACAGTGGCCCTACCTAACACATAGAAACAAACACAGGAAAGCAGCCAAAATGGGGAGACAAAGAAACACATTCCAAATGAAAGAAGAGAACAAATCTCAGAAAAAGAACTAAACGAAATAGAAACAAGAAATCTACCAGATGCAGCATTTGGAACTCTGGTTTTAAGGATGCTCAATGATCTCAGTGAGTACTTTAACAAAGAATTAGGAAACATAAAAATGGAGATAGAAAACATAAAAAAATATGAAGAATACAATAACTGAAATGATGACTACATTAGAAGGCATCAACAGTAAGTTAGATAAAGCAGAGGGCAGAATCAGTGATTTGCA
>NW_024344504.1:0-411 GCF_902729225.1 Pteropus medius
CATCTATGCTTCTTCCTCCCTGCCCCCCGCTCCCCCTCCCACCGGGTGACCAGGCCGGGAACGGCGATGGCGATGGCGGCGGCTCCACCCGGCCCGGGCCCGCCCCTACTGCGCCTCGCCGTTAAAACGACAGGAACGACATGAGTAAACGCCGTCCCCCGCCGTCCCCGTCACTCGCTCCTCCTCGGATGCCATCTGTGTTCACTGCTGTCAGCCGAGGAGGAACCGCGAGGGGTCCGGCGCAGACACCGCAGCCCAAGGCCAGTGGGAGGGGTGAGCAGGGAACCTGCAGAAGTGGCTTTGAAAAAGCACAGCGTAGACTTTATTTTTAGAGCAGACCTCAGTTGGCAGCGAAGTGGACGGTAAAGCACAGGGAGTTCCCGCAGCCTCCCGCCCCCGGCCGAGGGCCCC
>NW_024344505.1:0-337 GCF_902729225.1 Pteropus medius
TCAGGACCTGCGTCCCGGGATCTGTGACCATGGACGTGTGTGTGTGTGTGTGTGTGTGAGTGTGCGTGTATGTGTTCGTGCACGCGTATGCGTATGTGTGCGTGGGCCTGTGCGTGCACGTCCGTGTTGCATTGATTAACTATTGTGTGGCACAGGTTTGCAAAAGGCAGGGTTCCTGGCAATACCCCAAGGAGGGGTCCTTCTGTCAGCTCAGGGGACTCGGGATGGCAGGAGCGTCCCTGGCCGGTGCTACCAAAGCCGGGGAGAGTCCACACAGATGGAGGCGGCCGCTCGGAGTTGGACTTTAAGGGGCAGGAGTTTGCTGAGGGCCCAGGTG
>NW_024344506.1:0-303 GCF_902729225.1 Pteropus medius
ATATATATATATATAAATATATATATATATATATATATATACATATATATATATATATATGTATATATATATATATATATGTTTCCTTTTGCAAAAAAAAGTTCTGATTATAAAAGTCATATGTGTTTATTATGTATCATTTAGAAAATAAAGAAAAATAAACTTAGCATTTAAAAATTGCTGACAATCCAAATATTCAGGATAATAATGGCTGAAGGGTTTGATGCAATACTTCATAGCTTTGCTATAGAAATGTAAATATTACCAATTTATTTACAACTTTTATTACATGTATTGCAGAGA
>NW_024344507.1:0-379 GCF_902729225.1 Pteropus medius
TTTTTTTTTTTTTTTTTTTTTTTTTTTTTTTTTTTTTTTTTTTTTTTTTTTTTTTTTTTTTTTTTTTTTTTTACATATTTGTTAATGAGTGTCTGCACAATAAAGATGTGGTCTGTAGCTTGTTTTCCAAGGAGAAATCCAATTTGGCTCTCATGGATGTTGCCGCTACTCAAATAGAGTTTGATTCTTTAATTGAAGCAGCTGCAAAATAGCTTGTGGGCAATACAGTGTTCCACAGGCTTTCCTGGAGCTGTCCGGGTGGAGACCACCTTCACTCTTGTGTTCTGAATCCTCCAAGTTCATCAGAGATACTGTCAAGAAAGTGTCTCCTCTGGGGCAGGTTGACTCTGCCGTTGGCCTGTTAAAGCTCTCGTTAAGT
>NW_024344508.1:0-5494 GCF_902729225.1 Pteropus medius
TTCTCCATTAAAATCGCTTTGCTCCTCAGTTAGGACTTAGAATAATCTATCTTATTAGTAGGTGGGGTGCGGAGGGTGAGAGAAGGGAGTGGGGAGTGTGGATTGATAAGACTCGCCGCACCTTAAAAAGTGCAATACTGTTGATAAGAGTAACACTCTTAGTAGTGTGTACCTGGGAGTTTAATTTTTTGTGTTTCCCATTGATCAGAATGACTGAAAATGAAACTACAGGTATGTAGTGAGCCCCAGTATGTTTTACAGTCCAGCCTCCCTTCCTCTATTTTTCTGGTATAATACATGCCCTAACCCCACCTCTTTCTTGAGGATAAAGGCCTCTTCTTCATTCCATGAAAGATGGATAAGACTTCCAAACACCCCTTACCCTCACAGAGGTAAGCATATGACTCAGGCCTGGCCAAAGGCAGCACCCCATCACCTTGCCATTTGAATTGGTCCAAGAAGCAGGCATGTAGCCTATGCTAAGTGAATGGGAATCCTTTCCTGAGGTAGTATATATATATATATGCTGGGATTGGAGGAAGCCTCTCTCTTTCCTTTTAGAATAATTGACTAAGATACTGTCTATCTTCAGCATTCTGTGGCCTTATCCCTGACACCAAAGCCCCTTTTCTCTACCACATGGAAGGTCATCTGCCATAAGAAAAAAAAAAATAAGAGAAATAACCAGTGGGCACAGGAGAGAAAGCATTAGATCTGTTCATGCCTGAAACTCACTTGACATGTGTTTTCTTCCCAGCTATGTGAGCCAACAGATTCCTTTTCTTTGCTTTAGCTGGTTTAGATTAGATAATTCTGCCTCTTACTATCAATAGTCTTAACACAAAAAATATATATATTCCTCCCACAGTCCCACAATCTATACTTATATACATGCTTACTAGAAACTAGTAAAGAAAATTGGACCTTGTGCACATTAGTTGAAGATACAAACAAGAAATTTGCCTTCCAAGAAAATAACAAGCATAAGTCAAGAGCCATCTGCATTTGTCTCTGAGCAAATATAAACTTAATGTCTGTTTTCTTATTAGAAGATGGATAAATAGAAAATTTTTTAAAAAACAACAATAAAAGCTAAGTAAATAGGGGGAGAAAATATACTGACAGATAGGATGTAGAAAACACCACCCAGAAGACACAGACTCACCCTCTGCAAATCATCTATTGCAGAAACCAGAAAATCAAAGAATATGTTTTGGGATAGGGTATAAGAGAAAGTCAGAATTTGAATACAGGCTGACATGTATATACAAAGGATGCCATGAGATGTGTAAGAATGAAATATTTCAAGGAAACCAAAAATCCCATAGCATAATTAAAAACTGCTTTGGAGTCTTAAAACCAGAACCAATCTATAGATTATCATACATGTGATGTAGGGGTGAAAAAGCTTAATAAGCTTTCCAGAATGGAGATTAAAATGTCCAAAAATAGAAAATGATGAGAGATGACAATAGTGCAAGGAAATTCAAAACAATAAGAAACAGAAGCAATAATTTTTTGCTGTATTGAAAAGAAAAAAAAACTGAAACTATGTCTGGACATATTTTAGCTTTGAACTACAATAATAAGAAAAAAGGTAATGTTAGCATCTAGCTCACCCTACCTCCCACCTCTCTTTCCCCAAAAAGTAGAAATGAACTACTATGTATGGATGGACTCAATTGTGCTGCAGTTAGAAAATTACTCAAATCCCAGTGGTTTTAATCCAACAATTATGTTGGCAGGTTGACAGAGGGGCTCTGCTCCACGTGATCACTCAGGGACCCAGTCTAACAGAGGCACTATTATAATGTAGCTTCATTAACTAGAACAAATGTCCCCTTCATTCACTGTAGCATAGAGAGAGACTAAAGAATTATGAATAAGCTTTTTACTGGACATCACTTTAGCTCCTATTTCATTGGGCAGAATAATCATGTGGCCCACCTATCTGCAAGGGTGAAGAAAACATAATCTTCACTATGCCCTAAAGGAGAGATGAACTGGGAATGGGAGCTCACTACAAGTCTCTAATTCTGTTACTATCATAGGAAGTAACACCAGGCTGGCTGCACTAAATGTTTCAAGACTCTTCCATTCAATTAAGAAATCAAGAATTAAAATGGAAAAGTTATAATAGCAAATGACTGTCACTGAGCATAGGAACCAAACTATTTAACTATATCAATAAGTAAATAACTTCACATATGTGTTTAAGACCTAATGAATATGTCAAAAGTAATATTTGAAAGAATGTCTATCATGTAAAATTTTAACAATCAAGATCTAAAATCCTAGGTCTGAACTTCTTTCTCAAGTAAGTGGATGATGAGTACTGTGACTGGGGTTTCAAAGCCAAGGACTAGAGATTGACGAGGGATAGGTTTGGAAGGCCTTAGATAATACTCTGGAACATCCCATCACCCATTCCGGATACATTATTGCACATAGGCATCTAAACATAAAACACCAAAAGAATTACCCTCAGAAGACCTGTGCAAAAGCTATACAAAGGAAACCTCTAAGAGGAACTAACAAATAGACACAATAAAGATACCATGTTTCTGAATAGAAGAAAAATCTAGAAAAATTGACAATATTTAACTAACCTTAGAATAAGAATTTCTAAGTATAAAAAGCAATAAAAAATAAATCACAATAGAAAGAGCCAATAGATGTGACTATATCAAAAAAAGGTCATAAGAAAATTAAAAGACAATTGACAATGCAAAACATTTTTGAAACAAAAAAGAAAAAAAAGAACAAGTTAACTATTTGAACATGGGACATTTTCCAGGACAGACCATACGGTAATCCACAAATTAAGTCTCAATAGGTTTAAAAAGATAGATATCATACAACCTATCCTTGACAACCACAATTGGATAAAGTTAGAAATCAATAAAACCATAGTAATCAAAACAGTGTGGCATAAAGACAGACATATAGACCAATGGAATAGAATAAAGAGGGATCCAGAAATAAACGCTCACATTTATGGTCAAATAATTTTTGACAAGTGTGACAAGACCATTCAAGAAAGAAAGGATAGTCTTTTCAACAAATGGTGCTGGGAAAATTGCAAAAGAATGAGGTTGTACCCTTACCTAATGCCATACACAAAAATTAACGTGTCCATGGCTATGCCACCCTGAACGTGCCCGATCTCGTCTGATCTCGGAAGCTAAGCAGGGTTGAGCCTGGTCAGTACTTGGATGGGAGACCACATAGGAATGCCAGGTGCTGTAGGCAATTAAAAAAAAAAATTAACGCAAAATGGATTGAAGATCTAAATCTAAGACCTAAAACTCTTAGAAAAAATGTAGGACAAAAGCTTCATGACATTGGATTTGGCAGTGATCTCTTGGGTACAAAACAAAAGGCACAGGTAACAAAGTAAAAATAGACAAATTGGATTTCATGAAAATTTAAAATTTTTTTGCATTAAAAGACACAACAGAGAAAAATGGCAACCCACAGAATGGGGAGAAAATATTTGCAAATTATATACCTGATAAGAGATTAATATCTAGAATATATAAAGAACTCTTAAAATTCAACAACAACAACAAAAAATTGAAAACCGGGCAAAGACTTGAATAGACAGTTCTCCAAAAAAGATATACAAGTGGCCAATAAGAACATGAAAAGATGCTCAACATCACTAATCACTAGAGAAATATAAATCAAAACTATAATGAAAAAGCACATCACACCAACAAGAGTGGCTACTATCAAAATAACACAAATCAACAAATGTTGGCAAGGATGTGGAAAAATTGGAACATTAGTTTACTGTTAGTGGGAATGTAAACAGTATGGCAATTCCTCAAAAAATTAAAAATTGAATTACCATATGATCCAGCAATTCTGGGTATATATCTAAAAGATCTGAAAGCCGGGACACATACAGATACTTGTACACCGACATTCATAGCAGTATTCTTTACAATAACTAAAATGTGGAAGCTACACAAGTGTCTATCAACAGATAAATAAATAAACAAAATATGGTATATGTATATTGTAGAATATTATTCAGCCTTAAAAAGGGAGGAATTCTGTAATGTGCTACAGTGTGAATGAACCATGAGGACATAATGATAACTGAAATAAGCCAGTCACAAAAAGACACATACTGTATAATTCCACTTATATGAAGTATTTAGAGTAGTCAAAATCATAGAAACAGAAAGTAGAATTATGATTGCCAGAGGCTAGAGAGAAGAGAGAATGAGGAGTTAATATATAATGGGTATAGAGTTTCAGTTTTAAGTGAAAAAGTTATGGAGATGGATAGTGGTAATGGATGAATAACATAATGTATTTAATACCACTGAATATTAAACTATACACTTAAAAATGGTTAAATGGCAAATTTTATGTGTGTTTTACCACAAGAAAAAAATAGAAAAAGTTAATGATCCTTACTATAGAATTATCTCCTATAATCAATAATAAAAAACACTAAAAATAAAAATGTGCAAAATACATGAATAATATAAAGACATAATACAGATGGCCAATGAACATACTTTTAAATATTTATACTAATCCTCAAAGAAGTACAAAGCAATGAGAAACTACTTTTTGAAAATTATTTTTTATGTTTCAATTACAATTGACATACAATATTACATTAGTTTCGGGTGTACAACATAGTGGCTAGACATTCATATAACTTACAAGATGATGCACCTGATAAGTCTAATACTCTACCTGACACCTTACACAGTTAGTATAATATTATTGATTATATTTCTTATGCTCTACTTTACATCCCCATGACTATTTTGTAACTACCAATTTGTGCTGCTCAATCCCTTCCCCATTTTCCCCCATTCCTCCCAACTCCCTCTCTCATCTGCAACCAAAAAATGTTCCCTGTAACTATGAGTTTGTTTCTGCTTTGTTTGTTCTTTTACTATGTTTTTTAGATTCCACATATAAGTGAAATCATATATTTGTCTTTCTCCATCTAACTTATTTCACTTACAATACTCTCTAAGTCCATCCATATTGTTGCAGATGGCAAGATTTCATTCTTTTTATGGCTAAGTAGTATCCATTGTATATATGTACCACTTCTTTATTCCATTCATCTGCTGAAAGACACTTACTCAGTTGCTTCTGTATCTTGGCTATTGTAAATAATGCTGCAATAAACATATGGATGTATTTTTGAATTAGTGTTTTGAGTTTCTTTGGATAAATACCCAGAAGTGAAAATGCTGGGTCCTTCTTCGTCTCTTGCTATAGCATTTGTTGGAAAGGGGGAAGGAAGAGAGGTAGTTAAGAGTAAAACTTTGGGTGACAAAAGGAGATCTGACTTTGGGTGGTAAACACAAAATGCAATATACAGATGATATACTGTTGAATTGTACACTTGAAACCTATATAATTTTATTAAGCAATGTCACCTCAATAAATTTAATTTAAAAAGAAGGCAAAAAGTCTTTTTAATTAAAAAATAATAATAAGGCCTATTTTGTCT
>NW_024344509.1:0-813 GCF_902729225.1 Pteropus medius
ATTAGGGTTAGGATTGGCTTTAGTTTGTAGGTTAGGATCAGAGTTTG
This sequence comes from Pteropus medius, assembly GCF_902729225.1. Classification (NCBI taxonomy): domain Eukaryota; kingdom Metazoa; phylum Chordata; class Mammalia; order Chiroptera; family Pteropodidae; genus Pteropus; species Pteropus medius. The sequence goes on from NW_024344509.1 coordinate 48, forward strand.
GGTTAATATTAGTTTTAGAGTTAGCGTTAGTTTTAGAGGTAAAGTTAGAGTTAGAGTTAGGTATGGTAAGTGGTTAGGGTTATATTTATTGTTAGTGTAAAATTTAGGGTTAGGGTTACTGTTAGGGTGAGGGTTAGAATTAGAGTTAGGATTAAATTTAGTTTTAGGGTTAGGATTAGTATTAGGGTTATTGTTAGGGTAAGTGGTTAGAGTTAGAATTAGTATTAGGGTTAGTTTTAGGTTTAAATTGGGGTTATGGTTAGGTTCATCTTTGGGTTATAGTTATGGTTAGGGTTAGGTTTAGCTTTAGGTTAGGTTTAGGTTTAGGTTTATGGTTAAGTTTACGGTTAGTGTTGGGGTTAAGTTTATGGTTAGGTTTAGAATTAGGGTTAAGGTTAGGGTTATCGACAGGCTTAGTGTTAGTGTTATGGTAAGGTTTATGTTAGATTGAAGGTCAGGTGAGGGTAAGAGGATAGAGTTAGGATTAGTGTTAAGGTTAGAGATAGGATTAGGGTTAAGAGTTAGGGTTACTGTTGGGGTTAGCTTTAGGTTTAGTGTTAGGGTTAAGGTTAGGCTTAGGGTTAGGTTTAGGGTTAAGTTTAGGTTAGGAGTAGGGTTAGATTTAGTGTAAGTGTTAGTTTTAGGGTTGGCCTTAGGTTTAGGGTTAGGGTTGAGATAAGCACTTAATGTTAGGATTATCATTAGTGTATAATTAGGCATATGGTTAGAATTAAAGTTAGAAATAGCTTTAGTTTTAGGATTAGGT
>NW_024344510.1:0-828 GCF_902729225.1 Pteropus medius
CTCTCACTTTTTGAGACTTACTTTTCACATATGAATACTGAAGATGTTGAACAACGTGCTCTTGAAGACATTAGCAGCCCTTGAGCCTTATGATGTTTACGTGTCATGCATGAACCCACTGCAGCTGACCCTCTGGCCCTTCCTGCTCCCTTGTCTACCAACCTTTGTGTGGGGAAGGAGAAGGTAGTGCCTGGTATATTATTGTTAGTTCGTGTGCCAGGCTCCCTCCAAAATGGCATGAGCTCCCTGAAGACGAAGTCCACGTGTATTTCGTCCGGTACCTGGCAGGAAGTGGGCACTTGATTATCCTTGGTAGAATAGGCCGCATAGAGGACTTACAGATTGAACTAGACGAAATGCCAACGTTAGATCTTTCTGACATCAAATATGTAAGCTAAGTCAGGCACCATGGAATTACATAACACCTGCCTTGTACTGTAGCTCACAGGGCGGTGTCTGACATGTTAAGCGATCAAGAAACATAAAGAAAGGAAAGTTGGCAGTAAGAGAGGAAAAAAAGAAGAAAAGTCATATCGTTACCAATTTTATATTTTTTTTCAAAAATGCCTAGGAAGATTATTCTGACAAAGATCCAGCACATTGGTTAATGACCTTGGTCAAAATTGGGCACATAGGGATATTACCATTAAAAAATTTTATGCTTTTTATAGTGTAAATCTGTCATTAAAAATTAGGAAAACAATTGTCTACATTTATGAAACAAACGTCTACATTTATAAAGCACTTCTCAGTTTCCAACGGGCTTTCTCCTGCATTATCTCATCACAGGTTCCAGAAAAGTTTTATACAGTGCAAAAGGCAATCGAA
>NW_024344511.1:0-7948 GCF_902729225.1 Pteropus medius
CTGAATTCAGCCTCGTGCCTTGGGAGCTTTGCGATCAGCTCTCTGAGCCTTTCATTTTCTTCATTTGATTGCGTCCACGGGGACCATCACGACCATCCCAGGCAGAAAGGTGAGGGCGAGGGAGGTGTCTGCTTCGTCCTGAAGTCTGATTTCCACTGCGGAAAGCGGGAAGGAGCCGAGGCCTTAGGAAGGAGCCCCGGGGCCTCTGGGATGAAAGAGATCATGCTGAATTGTGGCTCCGGAACGCCCGGTGTCCACACTGCGGGGAGGTGGAGTTGCGAGGAGCGGCCTGTCTTCTGTGGTAGAGCAGGGGTCCAGGCAGGTTTCCTTCGAAAATCCACCATATACATATATATGCATATAGATGAACATATATGTGCATATATATGTATATGGTAGCTTTGGAAAAAAGCTCTCTGGTGACGTCCATTTCGAGCCAGAATCGCAGACTTCCGAGAAAAGGCTCACTTACGGCAAATGCACAGCCCACCCGGGGCCTTGGGGCTCTGTGGGCGATGCTCGGTCATCTGCGGGTACTGGGGTAGCGAAGTTGGAGGAGCACTCACTGACACTTTGAGCTCCCAGAGGTACAAACTACGTCTCATTCGTCTCTGTATCCTCTTGCAGGGTTCACGGCCACCCACAGACAGCGTAGCCAGGGATGCTGGCCCCTCCGTCCATGGGGGCCGTCACCCGCTGGAAAGAGGTCAGCTGGGAGACACTGCAGACAGCTGTGGGTCTGAATTCGGCCTCCGTGCCTTAGGAGCTTTGCGATCAGCTCTCTGAACCTTTCATTTCTTCATTTTGAATGCGTCCACGGGGACCATCACGACCATCCCAGGCAGAAAGGTGAGGGCGAGGGAGGTGTCTGCTTCGTCCTGAAGTCTGATTTCCACTGCGGAAAGCGGGAAGGAGCCGAGGCCTTAGGAAGGAGCCCCGGGGCCTCTGGGATGAAAAGAGATCATGCTGAATTGTGGCTCTGGAACGCCGGTGTCCACACTGCGGGGAGGTGGAGGTGCTAGGAGCGGCCTGTCTACTCTGGTAGACCAGGGGTCCACGCAGTTTTCCTTCGAAAATCCACCATATACATATGTATGCATATAGATGAATATATATATGCATATATATGTATATGGTAGCTTTGGCAAAAAGCTCTCTGGTGACGTCCATTTCGCGCCAGAATCGCAGACTTCCGAGAAAAGGCTCACTTGCGGCAAATACACAGCCCTCCCGGGGCCTTGGGGCTCTGTGGGCGATGCTCGGTCATCTGCGGATACTGGGGTACCGAAGTTGGAGGAGCACTCACTGACACTTTGAGCTGCTAAAGGTACAAACTACGTCTCATTCGTCTCTGTATGCTCTTGCAGGGTTCAGGGCCACCCACAGACAGCGTATCCAGGGATGCTTTGGCCCCTGCGTCCATGGCGGCCGTCACCCGCGGGAAAGAGTTCAGTTGGGAGACACTGCAGACAGCTGTGGGTCTGAATTCGGCCTCCGTGCCTCAGGAGCTTTGCGATCAGCTCTCTGAGCCTTTCATTTCTTCATTTTGAATGCGTCCACGGGGACCATTACGACCATCCCAGGCAGAAGGTGAGGGAGAGGGAGGTGTCTGCTTCCGTCCTGAAGTCTGATTTCCACTGCGGAAAGCGGGAAGGAGCCGAGGCCTTAGGAAGGAGCCCCGGGGCCTCTGGGATGAAAAGAGATCATGCTGAATTGTGGCTCTGGAACGCCCGGTGTCCACACTGCGGGGAGGTGGAGGTGCGAGGAGCGGCCTGTCTTCTGTGGTAGAGCAGGGTCCAGGCAGGTTTCCTTCGAAAATCCACCATATACATATATATGCATATAGATGAACATATATATGCATATATATGTATATGGTAGCTTTGGCAAAAAGCTCTCTGGTGACGTCCATTTCGAGCCAGAATCGCAGACTTCCGAGAAAAGGCTCACTTGCGGCAAATGCACAGCCCTCGGGGCCTTGGGGCTCTGTGGGCGATGCTCGGTCATCTGCGGGTACTGGGGTAGCGAAGTTGGAGGAGCACTCACTGACACTTTGAGCTCCTAGAGGTACAAACTACGTCTCATTCGTCTCTGTATCCTCTTGCAGGGTTCACGGCCACCACAGACAGCGTAGCCAGGGATGCTTTGGCCCCTCCGTCCATGGGGGCCGTCACCCGCTGGAAAGAGGTCAGCTGGGAGACACTGCAGACAGCTGTGGGTCTGAATTCGGCCTCCGTGCCTTAGGAGCTTTGCGATCAGCTCTCTGAGCCTTTCATTTCTTCATTTTGAATGCGTCCACGAGGACCATCACGACCATCCCAGGCAGAAAGGTGAGGGCGAGGGAGGTGTCTGCTTCCGTCCTGAAGTCTGATTTCCACTGCGGAAAGCGGGAAGGAGCTGAGGCCTTAGGAAGGACCCCAGGGCCTCTGGGATGAAAAGAGATCATGCTGAATTGTGGCTCTGGAACGCCCGGTGTCCACACTGCGGGGAGGTGGAGGTGCGAGGAGCGGCCTGTCTTCTGTGGTAGAGCAGGGGTCCAGGCAGGTTTCCTTCGAAAATCCACCATATACATATATCTGCATATAGATGAACATATATATGCATATATATGTATATGGTAGCTTTGGCAAAAAGCTCTCTGGTGACGTCCATTTTGAGCCAGAATCGCAGACTTCGAGAAAAGGCTCACTTGCGGCAAATGCACAGCCCTCCCGGGGCCTTGGGGCTCTGTGGGCGATGCTCGGTCATCTGCGGGTACTGGGGTAGCGAAGTTGGAGGAGCGCTCACTGACACTTTGAGATCCTAGAGGTCCAAACTACGTCTCATTCGTCTCTGTATCCTCTTGCAGGGTTCACGGCCACCCACAGACAGCGTAGCCAAGGATGCTTTGGCCCCTCCGTCCATGGGGGCCGTCACCCGCTGGAAAGAGGTCAGCTGGGAGACACTGCAGACAGCTGTGGGTCTGAATTCGGCCTCCGTGCCTTAGGAGCTTTGCGATCAGCTCTCTGAGCCTTTCATTTCTTCATTTTGAATGCGTCCACGGGGACCATCACGACCATTCCAGGCAGAAAGGTGAGGGCGAGGGAGGTGTCTGCTTCAGTCCTGAAGTCTGATTTCCACTGCGGAAAGCGGGAAGGAGCCGAGGCCTTAGGAAGGAGCCCCGGGGCCTCTGGGCTGAAAAGAGATCATGCTGAATTGTGGCTCTGGAACGCCCGGTGTCCCCACTGCGGGGAGGTGGAGGTGCTAGGAGCGGCCTGTCTTCCGTGGTAGACCAGGGGTCCACGCAGGTTTCCTTCAAAAATCCACCATATACATATATATGCATATAGATGAACATATATATGCATATATATGTATATGGTAGCTTTGGCAAAAAGCTCTCTGGTAACGTCCATTGTGAGCCAGAATCGCAGACTTCCGAGAAAAGGCTCACTTGCGGCAAATGTACAGCCCTCCCGGGGCCTTGGGGCTCTGAGGGCGATGCTCGGTCTTCTGCGGAGACTGGGGTACCGAAGTTGGAGGAGCACTCACTGACACTTTGAGCTCCTAGAGGTACAAACTACGTCTCATTCGTCTCTTTATGCTCTTGCAGGGTTCAGGGCCACCCACAGACAGCGTACCCAGGGATGCTTTGGCCCCTGCGTCCATGACGGCCGTCACCCACTGGAAAGAGTTCAGTTGGGAGACACTGCAGACAGCTGTGGGTCTGAATTCGGCCTCCGTGCCTTAGGAGCTTTGCGATCAGCTCTTTGAGCCTTTCATTTCTTCCTTTTGAATGGGTCCACGGGGACCATTACGACCATCCCAGGCAGAAAGGTGAGGGAGAGGGAGGTGTCTGCTTCCGTCCTGAAGTCTGATTTCCACTGCGGAAAGCGGGAAGGAGCCGAGGCCTTAGGAAGGAGCCCCGGGGCCTCTGGGATGAAAAAAGATCATGCTGAATTGTGGCTCTGGAACGCCCGGTGTCCACACTGCGGGGAGGTGGAGGTGCTAGGAGCGACCTGTCTTCTGTGGTAGACCAGGGGTCCACGCAGGTTTCCTTCGAAAATCCACCATATACATATATATGCATATAGATGAATATATATATGCATATATATGTATATGGTAGCTTTGGCAAAAGCTCTCTGGTGACGTCCATTTTGAGCCAGAATCGCAGACTTCCGAGAAAAGGCTCACTTGCGGCAAATGCACAGCCCTCCCGGGCCTTGGGGCTCTGTGGGCGATGCTCGGTCATCTGCGGGGACTGGGGTACCGAAGTTGGAGGAGCACTCACTGACACTTTGAGCTCCTAGAGGTACAAACTACGTCTCATTCGTCTCCGTATGCTCTTGCAGGGTTCAGGGCCACCCACAGACAGCGTACCCAAGGATGCTTTGGCCCCTGCGTCCATGGCGGCCGTCACCCGCTGGAAAGAGTTCAGTTGGGAGACACTGCAGACAGCTGTGGGTCTGAATTCGGCCTCCGTGCCTTAGGAGCTTTGCGATCAGCTCTTTGAGCCTTTCATTTCTTCATTTGAATGCGTCCACGGGGACCATTACGACCATCCCAGGCAGAAAGGTGAGGGAGAGGGAGGTGTCTGCTTCCGTCCTGAAGTCTGATTTCCACTGCGGAAAGCGGGATGGAGCCGAGGCCTTAGGAAGGAGCCCAGGGCCTCTGGGATGAAAAGAGATCATGCTGAATTGTGGCTCTGGAACGCCCGGTGTCCCCACTGCGGGGAGGTGGAGGTGCTAGGAGCAGCCTGTCTTCTGTGGTAGACCAGGGTCCACGCAGGTTTCCTTCGAAAATCCACCATATACATATTTATGCATATAGATGAACATATATATGCATATATATGTATATGGTAGCTTTGGCAAAAAGCTCTCTGGTGACGTCCATTTTGAGCCAGAATCGCAGACTTCCGAGAAAAGGCTCACTTGCGGCAAATGCACAGCCCTACCGGGGCCTTTGGGCTCTGTTGGCGATGCTCGGTCATCTGCGGGGACTGGGGTACCGAAGTTGGAGGAGCACTCACTGACACTTTGAGCTCCTAGAGGTACGAACTACGTCCCATTCGTCTCTGTATGCTCTTGCAGGGTTCAGGGCCACCCACAGACAGCGTACCCAGGCATGCTTTGGCCCCTGCGTCCATGGCGGCCGTCACCAGCTGGAAAGGGTTCAGTTGGGAGGCACTGCAGACAGCTGTGGGTCTGAATTCGGCCTCCGTGCCCTAGGAGCTTTGCGATCAGCTCTTTGAGCCTTTCATTTCTTCATTTTGAATGCGTCCACGGGACCATTACGACCATCCCAGGCAGAAAGGTGAGGGAGAGGGAGGTGTCTGCTTCCGTCCTGAAGTCTGATTTCCACTGCGGAAAGCGGGAAGGAGCCGAGGCCTTAGGAAGGAGCCCCGGGGCCTCTGGGATGAAAAGATATCATGCTGAATTGTGGGTCTGGAACGCCCGGTGTCCACACTGCGGGGAGGTGGAGGTGCTATGAGGGGCCTGTCTTCTGTGGTAGACCAGGGGTCCACGCAGGTTTCCTTCGAAAATCCACCATATACATATATATGCATATAGATGAATATATATATGCATATATATGTATATGGTAGCTTTGGCGAAAAGCTCTCTGGTGACGTCATTTTGAGCCAGAATCGCAGACTTCCGAGAAAAGGCTCACTTGCGGCAAATGCACAGCCCTCCCGGGGCCTTGGGGCTCTGTGGGCCATGCCCGGTCATCTGCGGGTACTGGGGTGGCGAAGTTGGAGGAGCACTCACTGACACTTTGAGCTCTAGAGGTACAAACTACGTGTCATTCTTCTCTGCATCCTCTTGCAGGGGTCAGGGCCGCCCACAGACAGCGTTCCCGGGGATGCTTTGGCCCCTCCGTCCATGGCGGCCGTCACCCGCTGGAAAGAGTTCATTTCGGAGACACTGCAGACAGCTATGGGTCTGAATTCGGCCTCCGTGCCTTAGGAGCTTTGCGATCAGCTCTTTGAGCCTTTCATTTCTTCATTTTGAATGCGTCCACGGGGACCATTACGACCATCCCAGGCAGAAGGTGAGGGAGAGGGAGGTGTCTGCTTCCGTCCTGAAGTCTGATTTCCACTGCGGAAAGCGGGAAGGAGCCGAGGCCTTAGGAAGGAGCCCGGGGCCTCTGGGATGAAAAGAGATCATGCTGAATTGTGGCTCTGGAACGCCCGGTGTCCACACTGCGGGGAGGTGGAGGTGCTAGGAGCGGCCTGTCTTCTGTGGTAGACCAGGGGTCCACGCAGGTTTCCTTCGAAAATCCACCATATACATATATATGCATATAGATGAACATATATTTGTTCATCTATATAGATGAACATATATATGCATATATAGATGAACTATATAGATGAACATATATATGTTCATCTATATAGATGAACATATATATGCATATATATGTATATGGTAGCTTTGGCAAAAAGCTCTCTGGTGACGTCCATTTTGAGCCAGAATCGCAGACTTCCGAAAAGGCTCACTTGCGGCAAATGCACAGCCCTCCCGGGGCCTTGGGGCTCTGTGGGCGATGCTCGGTCATCTGCGGGTACTGGGGTAGCGAAGTTGGAGGAGAACTCACTGACACTTTGAGCTCCTAGAGGTACAAACTACGTCTCATTCGTCTCTGTATGCTCTTGCAGGGTTCAGGGCCACCCACAGACAGCGTACCCAGGGATGCTTTGGCCCCTGCGTCCATGGCGGCCGTCACCCGCTGGAAAGCGTTCAGTTGGGAGACACTGCAGACAGCTGTGGGTCTGAATTCGGCCTCCGTGCCTTAGGAGCCTTGCGATCAGCTCCTTGATCCTTTCATTTCTTCATTTTGAATGCGTCCACGGGGACCATTACGACCATCCCAGGCAGAAAAGTGAGGGAGAGGGAGGTGTCTGCTTCCGTCCTCAAGTCTGATTTCCACTGCGGAAAGCGGGAAGGAGCCGAGTCCTTAGGAAGGAGCCCCGGGGCCTCTGGGATGAAAAGAAATCATGCTGAATTGTGGGTCTGGAACGCCCGGTGTCCACACTGCGGGGAGGTGGAGGTGCTATGAGCGGCCTGTCTTCTGTGGTAGACCAGGGGTCCCTTGGGTTTCCTTGAAATCCACCATATACATAGATGCATATAGATGCATATATATAATGCATCTATATGTATGTAACTCTCTGGTGACTCATTTTGAGCCAGAATACTTGAACTTCGAAAGGCTCGCCTGCGGCAAATACAGCACCCCTCCCGGGGCCTTGGGAGGCTCTGTGGGCCATGCCCGGTCATCTTGAGGCCTGGGGTGGCAGTTGGAGGCCTGCAGCACTTTGAGCTCCTAGAGGTACAAACTACGTGTCATTCGTCTCTGCATCCTCTTGCAGGGGTCAGGGCCGCCCACAGACAGCGTACCCGGGGATGCTTTGGCTTTCCGTCATGGCGGCCGTCACCCGCTGGAAAGAGTTCAGTTGGGAGACACCTCAGACAGCTGTGGGTCTGAATTCGGCCTCCGTGCCTAAGGAGCTTTGCGAACAGCTCTTTGAGCCTTTCATTTCTTCATTTTGAATGCGTCCCCGGGGACCATTACGACCATCCCAGGCTGAAAGGTGAGGGAGAGGGAGGTTTCTGCTTCCGTCCTGAAGTCTGATTTCCACTGCGGAAAGCGGGAAGGAGCCGAGGCCTGAGGAAGGAGCCCCGGGGCCTCTGGGATGAAAAGAGATCATGCTGAATTGTGGCTCTGGAACGCCCGGTGTCCACACTGCGGGGGGGTGGAGGTGCTAGGAGCGGCCTGTCTTCTGTGGTAGACCAGGGGTCCACGCAGGTTTCCTTCGAAAATCCACCATATACATATATATGCATATAGATGAACATATATTTGTTCATCTATATAGATGAACATATATATGCATATATAGATGAACTATATAGATGAACATATATATGTTCATCTATATAGATGAACATATATA
>NW_024344512.1:0-503 GCF_902729225.1 Pteropus medius
TAAATATCAAAGGACCAGATAATGTCTTCTGGCTTGTGAATTACACAATAAATAAAACAAAGCCAGAATATTAAAATATTCTCTGGATCAAACTCCCATGTCTCTGATTTCCTTCACCTGTGGCCCATCAAGGATTGGGTTAATGAAGCTTTTGTTAGCCTCAGGCCTGCTCCTGAGTTGACTGTAATCAAAGTTTGTTCCTTGTGTTTCATCCTCTAAAGCAGGGGTGTCCAGTCCCCGGGCTGTGGACTGGTGCTGGTCTGTGAACAGGGCTGCACAGTAGGAGATGAGTGGCGGGTGAGTGAGTGAAGCTCCATCTGTATTTGCAGCCCCTGGCGCTAGCATCAGCACCTCAGCTCATCTCAGATCATCAGGCATTAGATTCTCATAGGAGCACCGGTCCCTGGTGCCAAAGGTTGGAGACTGCTGCTCTAAATGATAGTAGCTCTGGGCTAATGATTATATGTCTGTATGGCTTAGTATTTTTTTTTTTTTTTAATGTT
>NW_024344513.1:0-565 GCF_902729225.1 Pteropus medius
GGAGCAGAGAGCCGCACTGTGCTGAGCGACGTGCCTCCCGGTCGGCCCGGGCCCCTTGTCACGGCTCTAGACTGCAGGCCGGGGGAGGGATGCGGCTGAGAGCCTGGCCCCCTGGGGTCTGTGGGGGGGGGCGGGCGGGGGCTGCACACAGCCGGCTCCTGGGGCAAGTGAGGGACGGGGCTCGGCCGCACGCTTTGCTGGAGGGGACCGTGACGTGCCATCTGAGAGGAGGAGGCCGGAGGAAGACGCAGGCCGGGCTGACCCTCCCGCGGCCCTCCCGGTGCGGGCTCTACATCTCTATCTCTCCCCCATATTAACATCCGGGTCCCACTTCTCGCCACCTTAGCTGTGGGGACCCCGCAGCGGCACCTGCTTCCTGACGGAGAAGGAGTCTCCACCTGGCTCTGGGACCCCGGAACGGTCCTTTGTCCACGTCAGAGCAAAGCCCAGTGGACCGTACAGCGTAAAAATCGCTCCTGGTTTGTATTTCAGTGACATGGAAGCCTGTGTGATATGAAGCCGCCCGAGGAGGGGACGCCGGGCGGGACACGCACTGCGATCACAG
>NW_024344514.1:0-326 GCF_902729225.1 Pteropus medius
GCGCAGCGCGGGGCGCAGCGCGGGGCGCAGCGCGGGGCGCAGCGCGGGGCGCAGCGCGGGGCGCAGCGCGGGGCGCAGCGCGGGGCGCAGCGCGGGGCGCAGCGCGGGGCGCAGCGCGGGGCGCAGCGCGGGGCGCGCTCACCTTGAGGCCGTCGAAGGCGAAGGCGCGCTCGTCCGAGCCCAGCTCCTGGTCCGGCTGACAGCCCGGCCTGCTCCAGCCCACACGCATGTCCCCGGCGGTGACGGCCTCGAACTCGAAGTACCAGCGCCCGGCGCGCACCGCGTACGTCCTCTCGGCGCGGAAGATGCGGAACCTCTCCCCGGTG
>NW_024344515.1:0-347 GCF_902729225.1 Pteropus medius
AGTAAGAAAGAGGTGGTGATCGCTATGTCAGCTACTGCGGGGAGGCCAAGCGACAGGACGACCAAGACCACTAGATCTGGCACACTGGGGATCGTCAGCGACATAAATAAGAGCAGTTTCAGAGTTAGAGTAAGTCTGAGAAAGGGTGACAGAAGCAGAATTAGAGTTGGCAATTCTTCCCATAAGTTTTGCTGTAAACTTGGCATGGGCGGGGTCAAGAGAAGATTTTTAGTTTTGTTTTCTAAGATGTGAGGAATAAGAGCAAGTTTGTATTCTGATGAAATAATCCAGTAGAGATTAATATTGGTGAAGGGACAATTACTGGGGTGTTGTCCTTGAGGAGACAA
>NW_024344516.1:0-317 GCF_902729225.1 Pteropus medius
TTTTTTTTTTTTTTTTTTTTTTTTTTTTTTTTTTTTTTTTTTTTTTTTTTTTTTTTTACCATGCTTAGATGTCATCTCCACATACTTCAGTGTTATTGATTTCTAATTTAATTCCACTGTGGTTTGAGAGCAGATATTGTATGATTTCTATTCTTTTATTTTAGTTATAATGTCTTTTATGGCCCAGAATGTAGTCGATCTTGTCACCAAGATCTTGTTCCATGTAAGCTTGAGAAATATGTTTATTTTATAGATAGTAGACAGTAGACTGAATGAAGTAGTCTATAGATGTTCATTATATCCAACTGATGAATGAT
>NW_024344517.1:0-3596 GCF_902729225.1 Pteropus medius
TAACTCTAACTTCTTACCCTAACCCTAATCCTAACCCTAACACTAACCCTAACCCTAAACCCTTATCCTGAACCTAATACTAAATCTAACTTTAAGACTAAAACTAGCCCTAACTCTAGACCTAACCATAAACCTATCCCTAAACTAAACCGAAACCGAAACCTAACAGTAACCCTAACCATAACCTAACCCTAAGCTTAACCCTAACATTATCCCAAACCCTAATTCTATCCCTAACCTTAAAACTAACCCTAAGTCTGATCCGACCCTAAAACTAAAGCTAATCTTAACCGTATTTCTAACCCTAACCTAAAATTTTACATCAACAAAAAAATCTAACTCAAATCTCTTGCCCTAACCCTAACCCTAACCCTAAACCTACCCCTAAACTAAACCTAAAAGGAATCGTAACACTAAAAATCAAGCTAATGTTAAACATAATTCTAAACCTAACCCTGACACTAACCATAATGGGAATTCTAACCCTTACACTTATCCTAACCCTAATTCTAACCTAACCATTAATTTTACACTAATAATAACTCTAAACTAACTGCTTACCCTAATTCTAACCCTAAACCTAAAGCTAACACTAACAACTAACACTAACACTAACCCTAACTCTAACCCTAAAATTAACCTAAACCTAAACCTAACCCTAAACAGAAACTGAACCCTATACTAAACCTAATGATAACCCTAACACTAACTTAATATTAAGACTAACACAAACCCTAATACTAATCCTAACTCTAAACTCTTACCATATCCTGACCCTAACCCTAAAACTAAAGCTAATCATAAGCCTAATTCTAACCCTAACACTAACACTAACCCTCACCCTGTTCCTATCCCGAAAAACTAAAGCTAATCCTAACCCTAATTCTAACTCTAAACCTAAATTTTTTCTAAAAATTACCCTAACCCTAATGCTAAACCTAAAGCTATCCCTAACCCTAATTCTAAACATAAACCCTAATAGTAATCCTAAGCCTAACCCTAACCCTAACCTAAACGTAACTTTAACCCTAACACTTACCACAAGCCTACACCTAAACTAAACCTAACCCGAACACTAATGGTACCCTAACAATAACCTAACCCTAACTCTAAGCATAACATTAAACCTAACTCTAACCTCTTACCCTAAACCTAACCCTAACCCTAAAACTAACTCTAAACCTAAAGCTAACCCTAACTCTAACCTTAACCCAAACACTGATCCTAACCCTAAAACTAAAGCCAATTCTAACCCTAATTCTAACCCTATCCCTAACACTAACCCTAAACCTAAATTTTACACTAACAATAACACTAACGTTAACCCCTTACCCTAACCCTAAACCTAAACCTAAATTTAACTCTAAAACTAACCCTAATCCTAACCTTAATCCTAACATTAACCCTATCCCTGTTCCTAACCCTAAAATTAAAGCTAATCTTAACCTTAATTCTAAACCTAACCCTAAATTTTACAATAACAATAACATTAACCCTAACCAGTTACCCTTACTCTAACCCTAAAATATAGCTAAGCCTAACCCTAACACTAAGCCTATCCCTAAGCATATTCCTAATCTAACCTACCCCGAACACTAATGGTAACCCTAACAGTAACCTAACCATAACACTAAGCCTAAAACCTAACACTAACCCTAAATCTGACCCTAACACTAAACCTAACCCTATCCTAATCCCTTATTGTAACCCAAACCCTAAACCAAACCCTAACACTAACTCTGATCCTAACGTTAAAACTAAAGCTAACCCTAACCTAACACTAACCCTAACTCTAACTCTGACCTAAACCTAACCCGAACGCTAACATTAACCATAAACCTAACCTCCAGGCGTAAATCAACCCTAACCTAAACTTGACCTTAAACCTGAACCTCTAAATATTACTATATACAAATGATCATATATTGTTGCTAATACAGCCCTGACATATACAAATACATTTCAGGCGGACCTATGCTCATATAATTTTAGTTCTAACATCTTACCTTTCAAACTAACCTCAACCCTAACCTAAATTGAACCTGGCCCTGACCTAAAAGTGGACCCTGGCCTAGATCTAAAGTGGCACCTTTGCTAACCCTGTAATTTGTAGTTTGTAATTGTCTGACCACAACCTTTAATTTTATTTTAACTAACATGACTTTGAGACCCCAGATCAATTTTAGCCATGGCACTGACATGAATTATACATTTGGCCTCGCCCGGCCTATTTCTTTAATTTTAGCCCTAATTTCGGTTCTGGCGAGAATAGGCTAATTTTAATCGGCGCACTTGGATTTTAAACCTGGCGTTGAAATTAAAAGCATTCTAATGGCACTGGATTTTGCACTTTAAATTTAACATCAATGATCCTATTTAATGCCCTGGAATCTAGCCCTAATCTTGCACTCTTACTAAATTTAGGCCTGAATTCCTAATGTTTTTAAGCTGGCGTTTAAAATTCATCAGCCTGGCCTAAATTAATATAATTTAACCCTATTACTTAACATGGCTCTGGCAATTATAATTTGGCGTTAAATTATAATAACATATCTAATTTACTTTGCCCCTATACTAAACGGACCCTCACTTACTTTTCGAAATCTAAACCTAACTCCTAATGCAAACCCTAACACTAACACTATCCCTTTACCTTAACCCTAACACTATCCCTAACACTAAACCCTAACACTAACCTTAACCCTAACACTAACCCTGATCCTAACCCTAATACTAAAACTGACCCAAACCCTAATAGTAATCTTAAACCTAAATTTTACACTAACAATTACCTTGACTGTAACCTCTTACACTATACCTAAAACTAACCCTAAATTTAAATCTACACTTAAGCATAATTTTAATCTTAACTCTAAATTAACACGAACCCTGATCCTAACCCAAAAAATAAAGCTAATCCTAACCCTAAAGCAAACACTAAATCTATAGCTAACCGTAACCCTAACACTAACCCCAACCCTAAGCCTAAACCTATCCTAAACCTAAACCTAACCCTAACCGTAAAGATAATCCTACCCCTAATCGAAACCTAAACCGAACCCTAACACTAACTCTAACCATAATCTTACCCTATCCCTAAATTTCAAACTAACAATAACCCTAACCCTAACCCCTTATCCTAAACCTAACCCTAAATCTCACTTCAAGCCAAAACTAACCCTAACCCTAACCCTAACATTAACCCAGACCCTGAACATAACCCTAAAAATCTAGCTAATGCTAACCATAATTCTAAACCTAAGCCTATCACTAAACCTAACTCTGATCTTAACCCTAAAACTAAAGATTATTCTAACCCTAAATTTTAAACTAACAATAACCTTAACACTAATCCCTTACCCTAAACCTTACCCTAGCCCTAATTTTAACTCTAAAACTAACCCTAACCCTAACTAACCATGATCATAACCGTAAAACTAAATCTAATGCTAACCCTTATCATAACACTAACCCTAACACTAACCAGAAAATTTTCTCTAACAATAACTAAAACCCTAATGCCTTATCCTAACCTTAACCCTAAACCTAAATCTAACCCTAACCCTAACACTAAACCTAACACTAAACCTAACACT
>NW_024344518.1:0-400 GCF_902729225.1 Pteropus medius
GCATATAGATGAATATATATGCATATATATGTATATGGTAGCTTTGGCAAAAAGCTCTCTGGTGACGTCCATTTCGAGCCAGAATCGCAGACTTCCTAGAAAAGGCTGACTTGCGGCAAATGCACAGCCCTCCCGGGGCCTTGGGGCTCTGTGGGCTATGCTCGGTCATCTGCGGGTCCTGGGGTACCGAAGTTGGAGGAGCACTCACTGACACTTTGAGCTCCTAGAGGTACAAACTACGTCTCATTCGTCTCTGTATCCTCTTGCAGGGTTCAGGGCCACCCACAGACAACGTAGCCAGGGATGCTTTGGGCCTCCCTGTCCTGGGGCCATGTCACCCATGAGAGGTCACAGGACACCTAGCATGGCCAGGTGGGTCTGAATTCGGCCTCCGTGCCTT
>NW_024344519.1:0-310 GCF_902729225.1 Pteropus medius
AAAGTTTCTAAGAACAAGAACTTCAAAAAAATTATTATAAAAATCCCATTGTTATATACAGATAGGTGTTCTGGTTCTCTTTTGATAGCTATCTTTGGTTCTCTACTGAACAGCAACAACTTGTCTAGGTAGCTGTATCTCTAGATAGAAAAATTATAGATAGATAGATGATAGATAGATAGATAGATAGATAGATAGATAGATAGATAGACAGACAGACAGACAGATATAGGAATGGGCTCTTGTGACTATGGAGACTGACAAATCTTTTGACCATAAGCTGGAGGCCCAGGAGAGCTGATGTGTATTT
>NW_024344520.1:0-536 GCF_902729225.1 Pteropus medius
GATAAAGACTCAAGCATAGCTCCTGTAAAACAGGCACTTTGTTAGTTTCCCTCCATGGAGCTTAGTTGCTGAACGCAAACAGACCAACAGCCATCAGTTTTTAACTATGGAGTATGAATTTGTTGACATTTACAGATGGCTGGAGGAAGCATGTGGTGTCTCCAGAATTGTTATTTAGCTACTGACAATACCATGCTGAAAGGCTGGGGAGAGTGACATTGTTTGTGATCCTAGTACTTTTCCATGTCAGTGATAGTATAGCACCTGAAGGTGTCATTTAGATAAATGAAATGCAGTCAGCTTTCTCATTCAGAAATTGATTATTCAGGGTGTGAATTGCTTTGCATTATCCAGGCTTTGCGTTGCTTCTTTTATCTTGCTCATGGCCTGGAGAAAAATGAAATTAAAACATATTTAGCTGGTAATGAAAAAATATAAATCTGATTATCAGACCTCAGTTCTCTTTCCAGCTTTGCTGTTAATTTGCTAAGGACCTTTGGCAAATCATAACCTCTCTGGGTCTTGGACTCTTAAGA
>NW_024344521.1:0-421 GCF_902729225.1 Pteropus medius
GCAGAGGTGCATCTCGAAGCTCCAGGAAGGCCTTAGAACGTGGTGTTTCTCCAGTTTATTTGCGCGTGACACCCTATTAACCCCGACCCCTGATGTAAGCACCCAGAACCCAAACGCCACAGAACAGAGCATGGGAAATGTGAGGAGACAGCATTGGAAGTCTGCATCCCCCAGAGCAGCGGAAGGTGCAGGGGTGCAGGGGTGCAGAACCTGAGGCCCAGAGAGGGACTTCTCCAAGGTCAGGCTGGAAACAGTGCAGGCTCGAGCGTCCGGGCCACTTTTCCCTCGTCGTGGCACCCTTTGGCCCACGTGCTAGTCCTTGGGCCCCTCAGAACAAAGAAGAGTTATTTATTCTTTGACCCAGCGAGCCCATTGTCCCGGACCTGAGTCCAATCCTTGTCAGCACAGCCGTCCTCTCCAC
>NW_024344522.1:0-554 GCF_902729225.1 Pteropus medius
TTTACTAAATGTTTTTACTTGATGTTAGCTGTTGTCTGAGGCTTCGTTTGGGGCTCTCATCTGGGACATCTATTAGTGATCTTTCCAATGTCCTGAACTACCTTATAACATAGTAGTCTAATGTCATCAGACTTGACCCAGTCAGGTCTACATTGTTGTCAGCAGGCAATGTAACCAGGTCAGGAGTTTATTGGAGTCAAGGAATTTGAGAAGTTAAAAGAAAAAGGATATAATTGATGAACCTCCTTAAATTTTATGAGTGTGGTAGAAACAGAGCTGATAGGTTCTGTGAAAGAGTGAGTGTAGAGTGAGGAAATGGATACAGTGATTGTAGACTATGTTTTTAAGAGTGCTAGTTAAGGAAAGGGATGAGAAAATACATCTATGCAGAGCCTACTGTAAGTGATTTTTAGATTTTAGGAGAGCTGAATCTATAAGGAGAAAACGAAAAGTTTCCAGACAGTAGCTAGGGCCTACTTGATGTTTAATGGCTTGTCTTTGTAGGGGAAATGTCCAACATTTTTTGGACTTTTCTACAAGTTTTAAGAGCCTTA
>NW_024344523.1:0-422 GCF_902729225.1 Pteropus medius
CAGTGAATAGATAGAGATATAGTTGTTTTACAGGTGGATCTTATATACAGGACCTTTTCATATGTTCTCAAGCCAGGCTGAAGCTGTTAACTGTCTTCAAATCCTATTGTGACTAATCTTTGCACTTTTATATTTAGAAATAAACACTGGTGTTGTAAAATGCATGGATATAGCTTGTAAAAAGGTGTGATACGTACATTAAGTATCTAGTACTGCGTACGTACATTAAGTATCTGCTAAGAAAAGTGCAAAGATCTAACAGCTAAAGGATTTTAGTAGGAGTGCTTGAGAGCTCAATCCTTCTCACTCAGATACTGAAAGATACTTGGTAATATTGAAATGCTTTCTAATAATAATTGATTTTCAAAACCTCAAGACCACATATGATATATTTATTATCATTATTACTATTTTTTTTTTTT
>NW_024344524.1:0-458 GCF_902729225.1 Pteropus medius
GAAAATGCAAACTTCCACAGCTGCAACGTGGGCCTTCAGGACCTCTGCCCTGCCATACTCTCAGCTCACCTGCTGGTCCAGCTGCAAAACATGCGCCCACGCGGGAAGGCCACTTCCCCTGACCCTGTCCCCGCGGGACGTCTTCTCTTACCAGCCCCAACCCCTTCTCCCCAGGCCAGACTGCCACCCTCATCTGGCGCTGACAGAGTGGACAGCACTCTGTTATAAGACTCATGTGTCACCACCTGTGTCCCTCTAACTAGACACAAAACCCTCAGTTCATCTCCAAATCCTAAGAATTGAGCACAGTGCCTCACCGAAAAGATACATTTATAAAATGTCGAATAACTCCATTGCTTAAGCTAATCACAACACTCAGATCTACGACTATAGTCAAACTATGTATAAAGAAATCGGCTGGTTAAGTTCCAAAGAAGTAACGCAAACCAGAATCGCAG
>NW_024344525.1:0-315 GCF_902729225.1 Pteropus medius
AGGAGCGGCCGGTCTTCTGTGGTAGACCAGCGGTCCACGCAGGTTTCCTTCGAAAATCCATCATATATATATATATGAATATATATATGCATATATATGTATATGGTAGCTTTGGCGAAAAGCTCTCTGGTGACGTCCATTTTGAGCCAGAATCGCAGACTTCCGAGAAAAGGCTCACTTGCGGCAAATGCACTGCCCTCCCGGGGCCTTGGTGCTCGGTGGGCCATGCCCGGTCATCTGCGGGTACTGGGGTGGCGAAATTGGAGGAGCACTCACTGACACTTTGAGCTCCTAGAGGTACAAACTACGTGTCAT
>NW_024344526.1:0-343 GCF_902729225.1 Pteropus medius
GGCTGTCGCTGCGTCCGCGCTGTGCGCCCGCGGCCGGCGCTCCCGAGTGTCCCCGGAGGGGCGGGGTCCCGGGGCCGCGCCCCTCGCCGCCCCGCCCGCCGGACCTGCGAGGTGCACCCGCGCGCAAGATGGCTGCGGCGGCGCCCGCGCCCCGGGGCGCCTTCCGCCCCCCGCCCGCCCCGCCGCGCGCCCCCGCGGCCAGGGCGCCCCGGGTGGGGCCGCCTTCCGCCCCCCGCCCGCCCCGCCGCCTTCTCCGGCGTGAAGACCTCCCCTCTTCGCCACCCGTCCCCTTGCCCTTGAAGAAGAACTTTGCCGAATTTGGTTCAAGTCCTGATTGCACATG
>NW_024344527.1:0-1111 GCF_902729225.1 Pteropus medius
GTAGGGTGCTGCTCTGAGCCCGCGGTTCCCGTTCACTTCGCAGCCTCGGCCGGACACCTGCGGGGTCCGCTGTATAATGGATCACGAGTCTAAACGGGGCCTTCATGGTTCCCGCCCGGTCAACAGGGGCGTTTCTCCGTGTGCACGAGCTACATCCCCCCTTAGTGTCTGTCTCCAGGGAAACACGGAGCCCTGTCACTCACAGAAAAACTGCCATGGGAGAAAGGGAAGTGCTTTTCCCGAGAGCACCGAGACTCGGGTGTTCAGGTGAGATTTCAGCCCAGCCCTGGGAGTGGCGCTTCCCCTTCACCCCACAGCCTCTCCCCAGGGGGCCCTTGGGGACGTCCCCAAGACAGAAACCCCGAACAATTCAGGGGGCTCCCCAGTCAGAGGCGGACAGACGCCCCCACTCGGTGGCCGTGGGAGGCCAGGCCTGTGTGCAGCCCCACCCGGCGGCACCGGCTTTAACGTCCTCATCGGTCGCTGGCCCTCAGTCCCCAGCAGGCTCCGCTTAGCACGCACGCGGGCTGGAGCGGTCAGCAGGGCACGGCTGTCGATGTGGCCGCTGCTGCTCTCCTGGTTTTCTCTTGTTGACAGAGCCCAGAGGTCATGCTGAGCCCGGGGAGAGACAGAGGGAGGGCTCCAGGGGGCCAGCAGGGCCCAGTGGGGTGCGCGGGCCAGCAGGGCCCTAGCAAAAACAATTCCTTTTGTCCCTGTTAAGTCCTGAGTCGTCATAGGTCCTTTGCATCTCTTACTGTGACCTTGCTTGGGTGTGAACACCCTGTGAGTTCTGTTGTCTGTGTCTCAAAGCCCAGGGACCTAGGCAGGAGGGTGTGGCCGAGCACGCACCTCCCCGCAGGGCGCTCCAGGTGACAGCTGGCTGCCACCAACTCCCAGCGGCATCTTCAGACCAAACGGGCTTCCCGCGCCTGACTCATCTCCCCAGGGACGGCGTGGAGGGGGCCTTGCTGATGTCACATGTCTTGGTAAAGATAGCAAAGCAATTGTATCAATGTTCGCAATGGTTCTGCCAGCAAACTGCCTCTCATGGGTGTGGCTTTTCCCTTTTTTATTTGGTCCTTATCCAGCAACTCTCCTTTAAAACAGAGAT
>NW_024344528.1:0-738 GCF_902729225.1 Pteropus medius
CGGTCAGCACCCATCACGGTTAGTGAAGGAGGCGAGTGCCCCCGCCTCGCCCTCCCGTCCACGTCGCCTCAGGGGCACCTAGTGCGGCCCCTCTGCTCCCTCTGCCAGCAGCCGTCTCCCAGGGCTGCAGGGAACCAGGTCAGGAAGCCGCGCCCCTCCCCTTCCTGCTGGCGACCCTGCAGCCAGACAAGATGCGGCAGAGAAGCAGTGACAGGGCCTCAAGCCAGAAGAGAAGTGTTTTCATTCTGCTTAAAAGGGGGTCAGAGCCTAATGCATGTCCCCATGGGGAGAGGAGCCTGCCGTGTGGTCAGAGCCACGGCCCCGTGGCCACCCCGCCGCATCTACTCTGTGACTGACCGGAGCGTTCCGCACGGGTCTCAGAAGTCAGCTTCTTCGTCTCTGCTTCGGGGACACGGGGCGTCTCCCTTCATGGTCATCCAGGAAGCTGGCCACCCGCTCACTTACCAAGACCCTCCACTACAGACGGCTCTTCTTGCCGCCCGTCAGGTGGCACTTCCTTCCCCCCGGAGCAGGAGGGAGGGCACGAGAAGTATTTAGCCTTTAAAGTGTATCAGGCGTTGAAACAATGGGCCGTGCCGTGCCGTGCCGAGACCTAACCCGGCAGTGACTGGTGCCGCCGAGCCCTCTGAGCGCGACTCCACGGGGCAGGGGTGCGCCGAGCCCGGCACCGCCCGAGCGCGTGCTGCAGGTGGGCAGAGGGCCACCCTGCTGGGTCCC
>NW_024344529.1:0-521 GCF_902729225.1 Pteropus medius
ACCAGCCGTCTGGTCGGCTGGTGTGGCCTCGGCGCCAGGAAGGGTCACTCCCAGGAGGTCTCAGTATCACGTGGTCTTGCTGGCTGGGGGGGATGGGGCGGTACCGGAACCGTGGGGTCTGAGCTGAGGCCGAATTTGCCCCGAAAAGGGAAGGGCAGGTGCGTGGAGGGCGGTGGGGTCTCGTGGCTTTCATCGCGAAAACCGCTCTGGGTCATTTCTCTCTGTGAACTGTCGTGATCCGAGCTCCGGTCAAGCGAAGTGGGTTCTGAGTTCGGTGTCAGCCCGTAGCTGAACCGGCGTGGCGCCGTCTCGGGATAGCTGTCTGCCTCTGGTGTCAGCGGCTTCCTGTCCCCGAGGAGCCTTTGGCGTTCGTCGTAGTTGGAGCCACGTGTCAGAGGCGGGGCTGGCCGTCCATTCATGTCGGGGCCTGACGAGCTCCCTTCGAACGGGGCGGGAGAGTGTCCTTTATTCGCCGTCCTTTCTGCAAACCAGGACCTGAGTCTTCGTCTCCGGGGAGCTCG
>NW_024344530.1:0-658 GCF_902729225.1 Pteropus medius
CCCGCTGAAAACGGATGAATGGCGCCGAAGGCCTCACTCGGCGAGGAATGGACGACGGAGAGGAGCGACGTGCCTGCGGCTGGGTGACTCTCCCTCCCCGTGGCTGGCTGTGCTGGTGGCATAAACTTGCCTGAGAACAAGGCCCGGAACAAAGGCAGCAGAGCGAGGGCAGAGACAGCTCCCCAAGGCACGGGGGCACGAGGCCCTGGGTCCGGCCACGCCTGAACCCGCCCAGCCCCGGACTCTGCCACTGGGAGTGCCCATGGGTTCTCCCTGCGGCCTCAGGCAGCCCGAGCGTGCCTCTGCCACGCTCAGGCAGGAGCCCCCCGGTCACCCTTGGGTGCCTCCCTGAGGCTTGCCCAAGGAAGCCTCCGGCCGTACTACACTCCAGCAATAAGTAACCTAAACTCTGTCCCCATGACCGCCAGCACCCTCGATGGCACCTGTTTAACCGACACTCTCTCTGGATACTCAGCTCCTCCAAGGCCTGGGTGGACAAGGTCCGACTTTTCCATCATTCCGATCCCAGAGGCCTACAAATGTCTGGAACATTCCGTGTGCTCCATAAATGTAAATAAATAGCAAAAGAGCAAAAAGGAAAAGCAAAAGGCATTAAACTTCTGCCTTAAATGGGAAAAAGGGCCAAGCCCTGCGGACT
>NW_024344531.1:0-391 GCF_902729225.1 Pteropus medius
TTAATTTGAGATTCAGAAATACATTTTTAAGAGGTTAAATTTATGTAGAGATTGACTTCATATAGTGAGGACTTTTACTATGAGTTGGGTTTAAAGTGTAGACAATTTCTAACATAACCAACAAAATGTAAATCACCTTATTTGTTTATATTAGGCATGTAATTAATAAAGCCTAATTTATAAATTTAGTAAAATAAACAGGTTTATATTATTTCGAGTCAAGTGAGATTTTTAAAGCATTAGTCCTTCTCAAATCAATCATCATAAACAATAGATATTGATTTGTAGATAGACACTTTTTTTCTTTAAAACCATATCTGATTTTGTTTTATTAAAAATAAGACTTTTTCTTGCATCAAAATTTTATTTATCATCCTGTGTGTATGTGTGC
>NW_024344532.1:0-1104 GCF_902729225.1 Pteropus medius
GCATTTTCTTGAAAGTCATTGTGCAGATGACAGTTCTTTCCTGTTTCTAAGAACAGCCCTATGCCATCCTCCTTGAGGGGGCAAATTTGCATCCTGGTACTACAAATTTGCATCCTGGTACCTTCCTCTGGCAGGTGCTGGATATCTGTGAGGGCATATGGGTATATTATGGAGGGTCCGTGGCATGGGGAAAGGTGGATTTAAATCCCACCCCTGATGCTTTGCACTATGCTCATTCATTCATTCAACACATGTGAAGTTAGCATCTACCACTAGGTGGTGAAAAAGCAGATCCAGGGAGCTAATGACCTATCAGAGAAAAAGACCAAAAAAAATTTAGATAAATAAACTTAATGAAGTGAGCCAATAATACATATAAAGTATATGGAGAATCAATTTAGCAGTCTTGTGGAAGTCAAAGAAGGCTTCCTGAATAAAAGGACTGTTTAATTTGAAGGTGTTTACCTGGTAAGGAAAATTGGGAGATGGGAGAGATTCATTCCTTGGTAGTAGTTTTTGGATGTGATTTAGCTTCATAAATTAGATGCACTTGCATGAGAAACGGAAGGCATCTGCATGGTGCCATGCGTAGTATAGCGATGCTAGTTTTTCTGCAGAGTGTTCCAGCATCTAGGCACCAGCTTCTGGGGAGTCAAGAGGCAGAGTGCAGGCCATTTATGATTCGCTACAGTCATAGGTCTCTTAGGTGTGCTGTGGCTCTAAATCAACATTTATGTGTGAAGAGGTGTGCTCCTGGAGCCTGTGGCTCCAGGAATGGTTTCTTCAGTCCTGTCTTCCTGGTGATGGGGGAAGTGGCAGCTCTCCTGGCAGGCTGGTTCTGTAGTGTTATCTGGGCACCATTCCTGGGGCTCTTGTCTAGAGTTTGTCGCTCTGGATTTTTCCAGTGATTTTTCTAAATTCCAGAGTAAATCCCTTTCTGCTTGAAATAATTGGTTTCTGTTTCCTGCTCTTGAGCCCTTACTGATACTACTGAAGCATTGTTAGATTCATTTATGTAGTCAGTATTTTCTGAGCACCTACTATGTACCAGGCACTGGTTCAGGTTCTGGAAATACAACAATAAACAAGACAAAGGTCATATCA
>NW_024344533.1:0-447 GCF_902729225.1 Pteropus medius
TGATCGCAAAGCTCCTAAGGCACGGAGGCCGAATTCAGACCCACAGCTGTCTGCAGTGTCTCCCAACTGAACTCTTTCCAGCGGGTGACGGCGCCATGGATGGAGGGGCCAAAGCATACCTGGGTACGCTGTCTGTGGTTGGCCCTGAACACTGCAAGAGCATACAGAGACGAATGAGACGTAGTTTGGACCTCTAGGAGCTCAAAGTGTCAGTGAGTGCTCCTCCTCTTCGGTACCCCAGTACCCGCAGATGACCGAGCATCGCCCACAGAGCCCCAAGGCCCCGGTAGGACTGTGCATTTGCCGCAAGTGAGCCTTTTCTCGGAAGTCTGCGATTCTGGCTCAAAATGGACGTCACCAGAGAGCTTTTTGCCAAAGCTACCATATACATATATATGCATATTATGTTCATCTATATGCATATATATGTATATGGTGGATTTTCGA
>NW_024344534.1:0-1075 GCF_902729225.1 Pteropus medius
TCTTGGGTTCTGCTCATCTGCCTGAGACCTGGCTGCGTGTAATAAACTGGGACGGCATACGAATTATAAATAGTTAAATATTACATTGAGTGTAACATGCCTCTTTTTAAAAAAAGGAATTCAATTATTGTCGTTCAAATAAAGTTATTCAGTATTGACATTCTCTCATGTTGTCCCCAGCCTTCGTCTGAGGGATGCGATTCTTTGGAGCCACTCTATACGTCAAGATGAGTTACAGAGTAAGGTGATGGCACAGGGAAAAAGTAACAATGTTGACAAGACGAATACATAGCATCAGTTTTTCTTGTTAAGCAAAAGATGAGTGTAATGGGTTGAATTATGATGAGTGTAATGGGTTGAATTATGTTACCCCAAAGTCCACACGTTGAATCCCTGACCCCCCAGTGCCTGAAAGGGGACAGTATTAGGAGACAAAGCCTTTACGAAGAGGTGATTAAGTTAAAATGTGAACATTGTAATCTGACCTGACTGGTGTCCCTAGAAGAAGGGGACATTGGACACCCGGAGAGGCACTAAGGGTGCCTGCACCCGGGGAGAGATCACGTGAGGACACTGAGGGAAGGCGGCCGTCTGCGCGTGCCGGAGACAGACCACAGACACAATCGACGCTGCCGGCACCGTGAGTCCAGCCTCCGGGACCGTGAGACTCCGAATGCCTGCTGTTTAAGCCGCAAAACAGTATAATGAGCAACTAAAAACTAAGGCTCCTGGCATGCATGTTTTCTCCCTCGTTGTCAAAACACGTAACCGCCCGCTTATGGAGGGGCTGGGGCTCCGCTCTAGCTCTGACTCCGGGCGCGCATCACACGGACCTCTGCTTCCAGCGGATCTACCAGTGTCATTGCAGTCATGATGGCAATTTTGGTGAATCTGGAAGTATTAACACAACACTACACTGACTTTTCAAAAGCTCGGGTCCTAGACTCCTCGGGCTCTGTGGCAAAGCCTCATGTTAGCAGGCTCCTTTACAGAGGGCTCCAGGGCACTGCTTGATACGTCAGTGGCTGGGGACTTAGATAAATCAATAAGCATGGGAACATTTTTACTTTTTTTT
>NW_024344535.1:0-306 GCF_902729225.1 Pteropus medius
GGGGACTGTTCTCCGCTCTGTAATGTCTGGGGCCTCAGCTTAGGGAGATTTGGACTTCTAGAGGCTGGAATAGCTGGAATTGGTAGATCCACTCCCCAAACAGGTCCTCCACTCACTTGTCTGTTGCCAAGCTGGGATAAGTGAAAGGCTCAACTAGGACCATGGATGGGGCCACCATGCATGGCTTGGGCTTCTCGCAGCCTGGTGGATAGGCTCTGATAGGAACCAAGAGGGGTTTGGAGAGTTAGCATTCAAAGAAGATCAGTCGCATGGCCTTTACTGACCCTGTTTCAGAAGTCACATCGC
>NW_024344536.1:0-608 GCF_902729225.1 Pteropus medius
ACCCAAGCTCGGAAGGCACTGGTGACAGTTGGGACCAGAATCCAGTTATTCGTCCGACCAGTCTTCACACCTACCGCACAGGGGCACCGAAGTGCTCTGTGGTGATATAGGCTGGGGCCGGTCTGAGTCCCAAAGACTCTGCCACTGCCAACTGTGGTCCTTGTGTCCTTGCGTGGCCCACTGTATCCATCTCCCTTGAGGAACCACAGCCATTGCCACCACAAGCGATGATGGGGGCCTGGGTGTCAAGGGCCTGACATACGTCACCCGCTTTAACCCTCAGCATACCTGATCATACCTGTAGAGGTTGTGTTATTTGTTCCCATTTTACAGATGAGCGTTTGAGGCTCAGAGATGTCAAGGAACTTGCCCAAGGATGCACAGCGGGCCCTTTGCAGCCAGGCTTTGTCTGCAAGTGCGGCCGGCTGCCTCTTGCACGGTCTTGGAGATCTCATTTCTCCTCTGAGTCATAGCTGCTGAGGGCTGAGGCAGAGATGCCTCGCCCGCATCTGCCCCTGAAGGCCGTGCACCTTCCCCGGCCTCTCATACAGCTCTAGCGCCCCCTCACCTCTCACGCACACACATACACCCGCACTGAGGTCACCTTG
>NW_024344537.1:0-530 GCF_902729225.1 Pteropus medius
TTATTACTTTGTTTATTGTCTTCTGTCTTCTTTCCCAACTAGAAAGTAAGTTCCAAGAAGGCTGAGACCTTTGTTGGGTTTGTACACTGATATATCCCAAGTACCTAGAAAAGTGCCCAATGCATAGCAGGCATCTGAAAAATATTTGTTGAATCATGATGCCTGCCCCATGGAACTTATAGTAAGCGAACTTATAGTCCGAGGCAGCCAAATAAACAGCATTACGAATTGTGATATGTGCCTATAGCTGGGCGGTTCTCAGGACTGTCCATGTGTCCCTCTGACCTCATTGTTATTACTTTAAGTCCTAACTTTTCCCACTTTGCTGGTTCCTAGGTCTAAGTCTTCTTCCTCTAATCCATTATATTTGCCATTGCCACAGTTTTCTAAAACTAATGTAATACTCATACCTCATTTTTTTAGAGTAGGTGAGAACTCAGGTGTTTTCTTCTTGCTCACCTATGAATACACTCTGTGCATCCCCATTCATCTTTTCTGGTCTGTCTCCCCTACTGCTTATGGACGACTAG
>NW_024344538.1:0-512 GCF_902729225.1 Pteropus medius
GTCTGCAGTTCCGGCTCAAAATGGACGTCAGTAGAGTGCTTTTTGCCAGAGCTCCCCTAGATATATCTATATCTATATCTGTATCTGAATCTATAGATATCTGTATATCTCTATCTCTCTCTGTTTCTCTCTCCCTCTCACTCTCTCTCTCTATCTACCTATCTATCTATCTATGTATCTATCTATTTCTCTCACTCTTTCTATATATATATTCATATCTATATATGTATACACATATATATATAGATATGAATATATATATATATATATATATAGTGATTTTTATAACAAAAGCCTGTATTTTCCTTAGACGTTTGAGATAAGACAGGCCGTTCCTAGCACCTCCATCTTCCCGGAGTGTGGACACCGGGCGTTCCAGAGCCTCAATTCAGCAGGATCTCTTTTCATCTGAGAGGCCCCGGGGCTCCTTCCTAAGGCCTCTGCCCCTTCCTGCTTTCCGCATTGGAAATCAGACTTCAGGACGGAAGCATACACCTCCCTCTCCCTCACCT
>NW_024344539.1:0-504 GCF_902729225.1 Pteropus medius
CGACCCGCGCCAGACGCACAGAGATCAACAAAGTCACGCTTCCGAGTCACGTGCCCACTGTGCCCCTCCCTCCCGCGAGCAAGCGGGGCGGGGTGGGGGGGGGGCGCGCAGAGGAAGGGCGCCGCGAGTCTGAGGAGCAGGGGGCCTTGACAGCAACCGCCTCCCGCCCAGGGACCCCGGCCACTGCGGGATCCCTGCCCTTCCTCGGCCCCCCGGCAGTTTGGCCTGTCCTAGCCCAGTCCCCAGGCCGGTAGCCCAGTCCCCAGGCCGGTGGGCTCCGGCCGCGCCGGATACTGGCTCGGTCGCTTGCTCGTTCACTCACCACGGTGACCGGGGACACCATGGCGGCGACGGCGGCGGCGACGGCAACTGGTCCCCCTCTCCCGGCTGCAGCTGCCAGGACGCGCCTGCGGTCAGGTGAGAATGCGACGACGTAACAAAGCCCGGGATGACGGACAATACCTCCCGCGCGCCGGGCGCTGAGGGTCTTTCTGCGATTCCCCA
>NW_024344540.1:0-486 GCF_902729225.1 Pteropus medius
TGGGGACAACGCCGAGAGCCGGAGCGGCGGAGGCCGGCTGGCGAGTCCGCGGGGCTGAGGGAACGCGGAGGCCCCGGCTTCGGCGACGCGGGCTGCCTGGAGGCGGGCAGGTGGGCGCTTTTCGCCAAGATGATTTGGAAGAGTCGACAGCCCGTGACGGACAGAGGCCCCTCCGACACGTGGAGCAGGGGAGTCACGTGTTCTCGGATGTGCTGGCCTCGCCCGGAGGAGGAAGGTCAGGGCAACGGGGAGGCCTCGGGGAGGATGGGACACGTCTGTGGGGCAGCCGCTGAGTGTCAAGGGCAGGGCAGAGAGGGGCGGCGGAGCTTTTATCGGCGGGAGAACGGCGAGCCGAGGTCCACGGCAGCGAGGCCAAGGCCACAGCAGCATCCTCTGTCGTCCCTCCCCTGAGGTGGGACCCGGGGCGGAGGAGGGGCTGCTGTGCCAGGCGTGGGACTCTGCCAGCGCCGAGGCCCGGCCCACGAG
>NW_024344541.1:0-407 GCF_902729225.1 Pteropus medius
TAACCTTAACGTAAGCCTAACCATAAACCTAAAGTAATCCTAACCCTAATCCTAACCCTAAGAGTAATCCTAAATATAACCACATACCCTAAACCAAATACTAAACATAACTGTAACCTAATCCAAAACATAATGCTAAACCTGACTGTAACCATAAAACTAACCCTAAACTTAAACCTTAAAGTAACCCTAAATATAACCCTAAAGCTAACAATAATCTTTACTCTAAACTCTTAACCGAATCCTAAAGCAAGTCTTAATCCTAACAGTAAACCTAACCGTAACCCTACCCCTAACGCTACCACTATCGCTAACCCTAACACTTAGCCTAACACTAAACCCTAACCCTAAATCTAACCCTAAACCTAACCCTATCCCTAACTCTAACCCTAACCCTAACCTAACCT
>NW_024344542.1:0-341 GCF_902729225.1 Pteropus medius
GACCTGTCCCCACGCTGCCGCCGTTCGCTTCCGCGTCTGTCTCTCTCGCTGGACTTTGAAACCCCGGACGCGGTCCTGGCTCTCACTCGTATTTGCACCTTGGTGACCGGCCGCGCACGACCCGTGTGAACAGGTGAGGGAATAAACGAGCTCATCCACGCTCCACACATAGACTTCTTCACTGCACTGCTCCCATCCTTTCTGGTCGAAGGGCAGAACGTGGGGCCACCAAGGAACCTAGGACACCTCATGTAACCATTGCCACACGTGGTCACAGCCCAAAGCCTGCATACCTGTCTTCTCTCACCAGCGGCCCTTATTAGCTCTGCTGTGTTACAGCG
>NW_024344543.1:0-2139 GCF_902729225.1 Pteropus medius
ACGCCTCTTTTCTGTTGCCCAAGTGGTTCTTCCACTTGGAGAGTCTCACGTGACCCCTGCCACCAGGCTGGAGCGAGGCTGGCCCCACATGAGTTACGATGCTCAGTATCAGGCTAAGCCGGCTAGCCATGCCCATGAGAGCCTCGCCTGGGTGCAAGGCCCCTGTAGAGCGGTGTGGGCAATGTGTCTTTGCCCGTGAGAACGGTGTCCAGTGGGCACCACCTGGCCCTGGTGTCCACTGGGGGCTCACCGGCACCAGGTAAGTGCCCACTAGAGAGCAGCCTGGCCCCAAGGCTGATGGGCACCAGCAGGCAGAGCCAAGGGCTCAGAGAGGCTGGTCTGCCAGCCGTGGGGGCCTCTCCCTGGGAACCAACAGGCAGGGGGAGCCTGCAGAGCGTGTGGGGCCCTCGCTGTTTGTTCCCGGCCCGTGCTGCTGTAACCGCCTCCCCTCTGTCACAGACTGGCCACCGCCCATGCCATTTCCTTCTGTGCTGCTGGGGGCCGCGGGCCTCATGCTTCCGGGCAGCCGGAGCCGCTGGACCTGTCCTGTCAGGGCCGCCACGGTGGGCGGGGGGGTTACTTCTCTGTTCCCCACCCCTTTCTGCCCAGGCCAGGTTTCCCGATAGGAGAAGCCCCCTGTGAATGCTGATGACCCAGTGTCTGCGCCTCTCCCTGCTGGGGGACCCCTTCACCACAGCTGGCATCACCAGTGTGGACATGAGCAAAGTTTTCGGGCCGCTGCCCTGGAGATCGGGCTCCCATACCTCCCCACCCACCCAGGTCAGTGTCAGGAGACTGTGAGGGCTCAAAGTGGACCCGGCTCGGGGCTGCGGCTCTCCCCGCTCCCTACACACTCCAGGAGCACGTGACACCGGAGAACAAATGGCCATGCCGGTGAGGACAGCCTTGCTGAGCTGCTGGCCTCTGTCCAGCACAGGACCACCCCACCCCAGGCAGGCGGCCCTGGCCGCTCACCCAGAATGCTGCACACCTGCCGGAGGCTGGCAGTGGACTTTCCGAAGGAGAAGGCTGTGGCTGTGGCCACGACCTGGATCCTTAGGCCTCTTGGAGAGGAGACTGCCCGTGTCCTCAGCTCGTCCCCTCCCGCACAGAGTGGGTGTAGAAGGCAACTCGGAGAAGGGGCTCAGGCCAGCAGAGCAGAAGGAGGACAGCTGTGTCTTGTCTCGTCCCCTCGTGGTGCCACCCTGAGACCAGCCCCTCTACCACCTACAGATGAGGGCCTGCCCAGAGTCCCACGGTGGGGAGTCCGCCATTGTCCCCTCTCCCCAGTTACCTCAGGACCACTGTCAGCCTCCTGTCCTCTAAGCCCCAGAAGAATGCTTCCTTCTACGAGAAGTCTTCCCTGACTGACCCCTCTCGAGAGCACCAGAGTCTGGAGAAGTTGGGCCATAATCCACGGTGGCCATGGCCCAGCGGCCCTCTCTAGGAGTGGCTGTGAGGTCTTCTCTGGGGTGCCCCCCAGAGGGCTGGGAGGAGCTAGAGCCCCCAGAGGGTCTGAAGCTGCCCCGCATGACAGGGGCAGGCATACTGAGGAAGATGAGCCACGCTCCTCGGCTTCGAGGGGAGCGGAGGCCAAGGTCAGTGCTGCGCGAGCAAAGCCTCCCTCCTGCCCCTGCCGTTGGGCCAGCGTCCTGTGGCACCGTGTCCTCATTCCCACTCTGTCCGCACGCCAGATGAACACCTGTGGGGACACCGACCGAGGAAGGTGCATTCCGAGCAGTCCTTCCTGACCTGTGGGCTGTGACTGACCTAAATGAGAGGTCCCTAAGTGGCCAGGAAGAGGCATGGAGACCGCGGCTGTACTGGCCGGTCCCACTGGGGCCCCAAAAGCCTTTCCCACCCTGCCTCCCCTCGCCGGCCACTGCAGAAGGTTCTCTCCCTCCCTGGCCAGAGCCTCCGGCCACCCCACCCACCACGTCGCCACTGCACATCGCTGCTCTAAGCCACCCGAAGGCTCTCCACCTGGGGCCCCTGAATGGACAGGCCAAAACTACTGCCTGTGTGCAGTGAGGGGCTGCCTGGGAGCCGAGCGACCGCTGGGAGCCGAGCGACCGCTGGCCTGAGGTTGGGGCGTCTGCCAAAGGGTCCCCTGGAGTCAGCAGCCGGCCGAGGTGGAAC
>NW_024344544.1:0-501 GCF_902729225.1 Pteropus medius
GTGCCAGCTAAGAAGTTTGGATTGGATTACACAGGCATTGGGAGTCATCAGAGGTTTTGAACTGAGGTGTAACATCATCCGGATTCTTAACATTTGTTGAATACTGCCTGCATAGCAGGCCACTGTGCTAGGCACCATGGGAGATACAGGGATCGGTAAGATATGGGTCTGGGCTGGCCTCAAGGAGTTTGCCATTGAAAAGAGAAAAAGGACACTAGGTACTTGGCATTTTGTAGGTGTTCAGTAGATGTTGAGTAAATGAATATTTAGGAAATTATTCCTAAATATTTAGCATGCATAAAGAACTTTAGCATGCATAAAGAACTATAGCACAGGTATACTGTTTGGAGGAGTTCTGAGGGAGAAGAAATTACTTCCCTAGAGATCAGGGAGACTTAGTGGAAGAGATGACATTTGACCAGGGTCTTCAAGAATGGGTAAGTTTTGGATGTGGGGAAAGATGTAAGAGATATTTTAGACAAGCGAACAGCTTGAGCAAAG
>NW_024344545.1:0-612 GCF_902729225.1 Pteropus medius
CTGCCCTTAGCTGGTCCTACTTTGCTGGTCCTCCAACACTCCAGTCACACTTCTCCTCTGTCTCTTTCTGTGGGTATCCGTATGGCCACATAAAAGCCTTCTTGGTGGGCTCTCTCTACCTACCTTGTCAAAAAAAATGCCACCTCCCCTCTGCTTCCACACCCTGCCTACACTCTATTCTCTTTCCAAACTGCTTTATATTTTCCTTTGCACTTTCATATCTTTTACTTATCTTAATTGTTCGTCTCTCCCCATTAAAATGTTAACTCCAAGAGGGCAAGGATTATTTGTTCTGTTTACTGATTTGTCCTCAGTCTAGCAGAGTACCTGATATATAGCAGGTGTTCAATAAACATTTGTTAAATAATTGAAATATGAGATGAATTTACTGTACATATGGAAATTGTACAGGGAATGGGAAATACCTTGGAGAAACTGAAAGATTGAGACACACACTCAAAGATGAGGAAAGTAGGAGTTAGCATTTTCAAAAGTCATTTGGGATGGCCATTTCTTCTCTGTTATAAGGAGGGGGATTTGCCTGATTCTTCAGCATTGCTGTTGCTTGAGCTCATGCTTTGAGCAAGTGAAGTTTGACTCTTTGTTCTGTTC
>NW_024344546.1:0-324 GCF_902729225.1 Pteropus medius
GATCACGTAGGAGGGAATCGGCGTCGCGCCCTACAGGATGGGGGCGGAGACCCCAGGGAGGCCAGAAGGACCCCGGCCCCAAGCCCAGGTCCGCTCACTGCGTCATCTCTCCCTGCCCCCCGATTCCTGCACAGGGCAGGCGCGCAGACAGATCGGTGCTGAACAAACGGAGGAACGCATGAATCGCAGCTCGCGACCTGGCAACGCTGACCCGTTGACACATCTCCACGTCTCAGGCCCGGCCCGGCGCTTAGAATTTCCACGGTGCCGCTCGCTCCCGCCAGCCAGGCCTGGCTCCTGCCTGGCCCTGCTCCGCTGACGCCT
>NW_024344547.1:0-1572 GCF_902729225.1 Pteropus medius
CGATTTTGCATTGTTTTACTTCCCCCTTGTTTAGCAGGTAGAAATATGTGTTCCTCGTTGCTGGACGTGAACAAGACAGAGTCTCGGTTCCCCGAGTTGTGTCCTAGTTGGGGAGGGGAGGAGCGGGTGGCCGACAGGTGCATAAGCGAATACGTCTACGTCAGGTGGAGGAAATGCTGTGAAGGAAAACAGGGCAGGGCGACCGATTTACACGTGGGAGTCAGGGGAGACCCTCTGAGGTGACATCTGAGCAGAGACCTGAGTGAAACAGGGGAGCAGAGTGGGGCTATATCTGGGGACAGGAGGGACCAGTCAGTGCGAAGGTCGTGCGGCGGGCGGAGGCAGGTGGGCACCACGTTACCACGCAGGCGGAAACACCGCTCAGACCCTTCACGTGCGCCCACTTAAGAGAGCTGATTAGCAATGAGGACCGTGGTAAATGAAATGGCATTTGTTACTTTTCAGGGATGTACTGTTAAATTATTTCGACATGTTGAAGTAATAGATTCTGGTTAAAAAGAATGGACTTGGTAATGACAACGACTAAAATGATTTGTGAGGTTTCAAATCTTCTGAGTTAAATCCATACCCACAAAACATAAAACACAGCTTTTAACTATGAAACACAGCACTTGTGATCTGGTGTCACCGAAACAGTGTCATCTGATATTTTAAATTGGAATTTTACTGGTAGTGTAAGTTTTCTTCGAATTGAACGTGCAAGCTTGATATCTGTGAGCTCTGAACATAAAGAATTTACATTTAGTGCTCTGAGTTCTGCATTTAGTGTATTTAACTATCATTAAGAAACAGTTGTCTACAGCCACGCCACCGTGAACAAGCCCAATCCTGTCTGATCTTAGAGGCTAAGCAGGGTCGGGCCTGGTTAGTACTTGGATGGGAGACCACCTAGGAAGACCGGGTGCTCTAGGCGTAAAAAATAAAAAATAAAAATAAAAAAAAAGAAGAAACAATTGTCAAAACAAGGTCTGTGAAAACTGTTTCCTCTTCAGACAGATCGCAGGCCAGTCTGAGGCACGCTGCCTCGTTTCACCCCGGGGTCCTTCGCGACCTCTTTCCCGAGCCTCCCGTTTTCTGCCGTCCCCGTGGCAAACCCTCATGACACTATTCACCTCACCGTCTCCCATCTAACGCTGCTTTCATAGGGAGAATTTAGTTGAGGATTAGAATCCATTTTCCTTTTAAGGTTTTTTGGCTTTATTTTTCCATTTCGAAGTAAAAATTATACCTAGTTCCTGTTTTAAGAAGCAATACTTTCATTGTTGCGGTCTGCGGGGGCAAAGACTCTGAAAGGTTCTGTGTTAATGGTAAATCGAAACCTTCACGCCTCCGGTGGGGGCTTCTGGTGGGAGACGGGCACCGCACACCCGGCAAATGTCCTCCGATCCTGGGCGGTGCCTCTCTGGTCCACGGGTCCCTGTCACATCGCTCCTTACGGGGGCTCCCCTGGAGGTCACCCTCCAAGGTCACAACCCGAGCTGAGCTCCCCAGAGCGCCCTCTCCCCATCCCTGGCCCGGACCCCACTGCACAGGGACCCCGCTGCTACCGCC
>NW_024344548.1:0-799 GCF_902729225.1 Pteropus medius
TGAACTCTGCACTTGAAATCGGACTTCAGGACTGAAGCAGACACCTCCCTCTCCCTCACCTTTCTGCCTGGGATGGTCGTAATGGTCCCCGTATACGCATTCAAAATGAAGAAATCAAAGGCTCAAAGAGGTGATCACAAAGCTGATAAGGCACGGAGTCAGAATTCAGACCCACAGCTGTCTACAGTGTCCCCATACTGACCGCTTTCCAGCGGGTGAAGGCTGCCATTATGGCCAACCTTGCGACGAGGATGGCGTGGCGGGTGGGACGGTGGATGTTCATTACCGAACATCGCCTACAGAGCCCCAAGGAGCTGAGAAGGCTGTGCAATGCCGCATGAGAAATTTCTCAGAAGTCTGCAATTTTTGCTCAGAACGCACGTGAATAGAGTGTTTTAAGCCCGAGCTCCTATACATCTATATCTATATCTATATCTGTATCTGTATCTATACCTATATCTATATCTATATCTATGTATCTATGTATCTATGTATCTATGTATCTATGTATCTATCTATCTATCTATCTATCTATCTATCTATCTATCTATCTCTTTCTATATATATATTTATATACATATGCTGATTTTTATATCAAAAGGCTGTGTTTTCCTCAGACATTTGAGAGAATTTGGGCCGCTCCAAGCACATGCGCCTCCCTGGAGTGTGGACACAGTGGGTCCAGAGCCACAATTCAACATGATCCCTTTTCATCCAAGAGACGCAGGGGCTCCTACCTCAGGCCTCTGCTCCTTCTTGCTTTCTAAATTGGAAATCAGAATTCAGGACTGGAGCAGAC
>NW_024344549.1:0-21113 GCF_902729225.1 Pteropus medius
TTTCTTTCTTTGATGGTGAGTTATTCCTCTAGGGTATGAAAAAAGATGATTATATAGATATAAAGGGTATATGAATATACATTGTTTGGCACGTATTGGAATGAAAAATAATGCTTCTCACAAAATGTTCATTTATTCAGAATTCAGTCAGCTCAAACTTATTCTAAATCAGGAACCCTCTATTCACCATGGGTAAAAGTGAGACAGGACCCAGTTTGATTTATAGTATAGAAAAGTATAGGAATGCTAAACTCACAACATCTTTCCCTCTCTAGGAAACAGTACATGCTGAGTAAGGAGACAGACATGAATGCAGCCATAATGCTCAGATGCCTATCAGCAATAATATGCATAACAACAAAGTAAATCTAAAGTTAAACAAAACAAAACCAAATAAACTGCAAACCTTTAATACCTTTTTCTAAGGTCAACGGTCTTTTCTTGGCCAGCATAACTGTCAGCTTCTTCATCAAACTGAATCTGATGAACTGGTTTTGTACTAACCCTAGCTGTGGCAGATCTGGCAACTTTCATATCTGATATTATGTTACTGAAACTGAAATAAGAAAAAGTTAAGCGTATTACAAATTTTATCTACAGAATAGTAATAACCTTTCTTAAACATGATTCATATCACTTAATTTTTATTTTACTTCTATGCAACAATACAACATAAAAAGTTATGTTTAAATAAAAGATCATGTCACATATTAACACTCACATTGCACAGACCACTAAGATTTGTTTCCTTGTCTTTTAAAGATGTTCTTCAAAAATGTTCATTTAAAACATAAATTGTCATTTGTGAAAAATTTTCAAACATCTAGAGCAGATGATAGATAATCAATATCTGTATACTTATCACGTGGATTACAAATAAAATGAGTGCTCTGACTGATAGTCCCGTCATCTATATTTTTCTTTTAACCTCCTAAGATAAATCTTGCACACATGCTCTCTGAGAACTACTGATTTAGATTGCTCTCCAAAACAGAGCAGCCACTCCTGACAACATTTCAGCAGCAAGTGGTATAACCTGGCATAAAGTAATGAGAGATGAGAGAATGAGTGGAAAGAAGTCAGCTAAAACTTAATAATAAAAAGTAAAACAGAAAGAAACAGGCCTGAAGATCATCATACTATACATAAAAGCAGAAAATTATTTAACTGAAAAAAATTAATCTTAGAGAAACTGTTTTATTCTGTTATTTACTTTTTACAAAAAAATTTTTTTAGGCGAGGCAACCCTTGGTTGACTTCACAGATTGCAAGGACCTTGTCAGCTTACAATCCCTTATTTATTTTTTCATTTTTTAATTTTTTACACCTATAGCACCTGGTCTTCGTAAGTGGTCTCCCATCTAAGTACTAACCAGGCCCGACCCTGCTTTGTTTCCGAGATCAGACAGGATTGGGCTTGTTCAGGGTAGCATGGCCGTAGACTATCAATTATTTTTAACAATTTATCATTTATTTTTCAGGGACCAGAAACTGTGTAACTTCTCAAAAGAAAAGTTTAACCATTCAATTAGTCTTTTAAAAACTGCAATCTTATTAAGACATGAGGTTTTTTCAAACAAATTGCTAATATTCCACTTTGAGGCCTATGTATTATATAAATGAATATATTATGTATACCTGAAAGCCTATTTTGAGCTGTCATCATTGTTAATATAATTATTTGATTCACTAACCTAATTTTAGGTTTTATTCCATCTTTCTGTGCCCTTGAGTCCTCCTCATGCTGTTGGAGCTGCCTTAGCAGCTCCGACTTGGTTGTCTGCTTGTCAAAGGGGAGAGATTCTGCAACAGCGGATGCAGCAGCCACCAATTCTGGGCTCAGGGACTCACTTCTGAAAAAGAAAATGAAAAACAAAATGAGAAAGAAAAAAGGGGCATTACTTATGCCACTTAATATTAGTGGAAAGTAAAATGATTTTTCAGAGAAAACGTTTGTTCAAAAAAGTATCAATTTCTGACAAAAATCAAGAATTCTTAAATATTAGGTATCAAGTTTATATAAACTTAAATGTTAAAGGTTAAAGTTAATGGATACCTGCTGAAGAATAATACTAACTCAACAATATATTAAGGTGGCGGGGTGAAGGATCAGCCTTAAAAAATTTGTGGGATTTTTAATTTTAATGCCATTTTATTTCAAAAACAATACTTATTACAAGCAAGCACAAAAGTGGCTAAACCTGTTCATAGCTTTATTCATAATAACCTAAAACTGGAAACAAACCAAATGTCTATCATCAGAATAAACAAATTGTGATATATCCATACAATGGAATAATACTCAGCTCATACCTCAACATGAATGAAACTGAATAAGCTGGATTTAAAAAAACCATATACTGTATGATTCCATTTACATCAAGTTCTAGAATAGGCAAAATTAATCTAAAGTGATAAAAATCAAAGTAGTGGTTGCCTCAGAAGGCTACTGTGGGGCAATATGAAAATGAGTACTATTTTGTGTCTTGCTAAGTATCTGGGTTACATGGGCAGATCTGTTTGTCAAAATCCTACAGCTAAGCTTTATACATTTCAATGCAAGTAACTTTTACCTGAAAAAAAAAAAAATCATTATCATCATCAAGTAGAAGACTGAAGAAGGGTGAAAGTACAGATGATACAAGAATGGCAGAATGTTGGTGATTATTGAAGCTGGGTGACGGGCACAAAGGGGTTTTATTTTTGTTTTAATGTTTTCAATTTTCCATAAGAAAAAGCTAAAAAAAAAAAAAAAGCTACTCTTCAGTGCGTAAGGGCAAGTTAATAGAAAAATATGCTAGACATAAAGAGAAATTTATATTTTTAAGTCTATAGGAACTTCTATCTCAATGAGTAAAATCTAAATTAATGTTTTACTACATCTGGCTTTCTACACTATGATCTGTTATCTAAAATAGAAATCAAAGTTCCCAAATCCCTGAAGTTGTTGAATAAAGATTTTAAGAACTTTACTTACTAAAATATGGGAGATCTAAAATCTGTTTGGAATGGGAAATAGAATGAAAAGAGGAAATATAACAATTAGTTAAAATGTTAACCTGTGAATAAGGCTTAAATCTTATCTCAAATCACTATTTCTCTCATAAACTGTGAGGTTTATTTTCAAATTTTAATATATGTATATTTGATCAGAGTAAGCCAAGGATATATAGATGAGTATTCATTTTCTGGAACCATGCATTTTATGACAATGGTGTTCTTTATAGTTATAACTTCCGGGTTTGTAATTTGAAATGTTCTAATTAATAAAAATTGTGGTGAAGCCTTTCATCAAAATAAGATAATTTTTACACACAGGGACTTCTCTACATATATTTTAACAAAATGATGAGAACTTGTTAAAATATTTAACAATCTATTCTATCCTATAACTCAGACTATTTCATGAATAGATATTTTTTCACTTTATACCTTTCTGGGCTTCTAAATTTCTTTAAAAAGAACTGTGTGACATAAATAATTTCAGAAAAGGAACTCTGATGAGGTGAAACATACTATTTAGTGGACATGTTAATTGGCATAACTTTTGGCAAGCAATCTGGTGACATGTATCATAAGCTTAAAAACTATGCAAATTCTTTGACCCAGCAATTCTACTTCTAGGAATATGTGCCTAAAGAAAATAGATATGTGGAATTTGAGGGATTA
This sequence comes from Pteropus medius, assembly GCF_902729225.1. Taxonomy (NCBI): domain Eukaryota; kingdom Metazoa; phylum Chordata; class Mammalia; order Chiroptera; family Pteropodidae; genus Pteropus; species Pteropus medius. The sequence goes on from NW_024344549.1 coordinate 3,670, forward strand.
TTGCATACACTCAAGACCTAAGTAGTTCTATTCTCTATGCCTGAAAGGTAAATTATCTCTCAGCTATCTGCATGGGAGATGTTCCTCATTCTTATCCCCATCCAGATAGTAAACAAAGCTAAAATTTAGAAATAGCTTCTGAATGGAGATCAAATTCAGGGCAGTGTCAAGAAAACATAGTGTAAAGATGGACAGGACTTTAAAATCCTTTGTTAAGATCTTGGAAAGATTTAAGGTGGTCCCGCAGAGAGCCTGTCAAACAGGCAACAGGACTTCTAAGAAACTTAAAGGTATGGTCCCAGTCTCTCAGGAACTCAATGTAGAAGAGGACCTTGGTTCCCAAACTGTGCCCTAAGGCACCTGGAGCATAACAGGGAAATATATTGTCTGTTCTTGACCATTTAAATACTCATTCAAGGTAGTGTATACTTTTAACATTATACTACTGCATTCCTTTTGATATCGTATCTTTGTGAAGATAACTTTCTGACAGTTGCTGTGATAAAAAGAAAGGTACTCCTCAAAAATCAAGGCAGCACAGGAAATGAGAGTGGTGGTATCCAATCTGATTTGAAGGCTAAATTATAAAAACAATACAAATTCCTCTTGGTTTTCTCTTGGAACACTCGCCCTGGGAACCTAGTCACTATGCAGTGTGAAAGCCCAGGCCACACTGAGAGGTCACATGTAGGTGTTTCTACTAAGAATCTCAGCCAAGGTGTCAGTTGACAGCCAGCAGCAACTGCTTAATGAGAAAATTTCAGATGATTCCAACTCCTGGACTTCTAAGTCTTCCAACTAAAGCCCCAGACACCATAGAGCAGAGAATTAGCCTTCTCCACTGTGCTCTGTCCAAACTGCTGACCCATGTCCCACAGAATCCATAGCATAAACAATGGTTCTTATATGTTACTAAATTCTTGGGCAATTGTTATGCAGCCATCATACCTATATCAATGGTGGTTCCATATATGATACAAATAAACTAAAAGCAGGCCATACATGAAACAATGATGACAATGCATCATGAACCAAAGATAATGATTAACCCATTTCTGTACATCTAAGATCCCTTAAAAGGGGGAGGAATCATTAAAAGTTTTTAAATTTCATTAAATTTATTGGGGTGACATTGGTAAGGTTATATAAGTTCAAGTGTGCAGTTCTATAATACATCATCTGTATGTTGCATTGTGTTCACCACCCCAAGTCAAAGTTTCCTTGTCATTATATATTTGACCCTTTTTCCTTCTTCTACCTAACTCCATGTTCCAACATATGGTCTATCCTTGAGAATGTTCCGTGTGCACTAGAGATGAATGTATAATCGGTGTTCAAGATGAAAAGCTCTGTAAATATCAATTATGTCCATTTGACCTAATGTGTCATTTAAGGATGATATTTCCTTATTGACTTTCTGTTTGGATGATCTATCTATTGTCAGTGGGGTATTTAGGTCCCCTACTATAATTATTTTTGTCAGTTTCTCTCTTTAGTTGTTAGTAGTTGCTTTACATATTTTGGTGTTTCTAGGTTGGGTGCATATATATTAATAAGTGTTAGGTCTTCTTGATGCACTGTCCCCTCTATTGGTATAAAATGTCTATCTTTGCCTTTTGTTACCTTTTCTATCTTGAAATCTATTTTGTCAGATATAAGTACTGGTACACTCATTTTTCTCTGGTTGTCATTTGATTGGAGAATCATTTTCCACCCTTCACTCTGAGTCTGTTTGTCCTTGCAGCTGAGATGTATCTCCTGAAGGCAACATATCGTTGGGTTTTTTGATCTAACCCACTCCTCTGTGCCTTTTAGCTGGTGTGTTCAGTCCATTTACATTTAGGATGATTAATGAAATACGAAGACTTCCTATAGCCATTTATCTTTTGTTTTCTGATAGTTCTGTGCCTCCATTGTTTCTTTTCCCTTGTGTTTCTGTCTCTTACTTTAGTTTGGTGGTATTCTACGACTTTTTTCTGTTTCCTCTTACGTTATGTGTCTTAGTTCTAGATTTTTTGTGTGATTACCATTAGGTTTATATAAAATAAATTTTCATACAGTTGTCCTTTTTTTTATGATTGCATCTTAACTCCATTCCCCTGTGCAAGTTCAGTCCTTTCCGCCCTCCTCTTTAATGCTTTTGTCATAAATTATCCCTTTTTATGCTGAGTTCATTTCCAACTTGCAGTAGTTATTGTTACCTTCTTCTTCTATAAATGTTTTTACTTTAGCTTTATGTTATATTTAATATCCAATTCTGAACAAGGGTTGTAATTTCCTGCTTCTTTTAGTCATCTGATAGTTTTGTATCCTTTTGTCGTTTTGTTTCAGAACATCTTTCATTATTTCCTGTAATGCATGTCTGGAAAAGCCTTCATACATGAAGGAATAATTCTCCTTCATATCTAAAGGATAACTTTGCTGGATAAATTATTGCTGGCTGGTGATTTCTCTCAATAATTTGAATATTTGTTTCCACTCTCTCCTAACCTGAAAAATTCAATGATAATCTAATGGGATTTACTTTGTAGGAGACCATCTTCTTTTCCCTGGCTGTCTTGAGAATTCTTTGTCATTACTTTTTTTGACCGTTTCAATCCAATGTGCCTTGGAGAAAGCCTTTTGGATTGAGATAATTAGGTGTTCTGTTTGCTTCTGGGATTTGAGGATCCAGTTCTTTCCATGGGTTTGGGAAGTTCTCGTTGATTATTTGTTTGAATAGGGTCTCTGTTCTCTTCTCTCTCCTTTCTCCTTCTGGTATATCCATTATTCTTATACTGCTTTCCTTTTTTTAATGGAGTCAGTTCTTGTAGATTTCTTTCTTTCATTTTCTTTTACTCCTCAATCTCTCTCTTTTTTCGTTTGAGTCATTTCTAGATTCTATCTTCGATACCACTCTTTCCTCTATGTTGGCTGCTCTATTTCCTAAGCTTGCTAGTTCATTCTTCATCTTTTATTGAGTTATTCAACTCCAGAATTTGGTTCTTTCTTAAGTTTCGATCTCTTTGATAAAGTACCCCTTTTGCTTGATTTTATTTTTGAGTTCATTAAACTGCCTGAGTTTTCTTGTATCTGAGTTTTTTCAGAACTGCAATCTTGAATTCTCTGTTATTTAAATCACATATTTCCAAGTTTATTTTCTGGAGATTTTTCATTCCTTCTTAGTTATCTTGTTACCTTGGCTATGTATGGTATTGGATGGATTATTTCTCTGCCTAAGCATTTATGGAAATGAAATCTGCGTTTTAAAAAAGTGTTCGACACTTCACTACTTTAGGTTGATAAGTAGAGGTCTTTCTTTTGTTTTCCAGTAGGTGGCACTGAAGCACAAGTTTTTATTTTCTCTTACACTGCTATGGCTTCCAGGATCTCTGTGGGGTGGTGTTGCCTAGGCAGTGAAAAATGCCCTATATTCTCGGGGGAAGTGGGCGTCCCCTCTGTGACCAGGTCACCTCCACCTCAGGACTCCACCCCTGTGGGGAAGTGTGGTGGGAGATAGGGATCCATGCCTGCAAGATCCCAGCGCTGCCTCCGGAAACCAGATGCTGCCAACAGTGCTATACTATCTGAGATGTCCCAGGTGCCTCCACCAGGCTTTGCTGCAATGGGTGGGGGAAAGCCAGTTTGTGCATTTGTGGCCCTGAAATGGCAGCTGCCAGACCTCAGCTGCCACACTTCTGTATTTCTGCCCGTCACTGAGTTTAGCTGCAGCGTGTACCTGCTCTTCATGGAGAAGTTTCTGCCCTCTAATCCTCAGGGCTGCAGAGAACTGAGAATGTGTGCTGTACCACAAGACTTCTGCTGCTACAGAGCCTGCTGGGGCTGCTTCTCTGAAAGGGTGAGGGGAGGTGGTTTGTTTTCTGCCAGGTAATGATGGCTGCTAGACTACAGCTGCCACACCATTGTGTTCTATCTCTGCTCATGGGTTCAGCTGCAATATGTGCTAGTTACTCAGGCAAGAATGTTGATTCTACCCCCCTGTTCCGCAGGGCTGCAGAATGTGTGCACTGTAACCCGCCTTTCCCTGTTCCTGAGTCCCCTGGAGCTGCAGTGAGATCTGGGCTGCATCTGTGGCACCCGTCTCTGTTCTCCCCCTTTCCCTCCTCTCTTACGCCCACCTTCAGATGTTTCAATGAGAGGCTCTCTTAGACGTGTTTATGTGTTGAGCAGGGAATCCTTTGTTGAATTATAGTTGTCCAACTTGTGATCTTCAAGGGGAAAGACCTAGAGGACCTCTGACGATGCCATGCTGCTGATGTCACCAAAAAATATATTTTAAAAACTCAAAACAAATGTACTTCATTCACCAATCTTTGATGTAGGACCAAGCTTACTCTTTGAACATAGGACCAATGACAGAAGTTCCAAGATATATCATTCCCATATAAACCACACACTAGTACATTCTCCAATATTTCCAGTTTCAGTTTCTTTAAGTAGAAACATGGAGCAAGAACTTAAAAATATAGAATTTAGAATTTTCTAAATTTAGAATTTAGAATTTAGAATATTGAATATAGAATTTTCCTAAATTTTTATGCTTGTCTCATTTATACCTATTTGGAAAGCAGTTTCAAAAATTACCTTTACTGAATCTTTGCACAGCATTCTACTCATTTTAACCACTTCTACAATAGTTAAATTGTATAACTATAATAAAAAGCACACTGGGTCATAAACAGGTCTGAGAGCTAAAAAAACACCTCACTCTGGATAAGTATATATGTATGTATGTGTATTAACTGTTCTGTAAACACATATTTTATTTTGTTTCTAAAAGGATAAAGAAGAGGTAACTATTATAGGCTCACTGTCTGACTCACTGTTTGAATTAGCTAACTCTCTACCACCCAACTATGCTTTCCAGAGGTATTTTTGATACATGTTACAATGTAGAAAACAAGAGATTCCATAAAAATTCTGGAAATAATAAAAAATTAAGTCATTCTGGAAAAAAGGAACCTACCATATTTATTTATTCTGCTAAGAGAAATCAGTAATGAGGCTCTTAAAGCCATATACCTTATTACTTGAATCAATGATGTCACTGACGCAAGACATTTAATAATCACTAAAACAGAGTACCACTATTTAAACTACAACACAAATGCTAAAGTATCACTGATTGCCCTTAGAATCTGTGAAATCTAATACTCTTGACAAGCACAAGTAATTACAATATTTTGAGAAAACCACATAAGCTCAGAACACTGATAATTATAGGTCAAAGGAAGTCATAAAACAGTTGTAAACAACACGCTAAAATTCTATGCTAGGTGGAATTTTTTATATGGAAATTTCACATAAACAAGTCCTTCAGAGACATGAAGCTACCTTCAAATTAGGATGTAAACTATTTGTTAAGTAACAGCTTAAAGAGGCAAATGAATGGCAGATATTGACTAGCATGTAAGAGAATGTGTGAAATTCTCAATTAGATCACTGCTCTTTTCCTAGCTTGTTTACAGATAACTCTTTATTTAAATATAGGACAATAACAGCATTTTTCAAGAAATTATTAGAGTCTCTGTTTACAAATTGATATTTAGCCTCCATTAATTCAGTATCTCCCATGTAGTCTATTTTCATTTAAACTTTTAAATTAAAAAATTCTGCCAGAATGGGCAGAGCTTTTATTCAAGTCTAGGTCAGGCTTATTGTTGACCACTGCCCACTATCTCCTTACCTCCTAAAGTACACTGCACTGTCACTCAGAAGTCTCTAAGAGTCCACATGTTTGCTTCAAGTTTGTCTAGCCTTCAGAAAATTCACCAAAACATCAGACAAAATCCACATAGATAAAATAGATTGAGCAGTGATCACTGAATATTGTAAAATTTGTAAATTATATATAATGGTATATAATAATGATTGTTTTAGTTTTAAAAGCTTCACTTTATAAAAGGCTTCAGTATAGGTTTCATGTATCTAGCTTCTACATGCACTTAAGATGATCTGTTTGCAGGTATTTAGTTTGTAGTTTTTCTGGAACACAGTTTTCACGTCTCTTATTTTATAGATGAATGAGTATTCCACAAAAATGCAAATCTATGAATCCATTTGGTTTAAAGACACTGGTAACAGTAAATCAATAAGCATCATCTGTCACTTATTGTTAGATACTGTGCTAAATCCTAGAAGAGCAATAATGAGGCACACAGGTCCTGCTCTGAAGAGCTATCTTTCCAGTAAGGGAGATAAATCAAACAAGTGGAGAATTAGGTAAAAGGTAAAAGAATTTTTTTAATGATGTGATGATAGGGGGAAAAGTAGAGATAAAGGTCTTATCAGACTAACTAGTATTGAGATGATACCTGCTACATAAAGGCTCAAAAAGGAGAAATGGGATCAGGGACCAGGAAGGTTAGGGAAAGCTTTGCAGAGCCAAGAGTTGCTACAGGGTTTAGAAGGCAGATAAATCGTAAAAGGCAAAAGAGAATGTATTTATCAGGCCTAAACAAAAGAACAGAGGAAGATGTATTCAGGGAAGAGTAAGTGGTCTAATTTGAATTTAAAGAAACATTTGCAAATGGACGAAAGATTAAATTTTTTTTTTTTTCTGAAAGAAAAAGCTTACTAGAATTTGAAAAATCACTTTCAAAGAACATTCAAATTGTAATTCAATTTACCTCTTCTTTGCAGCATCTTCTGTAGCTTTTTGGAGCTTGCCAATTGTATCCGCCAAACTTTTAAGTGGTCTTCTGTTGGGTGGCTTTGTGGTTTGTACATTTACTGTGCTTAATTCAACTTTCATGCTTTTAATGATATTTAACAAATCCTTTTTTGTATTTTCTTTTACACTGTCTTGGCTCTCTGTCTCCTTGGAAATCTCATGGATTGGAACAGAATGCCCATCTTTCTTGCTATAGATCACGTTGTTAGTGCCAAAATATCTTTGGATCTTATTTTTTGTCCTAGAAAGATGTAGTAAAAAAAAAAAAAATAATGATGATGATTATTATTATAAATATATATATAAAATGCAAAATAATAAAGCAAGGACTCAAAAAATGTTTCCATGTGTTTCTAAATTTTTCAATTCAAGCATTTCCCTTTTGCTTTTTTTTGTTTGTGGTACAACTGACATATAACATTACATTAGTTTCAGGTGTACAACATAATGCATTGATACCTGTTTATATTGCAGAATGATCTAGTGCTTCTATTATTAGTGTTAACAACCATAACAATAGCAATTTAACATTTATTGAACATATACTATGTGCCTAACTTTATGCAACATATTTTTGGTAAATTTTCTCATACCCACATCAACTCCATAAGATAAGTATTATCCCCATTTTGCATTTAAGAAAACTGAAAACCAGAGAAGTGAAGTAACTTAACCAAGGTCATGAAGCTTGGCTCTCACTAAGGCCTAAGACACAATGGTATGCCACAAATGGGCTACATGTGTGCTGAGACATTGAGCTCCTAGTCCTAGTCCATGGTGTGACTGGGTGAGGCCTGGAATGCTGGTGCTCCTGTCTCTTACCTCCCTCCACTCACCTTAGGGTTTGGTATAAATATCACTTTGTGTTCCATGACGTTAAAAAAAAAAAAAGGTCAAAACACTGACATTGTTCACAAATTTCAATTTATTATTCTCAAACTCAAATCTGACTGCCAAGTCCTTGCTCTTAATGATAAAATAATACCTCTTTAAAAAGTCATAATTAAACAATATGAAAAGAAATTTCTATCTAAAAAAGGTTACTTTATTTTTTTAAAAAAATTCTGGGTGTCATTCTAACGTGGTCAACTTTCTCACTGTGCTAATGTGTCATTTAACCAATCACCATTTTTAGTTAAATTAAAATGGAACAGAATTTTTTTTTTAAGATTTGATATTAAAGAACTTTAAAAACTAATAAGTTGGTTTCGGTAAGAGAGTATAGCATAAAAAAAGTCATTCATTAAATATAGTGAATATCTACTCTGTGCTGGGCACTATCCTAGGCATTGATGATATATTAGTAAATAAGAATTTTATTGTCCCTATCTTTATGAAGCAAACAGGATAGAGCCCTGTTTCTCAAACTTTAAAATGCATAGGAATTACCTAGAGGATTTGTTAAAACACAGAGTCTTTGGTCCCACCAAGGAAATGTGCTTCAGTAGCTTTGTGAAGGATTCGAGATTTTGCATTTCTAAAGAGCTTTCAAGTAATGCTGATGGTGCCCATCAGAGGACCATCTGAGGATCACATTTAAGTAGCTATGTAATGTATGTTATTTAAATTCTTACAATCTTATAGGACAGGTTTTATTATTCCTGTTTTACTGAAGAAACTGCTGCTCAAAGAGGTTAATAGTTCCTAACCTTTAGAGGTCATGTGAATCACCTAGGGAGCTTATTTAAACCTTAGATTTCTGAGATTCTTGGTTGGTAAGTTTGGAATGGCGTCCAAGGATCTGCATTTAACCAAGACCCCAGGTGATTCTGATGCAACTTATCTCAAGACCCTGCATCAGACCCTGGGTTAAATACTATATCAAGTTCTCAAAGCTAGCAAATGGTAGTGTCAGGTCAGAGACCCTTTAATGAAAAAGAAAATGGCTATTTCCAAAAATGCTGAAACAAACTATTTGATCTGCTTATAAAAATGTTGGAGGCTAACACATGAGGCACTTAAAAATTAGCATGAAAAACCCACTGCATAACTAGTATTCTCATAATCAGTACAAAAAAACCCTACTTACTCAACTTAGGAAAATGCTCTAATTATTTCACATGAAAATTTAAATTAAATTAAAGGTATAACAGAAAGGTGGCAATCAGGAGAATGAATTGCACATATAATCCATACTTCAATGTTTCCTTCCAAGACTGATATAACACTGCAGAAAGTATATGTATACCAGGAAATCATGTATAGGAAGGAAGTAACTCCATAACACTAAAATAATAAAACTCTAACCCTAACCTCCCACCTGAGCTTGTTTCGACTGAGAACATTTCATCAGCACTTCAAACGCAACACATCCAAAATCACTTTCAAGAGCTCCCCTCTTGGACTGACTTCCCATTTTTCATCCTTCTGTGTTGAATGGGCCTCTTACCATAAATAGATATTTTGTATTCTAAAAACTATGATATTTTAAAAGCCTTCTCAAAGCTGCCTCTCATTCTTCTGTTAATATTAATGGTACCCTAATCCTTTAAGGCAAGCAGCTGAAATCTTTGCTGACTATCTTACCCTTATCTAGTCATATGCCAGATCCTATCAATTCTACCTGTGCAATTTTTCTCCATCCAGCTACTTCTTCCTACTCTTACTGCTACCAACCTGCTTCAGCGCTATACTTACCACAGTGGCCCCAAATTGTACTGCATGGAATATATACAGAACTAAGTTTTCATAATCATTAGAGTTCTCAGAGAATAAATATCAACACCAAGAATGCCGCAACTCCTTTTCTTTCCTGGCTAAATCCAACCCTTGGTCCGCCTTCAGATTTTATCAAACTTCTTTTCCTGAAAGGATACTCTGAAACTCTCCTACCATGGTTAGGCGTCCCTATTTGTTCACCCAGCAATTACTTGTTAATAGAGTATTCTGTGCTACCTGTACTATACTCAACCATTACTCTACTTGAATTGCCTACTTGGTGTAACTATAAGCTCCGTGAGGGCAGGGCTCTTATTTGGGGCTTAACGCCAGTGCTGGCATACTGTAAGCACTTTCAATAATAAACTAAAGTACAGGTGGAGTCAAGAATGAGACCATCAGTCTTGGGAGGCAAAAATAAATAAATAAAACTTCTCTTCTGAAGCGTGGCTAAAATGAGGGAAGTGGCAAGAGGGATGAAGTGCTATGTGTAGTGAAAGTAGCACAGGACAGCAAACCAGGCATGTAACCGTAGCTGTTTCCCACGGACATTATGACCTTGGGCAAGCCATTCTCCTTCTGGGATGTCCCTTTCCTCAGATTTAAAGCAATGGCTTCTAAAATCCCGCAGATTATAACATCGACCCAATAAGCCGGAGAACGATAACTGAAAGTACGGGAAGGGGACGGGGATTGCCGGATGGCCTGAGCCCAAAAGCGCTGAAATGCGCTGAAATGTACCTGACCGTTCCGTGCCGAGCACTGAGTAGCACAATCGCAGCCGCAGACGCCTCTGGGCCGCCGGAGCACAAAGGGAGGCGGGAAAGGGGGAGAAAAGGCAAGGTAGTCGAGACTCTTGAAAACATTGCAGAGAAATGAAACGGACTGCGAACCAGAATTAGAGTGTCACCTGCACACACGTCCCCCTCCTCTCTCTTCCGTTCCCCAGCCTGCGGCGTTCCTCTTCCTTCACGTTCCGGTGGACAACAGAGGTTGGTAACTGTGTTCCGGGCTCACCCGCGGCTCCACTTTCCCGGCGATTCTAGCCCCAGAGGTGGAGTCGACCGTGGAGTTCAGTGAGGAATCACTGGTTGAGTCGGGACCCGGACGCGGGAGCCGAAAACATGGAGGGAGTGATCAACTCTGCAAACACTGCAGGTGAGGCCAGTAATGTGAGGCGGAGGACTGACTCTACCGTGCGATGTTTAGGGGAGAAGATCCACAGCATCCATCATATTCTCAAAATGATCCAAGAAGTTTAAAAAAATTACCTAGGACATGCTACTCGAAAAATTAGTATTTCTTTTCAGTTCCTATTCTTGATATAGAGTCAAAACATGAGATATATATATATATATAGATATATATATATAGATAGGTATATATCTATATATATCTATATATATATATCTATATATATATAATTTTTTTTTTCCCAGAAACGGCTTTAGAGATAAAAAGATATAAGAGAAAGACTTGGCCTTTTCTTGGCCCTCATGAAAGCAGTGAGCAGTGGCCCAGAGAGATGAGAGAGGTCTCAAATCTGGAATGTATGAGCATAAACTCTGCAAGAAATGCCACCTAATGGGTCATGTGGGAACCTCTAGTTTAGAATTCTGTACTGGCGGTTGAGTATTTTCTCTGCCGTTTCAAATGAGAATCAGGATTTGTGGCAAATTTTTTGTGTGTTGAAAACCCAGCTTACATTGAACAGATATTACTAAGATCCATTAGTCCTGACAGACCTTTGTGACAATGCTGAACACAGTAAACTCAGGGATGCTTTCCTTTGTCTTTTTTTTTTTTTTAAATTGAAGTATGAATATAACTTAGATACAGAAAAGTGCATGAATCATAAACATATTAATGAGAACTTGCTTAATGAATTATCACAGTTAATTTGCCCATTTAAACCACCACCCAGATCAAGACATAGGACATTATCAGCAAGAAATAGTGTTGTGTCCAGAATAACCAGACCCAACTTGAGTGCTCTTAACCAGGAGACAGTTTATTAGCCGGCGGCTGTCCTTGCAAAGGAGCAGCCTCGAAATGCCAAGATACAAGGTTTTTAAGCCCCAAATCCTATTCCTCATTCTGTCTTAAACACAAAGGTCCATCTTTCTCCTATTCACTACCTGTCAACCCACTGGTCAGGTGTGCAAGCGGGAAGTACAGAAGCAGAAAGCTTGTGTTAGAATGTTATGTTCCTATGGGTGATTGCCTATGTTCCCATGGACAATGGCCAGTGTTCCCATGGGCGATGGCCAAACAGTAATTTTCAGCTTATATACAATTGATTATTTTTCATGCCACGCAAGCAAGCAGGGTTACACAGGCTAAAATTGGCAGTTAGCGTATGAGCTCATTGTTACAAGTTTCATGATTAACAGAATGTGGTTGGGGGTTCCAGAAACTAGGCCTAAGTTATAGACTTCCTTTGTCCAGTTTCAGGTTTTAATTATTCTTTAACCCTTTCACATTTCAGCAGGCCATTACATTCCCCACTGGTTTTCTTTAGAATGACTCAATCTTCGAGTCAGAAGTCGGGATTTCTGGCCAATGGGTCGGGGCTGACGCTCCTAAAATTAAAATCTTTGCCCCAGTTATATTGGATTGGATTAAACTCTTAACCCATTTGATCAAGCATGGCCCAAAGGTCAGTAATAACAACAGAATTATCAATGGTCCTGCTATAGCCGACAATAACGTGGTTAACCAAGAGTTTCCATTAAACCAAGATTCATACCAGTTGCTTCCTTGTTTTAACTTCTCATTTCTGTCTTTTACTCTTTGTCTAATTAATGCTAAACTATCCCTAATAATTCCAGAATGATTAACATAAAAACAGCAAGTTTCTCCTAGTGCTACACACAAACCTCCTTGCTTAAGAAATAAGACGTCTGAACCTCTTCTATTCTGCAGTACTACTTCAGCTAAAGAATTAAGAGATGTTTCAAGATGATTAATTGATTTCTCTAGAGTGCTTAAATCATCATTAATCTGCTTCGTGAGCCAGGCTATACCTTGATTCCCTGTAACCAAAGCAGCAGTCCCAATTGCAGCTGATCCTGCCACTCCTAGGCCAACTAGGAGCGGCACAAGCAGTGGAACTGCTCGCTTACGCCGAGGATAGTTATATCCTCCCTACAAATCCATTGCTTGTCTTCCTTCTTGTCTGTTCATCATATACACCTGAGGTATAACATGAACCAGCACACAAAATCTAGTATTATTTTTCCAATAGTTAAGATTAATACAGGGAGTTAAACCAGTATTACAAGCAAACCAAGTGCCACTAGGGGCCGCTAAATAAGTAGAAGAGGTGTTATTTACTAAAATAGATGATTTACAATTTTCCTTATACCTAGATTTATCAACTCTATAAGTGTTAGTATACACACAAGTTCCCTTTCCTTGTAAATCTCCCAACGTTACAGATGGGTTTTTGGTTCCCCAAGGGCAAATAGTAACATTCGGAGATGTTACATTCCTAATAGCAGTTTGATCTGTGCCAAGGTTAGCAATGACACCAAGTCCTACATAATAAGGTGGGGCAGAGTTCAGCTCCTAGTAATTGCTGACTGTGTAGGAGTTAAGGCGTTTAACCCTCCGTCATTAGGCCTAACAGGACCTAGAACTAACGGTGGCATCCTGACAGGCTTTTTCTGTATTGCTATTAACACTCCAGGATCAGTTCCAAAAACATACAACCTTAATACCCAGGTTTTTCCAATCACCCAAGATGGATCTTCCCAATTTTTGACAGTAAAAATGACAGGATTGCATTTCCCTGCTGTGGCACAGGAAGACTGACTAGGTCGTGTAAGAGTCAGAAAGGGGTCTGTGTTCTTCCAAGGGGCTATGGTTTCACAACCCCAATGACCACAATAATATTGGTTTAGCTTATGGCAAGTGCTTTGGCCTTCTCTGGGACACATATATAACTCTACTTGTTGAATACCTCTTTCTTTGTCCTCCTTGCCACAACCATACCAGGGGCCAGATAAAAAATTAGCTCCTGGACCTCTAGGCAAGTCATCACTTATAAAATTAAATTTCTTTCCTAATATATCACACAAATCCACATGAAATGTAGGCTGGTACATAGTCTGGTTTACTAATATGGGAATGCCCGTTTCTGATTTAATTAATTCCCATTTAGCCTGTTGAGGTTGATGAGGGTTCCCTTTTACATTATTGATAACAATTAACCCAATTATAATCATTCCCGCGAGTCTTATCTTGAGTGGATCCTCTGTGGGTGTTGCCTTCCATTTCTCTGTCTCCGGGGTAGGTTGAGCTGTCTTAAGGCGGGTATGGTGAATCCAATGTCTTTTTCCTGCAACTTTGACAGCCGTTGGTGTGGTCAGGATTACTGGAAACGGACCATCCCACCGGGGCTCTAGGCTAGCAGGCTGGATCTTCTTTATCTACACCCAATCGCCTGGATGATGTGGATGAGGTTGTGATGTCCCCGGAGTTGGTCTAGCAGCTTTAATCAAGCCCTTGACTTGATTTTGGGTTTGTTGCAAGGCCTGTAGAGACTTAAGGAGACTTGTATTATTACTCATTGTAACCTTTTCAATTCCAATTTTAGGGAGTAAAGGGGGATGTCTCCCAAACATTATTTCATAAGGGGAAATTCCCATAATATATGGAGTACACTGCGCCCATAACAAAGCAAAAGGAAGAAGGCTCACCCAATTCTCCCCAGTTTCCAGCTTAAATTTAGTTAAAGTTTCCTTAAGTGTTCTATTCATCCTTTCTACTTGTCTTGAACTCTGAGGTCTGTAAATACAATGTAATTTCCAATTGATCCCTAATACCTTAGCTAACATTTGACTTGTTTGGACAATGAATGCCGGGCCATTGTCGGACCCCAATGATAAGGGCCAGCCAAATCGAGGCACTATTTCTGTAATTAATTTCTTAGCTACTACTTGTGCAGTTTCCTTCTTTGTGGGGAAGGCCTCAGTCCATCCAGAATAGGTGTCAATGAATACCAGAAGATATTTAAATCCAAAAGTGCCAGGAGCAACTTCTGTAAAGTTCACTTCCCAATGCTCTCCAGGAGCTTGTCCTCTTAATCAAGTGCCGATATTTTCCTTTGGGATGGGGTGAGAGTTGACCTGTGCACATATTGGGCATCGTGCACTTACATCCCGAGCCTTTGAGGTTAGTCCAGGAATATAATAGTCTCTTTTTAGCAGTTCAATTAACTTAGTTCCTCCAAGATGGGTAGCATTATGCATCTGGCTAATTAAGGTGTTACCAAGTGCAGCAGGGAGGACCGGCCTTCCATCTGGAATCCAAAGCCACCCATGTTCAAACTTCCCGTGCAGTTGCTTCCCCAACTCTATATCTTGGGGGCTATAGTTTGGAGCCTGTACCAAGTGGGGCACAAGAAGGGGACCAATTATGACATTAGTCCCCACCGGTTTTCTGGCTACTTCCTTTGCTGTTTTATCTGCCAAGCGGTTTCCTTTTTCTACCGCTCCTTCCCCTTTTTGATGGCCGGGGCAATGGATAATAGCCACTTTCTTAGGTAGCCAGATAGCCTCCAAAAGAGCCAAAATCTGCTCCTTGTTCTTAATCTTCTTTCCCCCTGATGTCAATAGTCCTCTTTCCTTGTACAGGGCTCCATGTACATGTGCCGTTGCAAAGGCATATCGGCTATCAGTGTAGATGTTTACAGTTTTATCCTTTCCCCACCGTAAAGCTTGTGTTAGAGCTATAAGTTTAGCCCTCTGTGCCAATGTCCCATGGCTTAGGGCCTGTGCCCATATCACATCCCTGACCGTTACTATGGCTGCCCCGGCATACCTTGCTCCGTTGGATACAAAACTGCTTCCATTGGTAAATAATACCGCATCCGGATTAGGCCACGGCTCATCCTTCAAGTCTGGCCGTAGTCCAGTTACCTGCTCAAGGTGCTGAACACAGTGATGCAATGGATCCTGCGGGTCATCATCCGGGAGCAGCGTGGCAGGGTTCAGGGCTGCAGTTTTCAAAAACTGGGTCTGTGGGGGATTAAGCAACAGTACCTGGTACTGAGTAATCCAGGCGTCGGAAATCCATCTTTCAGGAGGGCTGCGCAGCATGGCTTCAACTGCATGTGGAGCCACAATTTCAATATTTTGGCCCAAGGTCAATTTTAAAGCGTCTTTGGTCAATATATAGCAGTAGCAGCTAGTGCTCTCAGGCAACTAGGCCTTCCTCCAGCCACCGGATCTAGTCTCTTTGAGAGATATGTCACTGGTCACTTAAATAGTGGCTTTTAATTTCTGGAGCAAATCTCTTCCTTGCAAAGGAAAGGGACATTCAGGCATAACTAAAAACGAATGCGTGATGGTTCCTTTTCCCAAGTCAGTAATTTTTGCCTGTGTCCATGGGTATGCCCTCCCTTTCCCAGTGGCTCCTTGAATTACAGTCTTTTCTTTGGATAACAGACCAGCAGTTTCTGTTAAAACTGAGTAAGTTGCACCAGTATCAGCTAAAAAGTTCACAGGTTTGCCCCCTACTTGTAAAGTTACCTTGGGCTCTCAGGGGCTCATTAGATAAGAGCCCTGACGCCCCTATTCATCTTCCAAAAGAATGAGGGGCCTTTTTTCTTCTCACCTCCTGGTTGCTCCTTTTCAGGGCACTCATTCTTCCAATGTCCTTTCTTTTTGCAAATAGCACATTGGTCTCTTCTTAGCCTAGGTTTTCTATTTTGGCCTTCTTCGTTGCTAGGTCCCCCTCTATGGTTAGGGTTTTTTTTTTCCAAGGAGGTCGGTTTCCTTGTTGTCCCACAAACATGACCTTTTGCACACCGTCCCTATTGTTAAAGACCTTCTGAGCTATTTCTAATAATTTGGATAAATTTTCTCCCTCAAAACCTTCCAATATCTGTAACTTCTTTCTAATGTCAGGGGCCGACTGGCTAACAAAGGCCAAATTAATGGCTCTTCTATTGTTGGGGTCCTCCGGGTCAATAGGTGTATATAGGCGGTAAGACTCTAATAGTCTTTCCAAGAATGCTGCAGGTGACTCGTCCTTAGTCTGAATTACTTCACTTACCTTGGACAGATTTATTGGTCTACGTGCAGCAGCCCGGAGTCCCTGTAGCAGAAACTGGCGATACCTTAGGAGAGCCTCCTTACCTCGATCTGTATTTGGATCCCACTGGGGACGTTGAGTCGGAAACACAGCCTGTAACCTGGTTAAGTCTGCTGTGGGCTGCCCATTTGGGTCTGTTATTCCTCTAGCCGCCTCCCGCAAAATTCTTTCCTTTTCTTCAGTAGTGAATAAGACCTGTAAGAGCTGTTGGCAATCATCCCAAGTGGGCTGATGGGTAAAGAAAATAGACTCTAAAAGGGAGGTTAGTCCTTATGGTTTCTCTGAAAAGGATGGCGTTTGCAATTTCCAATTATATAAATCACTAGTACTGAATGGCAAGTAGATGACAGTAGGCTCACCGCCACCTCCTGGAATCACCTTCAATGGGGCTTGAACAGATACTGGCTCTTTTCAGGGAGGTTGAATCAGGGGAAGGTGGCTTGTGACCCCTAGACCGGGTTACAGGAGGTCCCGGTCCCTCCGGAGGAGGACGTCTACCCCCATTTCCATTATAGGGTGGCGGATACCAGTCATCCTCTGAGGGAGGTCCCTGCAACACCGGTGGGGGCTTCTTAAAACCCTGGGGTATGGCTGCCATTACAGTAACGGGTGCACGACTGCAACTCTGTAAGTATTTAGGGGCATCAGAAACAACGTCAATCCAAACATCAATATAAGGAATTTGGTCAGGATGCCCAGGGTTTCTATAAATCACACTTCGAACCCGGAATGCAGTCTGCATGTTAAATGATCCCTCGGAGGGCCATCCTACTCCGAAGGTCGGCCAATCTAATTGACAAAAGCGCTGCAAATCAAAAGGGGTTACTGAAGCACCATAGGCCCTTGCTCTACGACAAAAATCTTTAAAGTTGTTAAGCATGCACTGTAACGGAGTTAGTTTGCCCTGTGATTGTCCCATAGTTCCACAATAAAGCACACGAAGCAAAACAAAACAAGACAGACATAGACTAACAAACCAGAACAGGACTGAGAAAACTGTCGTCACAGTCTC
>NW_024344550.1:0-420 GCF_902729225.1 Pteropus medius
TCAACTTTAAAACATGTGGTTGGACTAGGTAATCTTTCTGATTCAATTATTCATACATTCTATAATCTTGCAAGCAGACATGCTCAGTGGAAAACAGGACATCCTCAAAATAAGTAAGAATCAGAGCAACTTATTTACGGCCCAAAGGCAAATAAGGGCTACTCGTCTCTGGAGCTCACATTTTACTGAAATAAAAAGTAAGCAAAAAAATAAATAAATAAATAAAATAAAAATAAAATAAAATAAATAAAATAAAATGTGATATGAAGGACGTAAATCAAGGCAAGGTGATAAAGAATGAGTGACAATGGCCATGCTAGCTGAGTGATCCAGATAAGTCTGAAGACAAGAAATCTGAACTATGTGTGGAAGGAAGAAAAGGGTCCAACCATGCCAAGATTGATGGTCGGGAGGAGCATT
>NW_024344551.1:0-903 GCF_902729225.1 Pteropus medius
TTTACTTTGCAAGAAAAGAAAAAGGCAAGATTTATGAGATAAATATTTGAAGGCAGTACACTCCAGCCAACTATTTTCAGCTGGTATTTCTACAAGTCCGGAATACTTTAAACTTGATTTATCAGACCTGGGAACTTTCAAAATGATCTAATTACTTGCTCAAATACATAGATGTGAAAATTTTAGGCAACCTTCTAAACCTTTTTCACCATGGATGAAACTATGATTTAAAAATAACACATAGAAGGATTAATTGGTAATAATAGTGTTTGAAATAAAGCTTGGACCATGTCGCATACCCTCTTTCTACTTGACATTTGAGTTATGTAATATATATTCTAAGTATAGCATCAAGCTTTAACAAATATTTAAAGACGAAATCATATCACTAAGATACTAAAAGTCTCATTTTAATATTTGTTTTAGATGTTATAAAGAGTTAACAATGGTTTTAAAACGTGTTGCTTATAATACAGTTTTGCCTGCTAAATTCTCCACATTTTATAACCTGTTTTATTTCAGGTATATAACATTTTTGCTTAGTATTTTGATATTGTATATGTTTCCTGGATATACAGTAATGTTTTAGTCTACCATTCAGCTTTGGCTGCCGAAATCATACAGCCGTGAATACTTGCCTTTGTTTCTGTTAGAACGTTTTTCAGTTCTGAACTGAGTATCTTAAATACCATAGAAAATTTCACTTCTTCCTTTAAGTCTGTTTTTGTAAGAATAAGGTATGGAATTGTGTTTTTAAAGGAAAACTTTCAAGTATGACAATAATAGTATTTATGCTTCACCATTCAAAGTGCTGTTTAGTAGTTGAAACAAACTATTTATAATGTCATTTAATAAAGTGACCGAAACAAAAAAAAAAAAAAAAAAAAAAAAAAAAAAAAAAAA
>NW_024344552.1:0-546 GCF_902729225.1 Pteropus medius
AGCGAGCTACTTCTAGTGACAGATAAATGGGAAGATTTGCCCAAATACGCATTTATATTTTTTAGCTTTATTATTTATGTATTTACTTACTTATTCACTTATTATTTATTTATTTATTTATTTATTTATTTATTTATTTATTTATTTATTTATTTAGTGTGGTGACATTGGTTAACAAAATCCCATAAGTTTCAGCTGTACATTTTAACAGTAAGGCATATATACCAAATATGCATTTAAAAAGCTGAAGAATACTAAGAAATTAATAGAAGTTTCCTGAAGCGAGTGGTGGGAGTGGGTTTGACAGGGGCAGGTGAAAACAGGATGCCCCGCTGCACACTTTCTTCCGGGTGCCGGGCAAGGAAGCCACCTCGCCACCCCGGCGGCGGCGACAGCCGTTCCTAAGATCAGAGCTGGCGCCATGCTGCAGGGGGCGCCGGGGATCCGGCGAGAAGTGACTTCTCTTATTTATTTTCCTGGGGGGAGATGAGCACCCAGCCTGTCACCCTGGGAGCTGCGATCTCCTTCATAACTCATCAAGGAAGC
>NW_024344553.1:0-535 GCF_902729225.1 Pteropus medius
CACCTTCCAGGGCCTAACTCCTGGGTCTCCTGTGAGAGATGGTGAGTCAGAGGTAAATAGATATGTCCTTGAGGACTTACCCAACTCTTAAAAAAAAAAAACTGAGATATAATCGACATATAACATTATGTTGGTTGTAGGTATGTGACGTAATAACTTGATATTTGTATATGCTGTGAAATGTCACCACCAGAAGTCTAGTTCACATTCGCCGCTGCCAGCTTTTCTTAAGCCACGCTTCCAAGATTTCAAGGAAGTTATTCCCATTAGAAGAGCCAAACACATTAGAATTTGTCACGTCCCTCAGACAAGTTTTGGTGTAAAGTAAAAGAACCGTTGAAGGAATGAAGGAATTAACGAACGAATAATTGGATGGAAGGATGAATATCTATGGACCATATATCGTGAAGGGTCGACTTTGTGCTAAATCTCTCTATTGCAGCGTTTGACCCATTTTTGTATTCACACCTTTGATTATGGTACTTTATTCTCTGACCGACACAGGATGGTCAAGAACCTCCTACTGACTTCCCCC
>NW_024344554.1:0-1478 GCF_902729225.1 Pteropus medius
ATGGACCAGGCTGTCCCTCCGTGTTCCAAAGCTCACGCGTCATGTCCGTCCTCAGCGTGACCCACGCCAGGCACTCGGCTCATGTGCGCAGTGCGTAAATGCAGACCCCGCTCACCCCCGGCATCGCGGGCCCGCTGCGTCCGTTGGCGAGGTCCGCGAAGCGTCACGAGCCAGAGGCCCCAGGGGCTCACGTCCCGGGACACGGGGTCGCCCCGCACCTGCGCACGCCTGCGTGGGAACACGAGCCCCTGGCTCCGTTACTTGCAGAATGTAGTTTTCACGATCGGCACTCGGGAGGCAGGCTGATTTAAGAATGTGCTAGACACCTGATAAATGCTTCTTGTTTGTTTTACGAGGTGCCCTCCTGATTTTTTTCAGTATGTATTCTTTAATCGCAGTTTTTGGTTCTGAAAGACGTAGAATTTTTTCAGAGTTAGGTAGCTCAGGTACAGGAAAGCCACACCGGCATCAGGAAACGTCTATTGTCTTAGGGTTCTCTGGAAAAAAAGAGGCCACAGAGGGCCGGGGAGTCCCAACGTCTGCTCCTGGCCCCGGACGCCCCGATGTGCAGCCCCCGAGACAGCAGGGGAGTGGGGGGTGGGGGGACCCAGTCTCCCGTCCTCGGCCTTTTCTGCTCCTCGGCCCTTGGGCTGCCTGGCTGGGCCCTGCCCGCTGGGGGAGGGGCGTGCGCTTCCCTCGGTCTGTGAATCCGAAGGCCGATGTCGCCCAGCCACAGCCTCGCAGACACGCGTCCATGAAGCCCTTAGCTCGCTCCGAACCGAATCCCAGCAGCACGGCAACAGGTCGGCCAGAGTCTCAGCTGTCGAAAGAGAAAATACTCCTAGACCTGACCGCAGCGCCAGGGGGCCGGGCGGGAGAGGCGGTGGGGAAGGGGAGCGGAGACACCCCCGAGAGGACTTGCAGGGTGGGGTTCGGTCTGGACCGTAGGGAGCAAGGGGTGGGCACAGGGGCAGCAGGACAGCAGGGGCCGAGCGTGGCCTTCGCAGGTGATGCCTGGCATTGTCCCCTGTGACGGAAGATGGCGAGGCTCCCGTTAGAGGTGAGTGAGGTGCGACTCTGGTGCCTGACTTCGGGGGGCTGGAGGTTTTCAGTAGGGAAGTGATATGCAGCAGACAGTACGGGGTCTGCTTTGCACGCAGTGATAGGATCCGCAGAGGGAGATGAGCAGCAAGGTGAGACATCCCGAAACAGCATCGCGGCAACTGTGCCGTAATAACACGGCTCATTTGGGCACCTCGTTGCCCAAACAGCTCCTATTCTGAAACACCAGAGGACACGGCCTCCCTGAGGAAGGGGGACAAATCTGAGCTGCGAGATGGGCCGGTGTCATGGGGCAGCACAGCCCGAGCAGGACACGAGTGCAGGGACAGGACCCGGGTGTCCGATTCCACCACGGCGGCCGGATGTTTTGAGAGCGAGGAACAGAACGCATCTGTTTGGTTCCCTCAGGGGAAGTC
>NW_024344555.1:0-477 GCF_902729225.1 Pteropus medius
TTTGAATTAGTGTTAGGGTTAGGGTTAGGATTAGGGTTTAGGTTAGGGTAAGTGTGAGAGTTAGGTTTAGGTTAGGGTTTGGGTTAGGGTTAGGGTGACTGTTAAGGTTAAGGTTAGCATTAGTTTTACGGTTAGTATTGGGGTATGGGCTTAGGGTTATTGTTATTCTTTGTGTAAAATTTAGGGTTAGTGTTTGAATTACTTTTAGGATTAGTTTTAGATTTTGTGTTAGGATCTGGGTTACAGTTAGTGTTAGGGTTATTTTTAAAGTTTGAGTTTGATTTAGGGTTACAGTAAGGATTAGAGTTAGTTTTAGAGTTAAATTAGAGTTAGCATTAGGTTTAGGGTCAAGCATTAATTGTAGGGTTATTGTTAGTGTAAAACTTAGGGTTAGGTTTAGGGTTAGTGTTAGGTTTAGGGTTAGGTTTAGGTTTAGGTTCATGTTAGGCTAAGGGTTAGCGTTAGTTTATGGTAGAG
>NW_024344556.1:0-1136 GCF_902729225.1 Pteropus medius
TTCAGAGAAAAGTGGGCGTAGTGGTACTAATATCAGATGAAATAGACTGCAAAATAAAAGATGTAAAGAAAGATACTGAGTGACACTTCATAATCATAAAGGGAATCATGCACCAAGAAGATATAGCACTTATTAATATCTATGATCCCAATCAGGGAGGCTTGAAATATGTAAAGCAATTACTAACAGAACTAAGGGGAGAAACAGACCAAAACACTATCATAGTAGGGGACCTAAATAAACCCACTGTCAGATATGGACAGATCATTCAAACAGAAAATTGATAAGGAAATAACATCCTTAAATAACACATTAGTCCAACTGAACATAATTGACATTTACAGAGCCTTTCATCCCAAAACAGGTGCTTATACATTCTTCTCTAGTGCACATGGAACATTCTCAAGAATTGACCACATATTAGGACACAGAGATAGCCTCGACAAATAAAAGAGGGTTGAAATCATACCAACCATATTCTCTGATCATAATGCTCTGAAACTAGAGATCAACTGCAAAAAGAAATCAGGAAGAACCACAAATACATGGAGATTAAACAACATGCTACTGAAGAATAACTGGATCAGAGAAGAAGTAAAAAGAGAGATCATGAGATACATAGAAATGAATGACAATGATAGTACAACATATCAAAATTTTGGGACACAGCAAAAGCGGTCATAAGAAGAAAGTTCGTATCATTACAGGCCTATATCAAAAAACAAGAATGAACCCAAATAAGCAACCTAACAGTTCATCTTAAAAATCTAGAAAAGGAAGAACAAATGAAGCCTAAAGTCAGCAGAAAGAAAGAAATAATCAAAATTAGAGCAGAAATAAATAAAATTGAAAACAAAAACAACAACAGCAAAACAATAGAAAGTATAAATGCAACAAAGAACTGGTTCTTTGAGAAGGTTTATAAGATTGACAAGCCCCCGGCTAGAATCACTAAAGAAAAAAGAGAAAGGACACAAATACACAAAATCAGGAATGAAAGAGGGGAAATTATGACTGATACCACAGAAATACACAGGATCATACAAGAATACTATGAAAAAGTATATAACACCAAATTTAATAACCTAGAAGAAATGGACCAGTACTTAGAAAGATACAACCTTCCTAGACTGAAT
>NW_024344557.1:0-5477 GCF_902729225.1 Pteropus medius
CATGGACGCAGGGGCCAAAGCATCCTGGGTACGCTGTCTGTGGGTGGCCCTGAACCCTGCAAGAGCATACAGAGACGAATGAGACGTAGTTTGTACCTCTAGGAGCTCAAAGTGTCAGTGAGTACTCCTCCAACTTCGGTACCCCAGTCTCCGCAGAAGACCGAGCATCGCCCACAGAGCCCCAAGGCCCCGGGAGGGCTGTGCATTTGCCGCAAGTGAGCCTTTTCTCGGAAGTCTGTGATTCTGGCTCAAAATGGACGTCACCAGAGAGCTTTTTGCCAAAGCTTCCATATACATATATATGCATATATATGTTCATCTATATGCATATATATGTATATGGTGGATTTTCGAAGGAAACCTGCGTGGACCCCTGGTCTACCACAGAAGACAGGCAGCTCCTATCTCATCCTCCTCCCCGCAGTGGGGACACCGGGCGTTCAGAGCCACAATTCCGCATGATCTCTTTTCATCCCAGAGGCCCCGGGGCTCCTTCCTAAGGCCTCGGCTCCTTCCCGCTTTCCGCAGTGGAAATCAGACTTCAGGACGAAAGCAGACACCTCCCTCGCCCTCACCTTTCTGCCTGGGATGGTCGTAATGGTCCCCGTGGACGCATTCAAAATGAAGAATGAAAGGCTCAGAGAGCTGATCGCAAAGCTCCTAAGGCTGGAGGCCGAATTCAGACCCACAGCTGTCTGCAGTGCCTCCCAACTGAAGTCTTCCCACCGGGTGACGGCCCCCATGGACGGAGGGGCCAAAGCATCCCTGGCTACGCTGTCTGTGGGTGGCCGTGAACCCTGCAAGAGGATACAGAGACGAATGAGACGTAGTTTGCCCCTCTAGGAGCTCAAAGTGTCAGTGAGTGCTCCTCCAACTTCGCTACCCCAGTACCCGCAGATGCCCGAGCATCGCCCACAGAGGCCCAAGGCCCCGGGAGGGCTGTGCATTTGCCGCAAGTGAGCCTTTTCTCGGAAGTCTGCGATTCTGGCTCGAAATGGACGTCACCAGAGAGATTTTGCCAAAGCTACCATATACATATATATGCATATATGTGTTCATCTATATGCATATATATGTATATGGTGGATTTTCGAAGGAAACCTGCGTGGACCCCTGCTCTACCACAGAAGACAGGCCGCTCCTGGCACCTCCACCTCCCCGCAGTGTGGACACCGGGAGTTCCAGAGCCACAATTCAGCATGATCTCTTTTCATCCCAGAGGCCCCGGGGCTCCTTCCTAAGGCCTCGGCTCCTTCCCACTTTCCGCAGTGGAAATCAGACTTCAGGACGGAAGCAGACACCTCCCTCGCCCTCACCTTTCTGCCTGGGATGGTCGTGATGGTCCCCGTGGACTCATTCAAAATGAAGAAATGAAAGGCTCAGAGAGCTGATCGCAAAGCTCTTAAGGCACGGAGGCCGAATTCAGACCCACAGCTGTCTGCAGTGTCTCCCAGCTGACCTCTTTCCAGCGGGTGACGGCCCCCATGGACGGAGGGGCCAAAGCATCCCTGGCTACGCTGTCTGTGGTGGCCGTGAACCCTGCAAGAGGATACAGAGACGAATGAGACGTAGTTTGTACCTCTAGGAGCTCAAAGTGTCAGTGAGTGCTCCTCCAGCTTCGCTACCCCAGTACCCGCAGATGACCGAGCATCGCCCACAGAGCCCCAAGGCCCCGGGAGGGCTGTGCATTTGCCGCAAGTGAGCCTTTTCTCGGAAGTCTGCGATTCTGGCTCAAATGGACGTCACCAGAGAGCTTTTCGCCAAAGCTACCATATACATATATATGCATATGTATATTCATATATATGTATATGGTGGATTTTCGAAGGAAACCTGCGTGGACCCCTGGTCTACCACAGAAGACAGGCAGCTCCTAGCACCTCCACCTCCTCGCAGTGGGGATACCGGGCGTTCCAGAGCCACAATTCCGCATGATCTCTTTTCATCCCAGAGGCCCCGGGGCTCCTTCCTAAGGCCTCGGCTCCTTCCCGCTTTCCACAGTGGAAATCAGACTTCAGGAAGGAAGCAGACACCTCCCTCTCCCTCACCTTTCTGCCTGGGATGGTCGTAATGGTCCCCGTGGACGCATTCAAAATGAAGAAATGAAAGGCTCAGAGAGCTGATCGCAAAGCTCCTAAGGCACTGAGGCCGAATTCAGACCCACAGCTGTCTGCAGTGTCTCCCAGCTGACCTCTTTCCAGCGGGTGACGGCCCCCATGGACGGAGGGGCCAAAGCATCCCTGGCTACGCTGTCTGTGGGTGGCCGTGAACCCTGCAAGAGGATACAGAGACGAATGAGACGTAGTTTGTACCTCTAGGAGCTCAAAGTGTCCCTGAGTGCTCCTCCAACTTCGCTACCCCAGTACCCGCAGATGACCGAGCATCGCCCACAGAGCCCCAAGGCCCCGGGAGGGCTGTGCATTTGCCGCAAGTGAGCCTTTTCTCGGAAGTCTGCAATTCTGGCTCGAAATGGACGTCACCAGAGAGCTTTTTGCCAAAGCTACCATATACATATATATGCATATGTATGTTCATCTATATGCATATATATGTATATGGTGGATTTTTGAAGGAAACCTGCCTGGACCCCTGCTCTACCACAGAAGACAGGCCGCTCCTCGCACCTCCACCTCCCCGCAGTGTGGACACCGGGCGTTCAGAGCCACAATTCAGCATGATCTCTTTTCATCCCAGAGGCCCCGGGGCTCCTTCCTAAGGCCTCGGCTCCTTCCCGCTTTCCGCAGTGGAAATCAGACTTCAGGACGGAAGCAGACACCTCCCTCTCCCTCACCTTTCTGCCTGGGATAGTCGTAATGGTCCCCGTGGACGCATTCAAAATAAAGAAATGAAAGGCTCAAAGAGCTGATCGCAAAGCTCCTCAGGCACGGAGGCCGAATTCAGACCCACAGCTGTCTGCAGTGTCTCCCAACTGAACTCTTTCCAGCGGGTGACGGCCGCCATGGAAGGAGGGGCCAAAGCATCCCCAGGTACGCTGTCTGTGGGCGGCCCTGAACCCTGCAAGAGGATGCAGAGACGAATGACACGTAGTTTGTACCTCTGGGAGCTCAAAGTGTCAGTGAGTGCTCCTCCAACTTCGCCACCCCAGTACCCGCAGATGCCCGGGCATGGCCCACAGAGCCCCAAGGCCCCGGGAGGGCAGTGCATTTGCCGCAAGTGAGCCTTTTCTCGGAAGTCTGCGATTCTGGCTCAAAATGGACGTCACCAGAGAGCTTTTTGCCAAAGCTACCATATACATATATATATGTTCATCTACATGCATATATATGTATATGGTGGATTTTCGAAGGAAACCTGCGTGGACACCTGGTCTACCACAGAAGACAGGCCGCTCCTAGCACCTCCACCTCCCCGCAGTGTGGACAGCGGGCGTTCCAGAGCCAGAATTCAGCAGATCTCTTTTCATCCCAGAGGCCCCGGGGCTCCTTCCTCAGGCCTCGGCTCCTTCCCGCTTTCCGCAGTGGAAATCAGACTTCAGGACGGAAGCAGACACCTCCCTCTCCCTCAACTTTCTGCCTGGGATGGTCGCAATGGTCCCCGTGGACGCATTCCAAATGAAGAAATGAAAGGCTCAAAGAGCTGATCGCAAAGCTCCTAAGGCCGGGAGGCCGAATTCAGACCCACAGCTGTCTGCAGTGTCTCCCAACTGAACGCTATCCAGCGGGCGACGGCCGCCATGGACGGAGGGGCCAAAGCATCCCTGGAGTGCGCTGTCTGTCAGGTGGAGTGACCCCGTGAACCCTGCAAGAGCATACAGAGACTGAATGGGCGTGGTTGTGCCTATAAAGACTCAAAAAAGTGTCAGTGAGTGCTCCTCCAACTTCGGTACCCCTGTCTCCGCAGAAGACCGAGCATCGCCCACAGAGCCCAAAGGCCCCGGGAGGGCTGTGCATTTACCGCAAGTGAGCCTTTTCTCGGAAGTCTGCGATTCTGGCTCAAAATGGACGTCACCAGAGAGCTTCTTGCCAAAGCTACCATATACATATATATGCATATATATGTTCATCTATATGCATATATATGTATATGGTGGATTTTCGAAGGAAACCTGCCTGGACCCCTGGTCTACCACAGAAGACAGGCCGCTCCTAGCACCTCCACCTCCCCGCAGTGTGGACACCGGGCGTTCCAGAGCCACAATTCAGCATGATCTCTTTTCATCCCAGAGGGCCCGGGGCTCCTTCCTAAGGCCTCGGCTCCTTCCCACTTTCCGCAGTGGAAATCAGACTTCAGGACGGAAGCAGACACCTCCCTCTCCCTCACCTTTCTGCCTGGGAGGGTCGTAATGGTCCCCGTGGACGCATTCAAAATGAAAAAATGAAAGGCTCAGAGAGCTGATCGCAAAGCTCCTGAGGCACGGAGGCCGAATTCAGACCCACAGCTGTCTGCAGTGTCTCCCAACTGAACTCTTTCCAGCTGGTGACGGCCGCCATGGACGCAGGGGCCAAAGCATCCCTGGGTACGCTGTCTGTGGGTGGCCCTGAACCCTGCAAGAGCATACAGAGACGAATGGGACGTAGTTTGTACCTCTAGGAGCTCAAATTGTCAGTGAGTGCTCCTACAACTTCGGTTCCCCAGTCCCCGCAGATGACCGAGCATCGCCCACAGAGCCCCAAGGCCCCGGGAGGGCTGTGCATTTGCCGCAAGTGAGCCTTTTCTCGGAAGTCTGCGATTCTGGCTCGAAATGGACGTCACCAGAGAGCTTTTTGCCAAAACTACCATATACATATATATGCATATATATGTTCATCTATATGCATATATATGTATATGGTGGATTTTCGAAGGAAACCTGCCTGGACCCCTGCTCTACCACAGAAGACAGGCCGCTCCTCGCACCTCCACCTCCCCGCAGTGTGGACACCGGGCGTTCCAGAGCCACAATTCAGCATGATCTCTTTTCATCCCAGAGGCCCAGGGCTCCTTCCTAAGGCCTCGGCTCCTTCCCGCTTTCCGCAGTGGAAATCAGACTTCAGGACGGAAGCAGACACCTCCCTCTCCCTCACCATTCTGCCTGGGATGGTGGTAATGGTCCCCGTGACGCATTCAAAATGAAGAAATGAAAGGCTCAAAGAGCTGAACGCAAAGCTCCTAAGGCACGGAGGCCGAATTCAGATCCACAGCTGTCTGCAGTGTCTCCCAACAGAACTCTTTCCAGCGGGTGACGGCCGCCATGGACGCAGGGGCCAAAGCATCCCTGGGTACGCTGTCTGTGGGTGGCCCTGAACCCTGCAAGAGCATACAGAGACGAATGAGACGTAGTTTGGACATCTAGGAGCTCAAAGTGTCAGTGAGTGCTCCTCCAACTTCGGTACCCCAGTCTCCGCAGAAGACCGAGCATCGCCCACAGAGCCCCAACGCCCCGGGAGAGCTGTGCATTTGCCGCAAGTGAATCTTTTCTCGGAAGTCTGCGATTCTCCCTCAAAATGGACGTCACCAGAGAGCTTTTTGCCAAAGCT
>NW_024344558.1:0-585 GCF_902729225.1 Pteropus medius
TAACCGTAACCCTAACCTAACATTAACGGTAACAGTAACCCTAACCTTAACCCTCACACTAACCTTTACCATAATTCTAAATCCTAACTCTAACTCTAACCCTAACTCTAACGTAACGCTAACCCTAATCGTATCCTATACCTAAACCTAAACATAACTCTAACCCTAACCCTAATCCTAACCCCGAACCCTAACACTAACTTTAACCCTAAGCCTAACCATAACCCCTAACCCTACCCTAACCCCTAACCATAACCCCTAACCCTACCCTAACCCAAAATTAACGGTAACAGTAACCCTAACCTTAAGAATCACACTAACCTTTACCATAATTCTAAACCCTAGCTCTAACTCTAACCCTAACACTAACCTAACATTAACGGTAATAGTAACCCTAACCTTAACCCTCACACTAAACTTTACCATAATTCTAAACCCTAACTCTAACACTAACACTAATCCTAACCTAACACTAATACTAACCCTAATCCTATACCTAAACCTAAACCTAACCCTAACCTTAACCCTAACCCTGACCCTAACCCCAAACTCTAACCCTAAACCTAAACCTAAACATAACCCTAA
>NW_024344559.1:0-385 GCF_902729225.1 Pteropus medius
CATTTAGAATATAGATGTAAAGGTCCTAAATAAAATATTAGCAAATACAGTTTATTAGCTTATTAAAAGAATCACCCATGATGATCAAGCATGGCTTATCTCAGAAATACAATGATGGTTTAAATTTAAGAACTCTATCAGTATATGATTACTTATATCATGCTTTCCAAAAGAAAAGCCAAATAATACTAATCAAATATGAAAAGGCAAAAACATCCTTTTTTATTCCTGACTTCTTTGAAAATTGTTTTTAGAATACTAGGCAGAGAAAGATTTCTTAGTATGACAAAGAATATGTCTTCAACCAACAGCCAAAATGTTTAACTATGCTTTGCATTAAAATTGTGAGGGCAAGATACCTACTATCATCATTTTAAATGTTTCT
>NW_024344560.1:0-1596 GCF_902729225.1 Pteropus medius
TAGTTACTTCAAACAAAGGGTGTTAATAATGGTAAATTAGTTACAAAAGAGTTGAAAGGGCTGAAGAAATGAAAGGGAGAATGGAGGGTGCTGAAGGAATGGGTGTTAAAGGCGTGGTATCCACTGCGGATGCGGGAAGCAGAAGACGTACTACGGTGGTCTTGCATGGCCGAGGAGGTGCCACACAGGCTCAGTGCAGACCCTCACCCCCACTACTACAGCACTGAGAGCCATGGCCGCTGCTTCCTTTCACCCACCTTCTCATATCTTGCTGGTGCCTCCCATCGGCAGAAATTAACAGCTGGCTAGGGAATCTTGAGAATCCAGCAGGATAACACAGAGTATAGAAGGGAGGGTGTGGGGCTCAGAGACAGACCACAGATAGCTAACCAGTACAGGTAGAACCAATAAAACTTGCTGAGAGATTAGGTGTTGGAGATGGAAAGAAAAAGATCAAGGATGGCTCTCAAGTTTTTTTGGCTGGAGGGACTGAATGGATAATGAAGCTAAGTACTGATATGGGGCGAAAATGGAGCAAAAATTGATTGGAGGGAAACATTACATTAAAATGGTACACTGTCAGTCTAATATATACATGATAAACACATAGATGGAAGAGGATTCATTTCTTACAGATTCTTAAACCAACTATGATGTTCACATTATGCTTGAACTTGAGAAATAGGAACATTTGCGGATTTCCCTAATGCTCACATTTAATTCACAGGGAAAAAAGGCCAAATGTGATACAAACTCAAATTCTCCATTAGGTTTTCAGGGAACAATCAGACTGACTTCTATGGCTAGAGCTGAGACTCAGCACTAATAAATACAGTAGATTCTTATTACTCACTGTAGTTATGTTCTATAAAGTCACCAAGAACATTGAATTAACACTGAACCACCGCTCCTAGAGGAAATACAAAATTAAGTTTCTATGTGTTTCTGGTCACACTTTCATCAATCAGCCATTGATTCATTGAACTCACAGCCACCAGCACTATAAATCATGCTACAGTGAGACTTATCTAACACACTTTCTGAATAAGGCACATTGCAACCCTGTTACACTTAGGAACACTAGACAGCACCTCAGCACTATGCTTGGGGGCCATTTTATACGGTGAAATCGCCACCAACAAGCAAAACCCATGACATTCCATAAACCCTGGAAAGGGCAGTTGTTTACAGTGTGAGAACTGAAGCCAGAGGCAGAATGTCACCTTATTCAGCCTCGGCTGGGAAGGTAGCTGTTGGGCGATTCTAATTTTTACTACTCTGAGCATGTTTGCAAATGATAGCAAATACACTGCCAGTATTGATTTCGGGATTTCAGATAAGTTTTAGTGAGTAAGTGAATTCACAAATATGAAATCTGCAAATAATGAAGGTCAGCTGTGCTTCCTGCCTACATTACTGGTTAATGCGTGGGCCTTTTAGCCTTTTTCACTACTTCAGCACATCCACCATAGCTCTCCAGTGATCATCTTCAGACACTGTTTTCATCATGAGCTTCTGTCTCTAATAATCTGCAGTTACTCCCATTTGGTTACTTGTTTCGTAGCCCTAGGAAAAATTGGTTACCTGCTATGTCTC
>NW_024344561.1:0-105911 GCF_902729225.1 Pteropus medius
GGATTCATCTATTTCTTTTGCATTCTGTCAGTTTTACCTCATGTGTTCTGCCTCTCTGTTCTTATGCACATATATATAAAAGGTGCTATGCCATTTTCAAGAATGGTTCCTTTTATCACTGTAATGTCTCTGTTTTGTCTCTGAGTTTTCCTTGGTCTGAAATCTGCATCTGAAATTCATATACCTCCGGCATCTTATTATTTTATTCGTGTTGGCATGATATATTTTTCTCCTTATCTTTATCTTTCATCTATCTCCGTCTTTATATTTAAAGTGCCTTATAGACAACAACATCGAACTGTTTTTTTGAAATCTGATATTACTTACCTCTCAGTTGTATTGAGACCCTTGATGATTAAAGTGGTGATTGATATACTTGGATTAATATCTATCACATCTTTTAATGTCATATGTATATTGCATTTTGGGTTCCCCATCCAAAGTGAAATTTCCTTCCGTCACCATATATTTGACCCCCTCTACCCTTATCTACCGCCTCCCCCCTTTCCCTCTGATAAACTGTTGTCTGTGTGTGTGGCCGTGTGTATGAGTTTTTTGTTTGTCTTATTCTTTTGTTGCTTTCAGTTTTATATCCCACATATAAGTGAAATCATATGGTCCTCGACTTTTTCTGTCTGAGTTATTTTGCTTAGCGTGATAAGCTCAAGATCCATCCATTTTGTTGCAAATGGCAGTATTTCTTCTTTTCTTATGGCTGAGTAGTATTCCATTGTATATATGTATCACATCCTTTTTACCCAATCCTCTATTGAAGGGCACTTTAGTTCCTTTCATGTCTTGGCCACCGTGAATAATGCTAAGTGAACATTGTGATGCCTATATCTTTATGGATAAATGTTTTTAAAATTTTGGGGTAGATACCCAGAAGAGGGATTGCTGGGTCATATGGTAGTTGTCTCTTAATTTTTTGAGGAAGATAGTTCTCTCTTAATTTTTTGTTTTCCATAGTGGCTATACCAGCTTACATTCCCACCAGCAGTGAATGAGGGTTCCTTTATCCCCACGGTAATAGCCATTCCAACAGATGTGAGTGTGGTGGTATCTCATTGTGGTTTAGATTTGCATTTCCCTAATAACTAGTGAAGTTGTGCACCTTTTCATGTGTCTGTTGGCAGTTTGTATGTCTTCTCGGGAGATGTGTCTGTTCAGTTTCTCTGCCCGTTTTTTTAAACTTGATTATCTGTTTTTTTGTTGTTGTTGTTGAGTCGTATGCGTTCTTTACACATATTGGATATTAGCCCCTTATCGGAGGAGTTGTTTGCAAATATCTTGTCCCAGTCAGCTGGTTGCCTCTTCGTCTTGTTGATGGTTCCATTTGCTGTGAAGGAGCTTTTTAGTTTGATATAGTCTCATTCATTTATTTTTGCTTTTACTTCCCTCGCTTTTGAGGTCAAGTTCATAAAATTCTCTCTAAATCCAAAGTCGGTGAATATAGTATCTGTGTTTTCTTCTATGCAATTTATCGTTTCAGGTCTTACCTTTAGGTCTTTGATCCATTTTGATTTAATTTTGATGGATGGTGATAGATAGCAGTCTCGTTTCATTATTTGCAGGTGACTTTCCAATTTTCCCAGCACTTTTTATTGAAGAGGGTTTCTTTTCTCCATTGTATATTTCTGGCTATATCGAATAAGAGTGGTGAGAATGGGCAGCTTTGTCTTGTTCCTGATCTTAGAGGGAAATCTTTCAGTTTTTCACCATTAAGGATGATATTAGCTGTGGGTTTTGAGATATATATATATAAAACCTTGATTATGTTGAGGCACTGTCCTTCAGTACTCATTAAATGCTTTAATCATAAATGGGTGCTGTGTCATGTCACATGCCTTTTCTGCATCTATGATATGATGATGACTTTATCCTGGATTTTGTTTATGTGGTATGTCACGTTGGTCATTTTACATGTGTTGAAACATCCATGCATCAATGGATGAACCCCACCTGATGGCGATGAATGATCTTTTTAATATATTGTTGTATTCGAGTTGCTAGTATTTTGTTTAGGATTTTTACATCTGTATTCCTCAGAGATACTGGTTTTCTTTTTTTTGTGCTATCTTTACCAGATCGTGGTTATCAGGGTGATGTTGGCCTCATAAAATGAGTTGGGAGGTATTGCCTCTTCTTCAGTTTTTGGGAAGAGCTTGAGAAGGACAGGTATTAAATCATCTTTGAATGTTTGGTAGAATTCACTAGTGAAGCCATCTGGTCCTGGACTTTTCCTTTTGGGGAGGTTTTTGATGGTGGTTTCAGTTTCCTTACTGTTGATCGGTCTTTTAGGTTTTCCAGTTCTTTGTGAAAGAAGATTGTATATTTCTAGGAACTTGTCCACTTATTGTAGGTTATTGAATTTGATTTTGTTTATTTGTGTCTTTTCTCTTTTTTCCTTAGGGGTTTGTCAATTTTATTGATCATTTCAAAGAACCAGCTCTTTGTCACAATAATTTTTTCTATTGTCTTTTTGTTCTCATTTTCACTTAATTCTGCTGTAATTTTTATCATTTCTTTCCTTCTGCTGACTTTGGGCTTCATTTGTTCTTTTTTTCTAGTTCTTTAAGATGTAATGTCAGGTTGATTATTTGAGATTTTTCTTATTTCTTGAGTAGGCTTATAATGATATATAAACTTTCCTCTTATAACTGCTTTGGCTGTATTCCAAAAGTTTTGATATGTTGTATTTTAATTCTCACTTGTTTCTGTGTATCTTCTGCTCCCTCTTTTCCTTCTTTGACCCAATGGTTCTTTCGTAGCACATTGTTTCATCTCCACATATTTGTGGTTTCCCCCACTTTTCTTTGTACAGTTGATCTCCAATTCCAAAGCGTTGTGATAGGAGATTGAAACCATACCAGGTATATTCTCCTGGGCTAGTTTTGTGTTCCAACGTATGGTCCATCCTTGAGAATGTTTTACGTGCACTAGAGAAGAATGTATAATCCGCTGTCTGGGGATGAAAGGCTCTGTAAATGTCTATTATGTCCAATTGGTCTAAGCTGTCATTTAAGGCTGATATTTCCTTATCGATTTTCTGTTTGGGTGATCTATCCATAGTTGTCAGTTGGGTATTCGCGTACCGTACTATAATTGTGTTTTGTCAGTTTCTCTCTTCAGTTCTGTTAGTTGTTGTCTTATATATTTTGGGGCTCTCTCATCGGGAGCATGTATATTGATAAGTGTTATGTCTTCTTGATGTATGGTTTCCTTTATCCTTATGAAGTGTCCTTCTTTGCCTCGATACCTCTTTCATCTTGAAGTCTTTACCTCATCAGATGTAAGTATGGCTGCACTCGCTTTTCTCTGGATGCCATTTGCCTGAAGTATCGTTTTCTACCCTTTGAGTCTTATCTTTGTCGTTGCAGCTGAGATGTCTCTCGAAGGGAGCACATGATTGGGTTTTGTTTTTTTTATCCAGTCTGCTACTCTGCTTTTTTATTAGTGAATTCAGTCCCTTTACATTAGAGTAATGATTGATATATAAGTTTTCCTATAGCCCTTTTATCTTGTTTCCTGGTAGCTCTATGTCTCCATTGTTTGTTTGCTTTTGCCTTTCTGTCTTGTTATTTTAGTTTGGTGGTATTCTCTGATTTTCCCCCTCTGTTCCCTCTTTTTTCTGTTATGTGTCATACTTCTGGGTTTTTTATGTACGGTTACCATTAAGTTTATGTAAAAGGAAGTTTCATATATACAGTAGTTCTTCTGCATGTGTCTTATCTCCATTCCCTTTTGAAAATTCAGACCTTTACTCCCTCCCCGCTCTTGTTTTTGTCGTCTCCAATTTTCCCTATTTATCTTGTGAATGTATTTCTGAGTTACAATGCTATCGTCTTCTCTTTTTAAAAATGTTTTTGCCTTCTTTAACCATCATGTAGTATTTAAGTGTATAATACCCTACTTTGAATAAGGGTTGCCATTTCCTGCTTCTGTCGGTCTTTTAGTCATTTTACTCACTCACAGTTGATTATTTCTTTGTCTTTTTTTTTTTTCTGGTAGAATGCCTCTCTTCAGCATTTCCAGTAATGCAGTTCTTGTGTTGGAAAATGCCTTCAGCATCTGTATGTCTGGAAAGGTCTTTTATTTCTCCTTCATATCTAAAGGAGAACTTTTCTGGATATATGATTCTTGGCTGGTAGTTTTTCTCTTTCAATAGTTTGAACATTTGATTCCATTCTCTCCTAGCTTTTAGAGCTTCTGCTGAAAAATCTGATGATAATCTAAGAGGATTTCCTTTATAGGTTACCATCTTCTTTCCCCTGGCTGCCTTGAGAATTCTTTTTTTCTCATTAATTTTTGACAGTTTTAATATAATGTGCCATGGAGAAAGCCTCTTTGGATTTAGATAATTAGATGTTCAGTTTGCTTCTTAGATTTGAGGATCCGCTTCTTTTCATAGGCTTGGAAAGTTCTCGTTGGCTATTTGTTTGAATCGGCTCTCTGTTTTGTTCTCCCTCTCTTCTCTTTCAGATATACCCATTATTCTTAGATTGTTCCTTCTGATAGCGTCAGATAGTTCTTGCAGAGTTCTTCTTTTTTTTTTAACTCTCAAGTCTCTCCATTCCATCTTTGTCATTTCCAGATTTCTGTCTTCAATGTTACTAATTCTTTTCTCTATCTCGTTAGCTATATTTCTTTAGCTCACTAGTTCATTTATTATCTCTTTTTTATTGAATTCTTCAGCTCCAGAATTTCTGTTTGGTTCTTTTAAAAGTTTCAAGCTCTTTGGTAAAGCATTCGTTTTGTTCTTTGATTTTTATTTCCGAATTCATTAATCCGCCTTATTTGAGTTTTCTTGCATCTCTTTGAGTTTTTTCAGAACTGCAATCTTGAATTTTACACGACTTAAATCACGTATTTCAATATTTTTATTTTGTTTATTATATATATTTTGTTTATTATTATTTTGTTTTTAAGTTTATTTTCTGGAGCTTTTAAAGTTCCTTTCTGAGCTGCCTTTTTACCTTGGTCATACATGGTATTCGATTGACTGTTTCTCCGCCTATGCGTTTATGGGAATGAACTCTGCTTTTAAAAATATTATATTACTGTTAATAGTAATGCTTCTTTAGCACATCGATAAGAAGAGCTTTTACCTTTGTTTTTCAGTCAGAGGCACAGAAGCCTCCTGTACTGTCCAGGTCTCTGGGTAGCAAAAGAAAAAATGTCCTTTTTTCCTGGGGATATGTATGTCTCCTCTGTGAACTGGTTGCCTGGGTCCCAGGGCTCCACCCCCTGGGGGCATGTGGTGAGCTTAGAGTTTCAAGCCTGTGAAGAGCCCCCGAAGTCCTGGTGCTTGTCCAGGTGGCTAGATGCAGTGTAATGCTACCTCAGGTGTCCCAGTTACCTGTGCCAGTATCAGCCTGGATGGCTCGGTGTGGGGTGGGTTTGGGAGAGGCCACCGGTGTGCCTGTGGCTCTGTTTCTTCCCAGTAATGGTGACCGCCAGGCCTCAGCTGCCTTCCCTGCGTATCTCCACCCTTGCCACTAGGACCAGCCTCAGTTTGCGTCTGCCACTCAGAACCTGTCTCCTCAGTTCTTGGGGCTCTGGACTTCCTGGTCTGTAGCCCAACACTCACTGCTGCACCTGTTCTGGGACCTGCTGCTAGCTCTGGGAGGGTGCAAGGAGTTGACCTCTGGGAAGGTTGGGAGAGGCAGTTAGGCTCTGTGTCTTCGTTTTCTGCCTGACAGTAGTGGTTGCTAGAACACAGCTGTCATACCTCTGTTTTCTGCCTCTTCCCTGATCATTGGGTTCCTCAGTAGTATTGCTGATCGCTCAGGCAGAAATGCTCAGGGCTACATAGAGTGCATACTGCAATCTGTTTCCTCCTCCCTTGCTTGCCCAATTTGCCTGCAGATGCTTTGCTTGAGCAGATCTCAGAAGTCTTTATGTGTTAGGCTGGAAATCTTTTATTGGATTATGGCTGTTCAACTTGTAGCCTGAAGGGGAGAGAGATCAAGGGGCCCGTCAAGCCACCATGCTTCTGACATCCTTACTACTTCCCTATGTTGGCCTTGTTCTTTGTTTCTTTTTGTTGTCTACCTTTGTCTGCCTTCTTTGGCTTTAATTGAGCATTTTACCGGATTCTTTTTTTCTACCGTCTTAGGATATCAATTACACATACTTTAAAAAACTATTTTGGTGGTTGCTCTTGAGTTTTCATTATACATTTACAACTAAGTCGCTTCCTATGTCAAGTCATAGTACACCACTTCACTGGTTGTGCAAGTACCTCATGCTGTCTCCTAGTTTTCTCCTCTCTGTTCCTGCTACCTTGTCGTCATTTATCTCAATTGTCCATAAGCTTATAATTGCCAAATAAATTGTTGGTAATTTTATTTTCAGCAAAGTGTCATCTGTTATATTAATTTTAAGAAATATAAAAGACTTTTTAATCTTCATTGTTTTGTAACTCCCTACCTTTGTCATTTACTTTCTTTCTGATGAATTTTTGAATGTTTTTCCAGGTGGATGTACTAATGAACAATTCCTGCAATTTTTGTCTCAGAAAGTTTTTATTTCTTCACTTTTGAAGGAAAATTTTGCTTGACACAATTTTAGGAGAGTGGTGTTTTTCTTTCAGACCTTGAAATATTTCTCTTCACTCTTCAATCTTGCATGGTTTCTGAAAAGAAGCCTGATTTAATTCTAATCTTTGTTTTTTCATGACTAAGGTGCTGTTTTCTTCTCACTTATTTCAATATATTCTCTTTGTCTTGAATTTCTGTCTAGTTTGCATATGACGTACTTGGTCCTGCACTTTAGTTTATAATATTGAGTGTTCTCTGAGCTTCCTGGGTCTATAGTGTGCTATCATCGTTAATTTAGGAAAATCTCAGTATAGTTACTTCACTGCTTTCTTCTGTTTTTTTCTGTCTTTTCCTTCATATATTCCTGTAATTTTTTTTTTTTTTTTAAGGCAAGGCAACCCTTTGTTGCCCTCACAGATTACAAGGACCTTCTCAGTTTACAATGTCTTATTTTTTTTTTAATTCTTTTATTTTTACACCTACAGCCCCTGGTCTTCCTAGGTGGTCTCCCATCCAAGTACCAACGAGGCCCGACCCTGCTTAGCTTCCGAGATCAGACGGGATCGGGTTTGTTCAGGGTAACGTGGCTGTAGATCCGTCATGTGTTTTTAAACCTTTTGTATAAAGCATGTTATCCTCGGGCTCATGGGTATCGTGTTCTATCTTTTTTGTTCTTTTTTTGTCTTTGAATGAGACTGCTGAAGCAGATTTTCTGTTGAGTGCAGGCCATATTATGAATTGAATATCTGGGGTATATTTCAGAATGTCCGGTTTGTTTTCTCTTTCTTAGTCATGGAGGCACTGAATTATCCTATGATCTTAATTCTCTGATGGATCTAAGAAAGTAAGTTTATTTCTTTGCTTTTTAATAGGGAGGTAGGGAATGACAGCTTCTAAGTTACTTAAAGGCCAGACCAGAAACCAAAAGTCTCTGATCCCATCTTTTTATCATTGACTGCTGACAGCTTTAGGGCCTCATCCCCACTCCTTTGCCTTGTGCCCCACATCTGTACAAAGTCATAAGAAAGCCTTAGTATTCCCTCCTTTGTGGTAGCAGAGATTAAAATCCATGCAAGCTCCCACCTTTATGTGTGAACGCTCACCTTAGTCCACTCCCTAACCACAAAACAAAACAAGTCTGTGTACCTTTCCTTGTTCTCTATTTCATGCCTGTTTGAAAGTCTTATATTACTCTCCCTCGAGACTCAATTATGGAAGCAATCAACCCTTTCATACCCTATTGGCCATGTATGGTGTCATCTGCTGAGGTATTCTTATGCTCTAGGGTTGAGCGATCATGCTCTTTACTCCATGGGGGAGCTTGGCAATGACAGAAGAAGGACAGACAGCCTGTAGGGTTGCTGGTCAGGAAAAGCTTCTTCCTGAGTAGAGAGTGGACATTTAAATGTTCTTTTGAAAGAAAGCACTGGTGACGCCTTTACCTATTTTTATTTTTCTATTCTATTCTTAAAATATGGGATGGATTTGCAAGTCATCCTTGAGCAGGGGCCATGCCGATCTTCTCTGTATTGTTCCTACTTTAGTATATGTGCTCCTGAAACGAGCACATGTTTTCATACGCTATAATCAAAGGCAAATTCACCATCAAGCCATTGTGGATGTGAACAAAGTCTCTTGCGATCTGCAGCTATTAACCTGTTCCTCAGTGTCGGCAGGGCTCAGGATCGACTGTTATGCCAGAAGTGCTCTTTCTCGCAAATCCGTTTCGGTATCTTGCACGTGTGCCTGTGTGTGCCAAAAATAGGGCGGAAGCAGCCCTGAGGCACCTGAGTATAGGGATTTTGTTCTCTGAGTTGTCATGCCTTCTTCCTAATATCTAAGCTCTAAGTTCCAAATAACTATTTGGAACATAAATTTTATGTCTAGACCATAAAATCCTACAGAGAGAGAAAGGAAGAACCGAGTCTGTAATAAATATTACACAAGGTAAAAGCAATGCTTCCCAACAAGAAGATTTTCATTTAGCTAGTTGCATCTGATTACAGATGCAGCTCAGAGATGCTGCAGGTGTGATTTCAGACCACGGCAATAAAGTGAATATTAATAAAATAGATCACATGAATGTTTGGGATGTGCGGTGTATATAAATGTTGTGTTTATATTTTACTGTAGTCTGTTAAGTGTGAAATAGCAGTTATGTCTAAACAACCAATGTACATACCTAATTAAAATACGTTATTGCTAAAAAATGCTAACCATCACCCGAGCCTCTTAGTAAGTCATAAGCTTTTTTTCTGGTGCAAGTTCTTGTCTTGATGTTGATGAAAATGCAATAAAGTTAAGGGAAATAGTAGAAAGTGTGCCTGTACTTCTAATGGTCTAGAGAGCCGTAAGATGATATGGCCAGCCGGGGTTTATTAAAAGTTGGATTTCCACAGGCCTCCTGGACTCGCATGTTTGGTAATGGGGAAAGAAGAAAATACTTCCAGTTCTTCACTAAGTTTTTATGAAAACCGCATGCAGAAGTGACCCGCTGCTTCACGGAGTGCTGTAAATGCAGGGGAATAAGGAAGGAGAAGAAAGAATTTTTCTCGTAAGAAATTGATGGTGTTAAAACGATAATATTTGTTTCATTTGTATAGCATTTCTGTCATTTCCCAACATGCTGTGGACCCTGCCATTAGGGAAAAATATGATGTAATGTGATCACAGAAAAATGTATCAATACTTCACAATGCTGTTAAAATAATGAGGAAGTAAGTGTGGACCGAGCGCAAGTTTTTGATGATCAAGTTATAAAAGAAATGTTTGGTGATGACGGAATCATTAGTAACTTTTCTCTACATGGAGTATAGCTGTCAAGTGCTATCGGTCTTACAAATTTTACCGTACACGTATTTGGGATGTTACAGGACTCAGTGGCCTTCGAGGATGTGGCTGTGAACTTCACCCTGGAGGAATGGGCTTTACTGGACCCTACGCAGAAGAAACTCTACAGAGATGTGATGTGGGAAACCTTCAAGAACCTGGTCTCAGTAGGTATGCGTGACAACTTCGTCTTCACCTTGTTAATTAGAGGTCAGGTGTTTCTTGCTTATCAGCATTGTTCTAAGACATGGAATGTGGAAATGCGGGGCATTGATAAATAAACTGGGGATGGTCACAGCTCACCACAGAACTAAAATCTAATAATTTTTCTAGGATTTCTAATACTTTGTAATTATTTTTTGGTGTCTGCTTTTAGGGGAAAAAATGGACGATTATGACATTGAAGATCAGTACCAAAGCCAGGGGAGAATACTAAGGTGAGCTACACTCACAGAATATTAAGCCAGTGTTCTATGTGGGCATCCTGGTATGCTACCAAATTTTAAAAAGAAGCAAACAAAAGATTCTCTTCCTCATATTTATTATTTCTCAGAAATTTTTTTACCAAATTACTTTCTTATATATGATATAGATGGTTCGCGTTTGCAAATAGTTCACTAGGAAACGACATTAATAAACCCTATGTATGAGTATCACTGTTTTGATAATTGCGAGGATGAAGTCCTCTTGTAGAGAATTTAGTATCCTTAATTCAGCCAATTTAGACAGCAGAAAACCTATACTTTTGCTATAAATCATAAAAATGTAGTTTGAATGTTCTACAGAATGCTAAAATATTATTGGAGAAATCATTAACAATGTACATCTTGATTTTTACAGAAGTCATATAGAAGAGAGAATCTGTGAAAGCGAAGCGAGTGTTCAGTGTGAGGAAAACCTCAGCCTTATTTCAAATCTCAGTCTGAACAAG
The DNA here is from genome assembly GCF_902729225.1 of Pteropus medius. Classification (NCBI taxonomy): domain Eukaryota; kingdom Metazoa; phylum Chordata; class Mammalia; order Chiroptera; family Pteropodidae; genus Pteropus; species Pteropus medius. Next base: position 10,303 of record NW_024344561.1, read on the forward strand.
AGAACTTTTCCTAGAGTAAAACCACGGGGACACAGTGTGCATAGAGAAGTCTTCGTACAGCATTCATCTTGTGATAGGCACATCAGATGTCACACTGGACATAATCCCTATGAATATCAGAAACATGGAGAGAAGCCATGTAAATGTAAGGCAAGTGTGAGAGCCTGCAGTTATCTCCAAATTTTTGAAAAACATGAAAGAAATCACAGTGGAGGAGAGAAACCCCATGAATGTAAGCAATGTGGTAAATTCTACAGAGATCATTCTTACTTAGAAAAACACAAAAGAATCCCCGCTGACGAGAAACCCTATAAATGTAAGCAATGTACTAAAGCATTCAGGTATCTCGGTAACCTTCAAAGACATAAAAGAACACACAGTGAATGTAAACAATGTGGTAAATCCTACAGAGATTACTGTTACTTACAAACACACAAAAAAACCCATACTGAAAAGACACACTATGAATGTAACCAGTGTGATCAATCCTTCAGAGATGAGTCTTACTTACAAACACAGGAAAGAATCCATACTGGAGAGAATCTCTATAAATGTAAGCTGTGTACTAAAGCATTCAGTTATCTCAGTCATCTTCGAAGACATGAAAGAATACACACTGGAGAGAAACCCTACGAATGTAAGCAGTGTACTAAAGCCTTCAGTTGTACCAGTTCTCTTCTCAAACATGAAAGTCTGCACACAGGAGTGAAACCCTATGCATGTAAGCAGTGTGGTAAAACCTTCAGAGTGTCCTATTCCTTAAAAACACACGAGAGAACTCACACTGGAGAGAGACCCTACAAATGTAAGCAGTGTACTAAAGCATTCACTTGTCTCAGTCATCTTCGAAGACATGAAAGAATACACACTGGAGAGAAACCCTATGAATGTAAGCAGTGTACTAAGGCATTCAGTTGTACCAGTTCTCTTCTCAAACATGAAAGTCTACACACAGGAGTGAAACCTTATGCATGTAAGCAGTGTGGTAAAACCTTCAGAGTGTCCTATTCCTTAAAAACACACGAGAGAACTCATACTGGAGAGAGACCCTACAAATGTAAGCAATGTACTAAAGCATTCATTTGTCCCAGTTCTCTTACCAAACATGAAAGAATACACACTGAACAGAAACTCTATAAATGTAAGGAGTGTGGAAAAGCCTACAGAGATCACTGTCGATTACAAACACACGAAAGAACTCACACTGGAGAGAAACCCTATGAATGTAAGCAGTGTCCTAAAGCATTCAGTAGTCTCAATTATCTTCAGAGACATGAAAGGACTCACACTGGAGGGAAACCCTATGAATGTAAACAGTGTGGTAAAGCCTTCGGACAGGCCCATTCCTTAAAAACGCATGAAAGAACCTCACACTGGAGAGAAACCCTATGAGTGTAAGCAGTGTCCTAAAGCATTCAGTTGTCTCAGTAACCTTCAAAGACATGAGAGAATACACACTGGAGGGAAATCCTATGAATGTAAACAGTTTGATAAACACTACCGAGAGTCCCATTTCTTAATAAAACACGAAGTCACACTGGAGAGAGACCCTAGAAACGTAAGCAGTGTACTAAAGCATTTTGTTATCAGTTCTCTTCACAGACATAAAAATCACGCTGGAGAGAAAACCTAAGAATGTGAAAAATGTACTAAAGCATTCAGGTGTTTTAGCTCTCTTCAAAAACATGAAAATCGTGCTCCAGAGACGTTCTGTGAATGTAAAAAAAGGCGGTGAAGCATGCGGGGATTACATTTCCTTACAAACACTCCAAAGAACTCATACTGGAGAGAAACAGCATGAACGTAAAGCCTATGGATTTTACAGTTTTTTACCATAATGACAGGAGAGACCCTGGGAATTGAGCAATGTGGTAAAGCTTTCAGTTCTCATCTAAGTTTCCAAATACGTGAAAGAAATCTCAGTGGAGAAAACTGTGAGTGTGCAAAATGCGGTAATGCATGGTTATTCCAGTTTTCTTGGATTGTCTGAGAGTACTCAACACCGGAGAGAAGCAGATGAATGTAAACATTGGTAAAGCCATTATTTGTCACAAACCATCTGAAGACAGGACAGTGTACACTGTAGACACACCATTTGAATGTTTGTGATGTGGGAAAAGCTTTAATCATCCCAGTTTTCTCCGAAGGTATGAAAGTGGTCACTGAATAAAACCTGAATGTAAACAGTGTGGGAAAGACTTCAACTGGTTCACATCCTCACAAGAGAAAACTTACCAAATGAAATATAAGTATCATGAGAAAGCTTGATGGACATTAAGCCACGTATAATGTTCCAGAAAAAATTTCACGTGAGAGTTATTAAATTTGTAAAAGTGTTTCATCCACATTTTTTTTTTTACTAATTTATGAACCGATTATTGAGGTGAGAGAATTCTGAGTCACCTTTCAACTATAATACATAAGATTGATAAGTATTACATTTTCCATAAATCACTTAATATTTTCTCTTTCTCCTTTGAAGTCTGTTGGATCCATGAGTGAACCGAAGTGCATTTGTAATATGCAATTAAGTTTAATTTGTATAATATTGTATTTGTTTTGTTTTAGGCTCCATTTAAAAATGAGAGTTTGGTATTTGGGTTTTTCCTACTGGCCTAAGGACAGTTCCTGGATACGCCTAGTTCACTGTATACATCCTAACTTTCTTACCGACAAAGTTTTTTTGGGGTGACAGGGTGGCGGGTATAAGAGCAGTCTTTATTTTCCATATCGATTCATTTGGAATAAATTATTATGTCTAATTTTATGAAAGAATATAACTTTTTTCTTGTTTTAGACTTTCTTTTTTTTTTGTCCTTCCTTTTGACTGCATGTGGCGGATAGACTTTAACAAAAGAGACCTGTCATAGGATAAAACTAGAATTGTAGGCATCCCTCCTCAGAGGTAATATTACAAATTAGGTTTTTCAGAATCCATTTCTTTTATGGTTTCATGTTAGAATTCACCAAGAGCATCGCATGCATTTGGAAGGCAGAAGTTAAGAAAGCTTTAATGATATTTTGAAGCCATCATATCAGGAGACAGGGGGATATATAGGAGCTTTGAGGAGATCATCTTTCAGCTAATTTTTCATAGTTTTTGCTCTTCCCATCAAAAGTGTCCTCAGCTTTTCGATTCCATTTTCTTAGAGGTGTGTGTTTTCACTGATGTCTTTCCAAGGTCTACATCAAAGCTCCATCAAAGTCTGAAATTTTCTTTAAGACCTCTTGAGTAGTCCACCATGAATCTAATTCAGTTTCCTTTTTGCGGGTATTGTCTGAATCCCCTCTTCTCTAGATTACGTACATATGAGACCTAATTTGTACAGGAAACACCTTATGCTATTAATAGTATTCGTACGTTTTCCTCGTGACGTCTACAATGGTTCTTTTGAAAAGAACAACATGGGAGCTTGTTCAGTCATCAAATGTTAACTGGCGTGTGTTTTTCTCACGTCGAGAGGATACGTGAAAATGTCCCATTATAACTGGATTTCCAGATAAACTTTGACGTTTTCTTTATTTAATCTTTATACACACATATGTATACATATATATAAGCACACCCACACACACACATATATATAACATCTGGATGTGTCGATAATATGTGCATACAAGTTCAGGTGTTTTATTCAGGCAAATTTTATTGTATTCTTTTATAGTTACGGATTTTGTCATGAAATTTATTTCTTATTCATTCTTAATACCAAAAGCTCAAATCGTGATTTTTATGAGTACCCTGTTGCCAGTCACCCATGGGATCGCACCTGTGGTCCACAAGAGAGATATAATGATTCTAATAAGAATGACCACAAATTCTGAGTATAAGAGTAACGTGGTGCTGCAAATGACTGCTTATATGATTTTAGGCTTGTGTTTGAGGGTTCGATTGCTATTCAAGGAAAAAAGACATTTTGTGTATTTAATGCTCAGGGAAGGTAAACCTTATCATCATCGGTGATCATAATCATTTTCTACAAGGCAAAAACAATGTAGTGGAACTAAACTAGTAAGAAGCCCCAGTTAGTCATGTTAGAAGAGGGCGATATTGGTCACTTTTGTGATTTAGAACTTTCTTTTTTAACATTGTTTGATATATAGTTACAAAATACACTTTAAATGTCTTAGTTCATCATGGTCACCGCTTGTTTTAAATGAAGAAGTCCATGACATTTTTCTTTTCAAGAAGAAAAGAGTTGACTGCAGCGAAGGCGAGGCCGCCAGCACCTGGTCCTTCACAACAGCTTTTGCGTTTCCCGTGGCGACACAGTTTACCATAAAGTGCTTAGGTTAAAATATATAAATCTGCTTCTGCGTATACTACATAATATTTTAAATATTTCCTCTTTGACTCAACTGAGGTTTATATGTTTAGGTAAATTCGAGAGAACAGAAACCTAGCCCGAGAAAAAAGGACCACTATCCCAATCAAGGTTTTCTTGCTCAGAGACTACTGATGTTAATGTTTCAACATCTCTCGTTGCCATGCACTTTCGATGCAGCACGAATTTCAAGGCGCTGGCGGATTTGGGTATAAAGGCAGGAAACAAGTTCTTGCAGTCCTGGTGCTTATGTTTTCATGGGAAAAGAGATCATTACAAATAGTAAACGTCGATTTATAAGATGGACAATGGGCTTTGAAGGAAAGTAAACGATGACATGTGAGGTAGTAAGGAGTTTGGGGTGTGTATATATCTTCGCTGTCAGGGTACGAGCCTCAGTGAGTGACGGTGTCAATGTTGATACTTTGAATTTTTACCATGCAGTATAGTTAAACACTGTTTCAGGAACTGCTTGAGTATAGAAGTAAATAGAGCACAGCAAGAAAGTCCTGCATTCTTGTGATTAACAGGAAAGATTCCCCATAAAGATAAAGATACACCTACGGTTCATCCTCATTTTTGCAACTGTTACCAAACATTTTGTATGAAGAATATGTAGTCATGAGTTTGGACATTGTTTTGGTGTTTATTATTATTATTCAGAGACTACCAAAGTGTGATTTGATATTCCCGTGCAAACGGCTTAAAACCTAAATCTCCTGTCAGCTCTTCATGATACCCTGAAGAAAGAAATGACATAAAAAGTTTGCTAACTGTGCAAAATATAAAATTCCTAAAACGTTTTATGCAATGAGATGATACGTGTAAATGTCAAAGTTGACATATGAAGTTAGCATGGGTAACAAGCTTTTGATTTTATATTTACTGTTGGTACACAACAAAATTATCACAGAAGACAAAAATCCATTAAAACGAAGTCAACAGGGAATTCTCGAGGACCTCATAAAACACAAGATGATGAATGCAATTATCACTCCACCTGAGAAAAGTTTTCAATCTAAGTGAACATCATTTTTTTCCATTTTAGAACATTTTATAGAATTTTAGTAAGACAAGATAAATATGTGAAAAAATGTAGGTACAAAAATGATGCAAACTAATAACTTATATTTTATGAACCCAAAGGGAAACGGTGCAGATGGATAATTCAAACGATAACTTTAAAAAAAAAACCCTAAAACAATTGTGCACAAGCTCAAGATTACAAAGAACTCTAGACTCTGCACTTCTTGTTTTTGTTTGGTTTTTACTTCTTTATATTACTTGTTTGAATGTAATATAAATATAATAATTTAGCAGAAATGCAAACTAGAACTGCCCACTACTTGAGTGGAAAAAGAGTTCGATATTCTGCAGTTTTCTGCCTCTTAATTTTAAAAAGCGGCAGCAATCCCTGCATTATTTAGGTCTGCACTGTTCTAGAGCTTTCTGGGTTTATTCTCTGAGTAGGGCGATATCCATGCACGTTTACTGTGATTGCGCAGTGGACGCATCACAAAGAACCATGAATGCTTAGAGCATCATCCAAGGAATACTTAAGGTGAGCTGTAGAGAGTATCATTTTGAGAAATATTCTTCCATATAAGAGGAGATAGGAGAAATTTTCAGTCTTTTTGTTGCAGAAGTGGCTGGAAGTCTATGTTGATCCCCAAAGCCCCACAGCCCATTTTGCTTTACAAAGGTTTCACTTCCATGTACTTTGACTTACGGCACATGAAGAGTGTGAGAAAAATAGTAGTTATGAGTTTTTACAAAGTAAAAGAATTCAGCTTATTGTTTATAACGTTAACTTTCGTATTAGAGGGGTTTCTTTCAGTTGGGAACCACGATAGTGTTCCTATGAAGTGATGGCATGTTTTTTTTATCTTTTGATGGCAGTATTATACATCTGTGTAAACTCACAGGTACACCCAAGATACATATATATGTATGTATACATATATATATATATATATATATATATATATATATATATATATAATGTTTAAAATATGTATGAGTAAGTGTGTGTGTCTAAGAAACAACAGAATTGCTTTCATATTCCAGGAAAATGTCATACTCTTGAACGTTGATTTTTAGTGTTCAACTATTTCTTTTTCACCACTTGGGAAGTATTCAAGGGCTGGAGTAGTGTGAAACAGACCACGGCAGGTCTTTCTTGCCACTGTCTTATTGAGAAAATACCCTCTAGGGTTGCACCTGCCCTCATCTCATGCATATAACTAGGAATGAAGTGAGTGGGCTCCCAAAGTTTTTGGGTTTAAAACACATTCGTTGGACAGATCTGCAAATGTACTGTGGCTCTGAAACATACAGGTATATTTCAAGTGTGATCTGCCGGGGACATCCTGTTTATGAGCGTCAGCGTTATTTTTATCCATTGCCATCTTTAGACCTTTTCCAGGACTTTGGTTCCCAAGTCAAGCCGCTGGGTACCTGCTTACTTATAAAACACCTTTAGAAATTTATGTGTATCCTGCTCTGGAAAATGTCTCTAGGGCAACACCAGGGGCTTTGTCCTGAGAGGGTGACAAAAGTAGATGTAGAAACTAAGTCATGGGCACTTTTCCTTCAGCCACAGCAATTCCAGCTGAAGCATGTTTATCAGCTCTGCTTGTTTACTTATTCACACAACACTTAATAACTGACTTCGAATGGAGAAAAAGAATAGCTCAAGAATTTTCAAAACGAGTCACTTTATTGTTGTCTTCCCCTCACCCCCTTCTTTTATTCATCCAAAAGTTTCTAAACCACCCAAGGTGGACATAATTGTCCACGGCATTTTTGTATTAGAAACTATTCTCTTCAGCTGGATATGCACACAGTTAATTAGAGCCTCTACTTCTGGCAACTGACAGAGTCTCTGTGGTTGATCCTCCAAAACAAGCTTCCCAATTTGATCTTGGGTCATAAGTGCAGGAGCACGCAGGCTTTCCCCTAGAGTCTTACCCTGGTACAAGCAAAGAGCCCATAGCGGTGCCTCTGGCATATTCCATATACAGGAGAGAGTGTGTTCTGTTCTGTGATTTGATCCATGTTGAAAGAGGTCACCTTTCTAGACACACTGTTCCCTTTGGAAGTCACTCAGGTCATGTAAATGACCAGGGGATTTATACTTTTATGGACAAGTGTGCCACACCCACACCTGACGGAGTCCACTGCTGAGATGCTCTGTTTTGTCCCTAGATCGAACAAGTCATTGCTGATCAAGGATCGGATCCTAATATCAGATCAATTAGTCAAACTCCAGGTGATCATGCTAGCACTAGAGAATTTCCTGGCCAAGAATCAAACTCATCCATACATTTTTTACAATTCCTCTGTCAGGGAAATGATCTAGCTGTCTTACACGAGTAGCAACAACTCTTTGTCCACGATCATACCTTCTAGAATAAAGACATTTGAGCATATATTTTCCTCAAACAGCCAAGTACAATTCAAAGTCGTTCCTAACTGCAGATGTTAAATCTCAGTCTGGGGAGGCTCATTTCATTGCTCAGAGCACTTTGAGTCACTTTATATGATCGAATATCTGAGACACACACTGACACTCCAGACCCAATGTTACTAACCTTACCCCTATGTTCTCATGTAACACAAAAAATATTTAGAACCTAAAGGTTTAGGCGAGATTCAAAGGAATTTCATCCTCTGGCATGGGTAACTTAGTGACTGACCAATGTACCTGATGTAAAAAGAATGTACCACCGATAATGTAAATGATGATGAACACAGTGGACCTCGTCGGCATCCTTCCCCCTCTGCTGGGCTACTTGGTATGATCAGATTATAATAGAAACTCGCACCCAAATTATTCTACCACATAGGACACACTTGAAGTTACAAAGCAGCGACTCACCAAGAAACACTAGAAATTATATCATCGACTCATTTCTGACAATACATTTGTATTTGGGGCTTTTGAAAAAGGTGTTCAATAGACCTCACTCTGAACCTGATCCTTTTTGTTCAGGCCCCTTGAAATACAGATGGTTTTCTCCTTGGTCTTCTGTCCCTCCCTACTTATGAGGCCAAGACTTCCTAGAGATGCATCATGCTGGAATATCCTTTACCTGAAAGGGAGAAATAATGTTAGAGCTTGATGGTAACTCGGAATGGCCAATTTTGTGAATTAAATGGCCTTTCAACATATTTTATTTGTTCTGTTTTTGACAGTACAGTAGCTGGGTCTAAGAGCACTGATCAGTTGTCTCTTTTGGATCAACCGACATCTTATGGGTAAAACCTTCGACTGATATGGGCAGAATCCACAGTGGACCTTCTATTCAGATTCAAATTGATCTTTCAGAACTTCTTCCTTGAATTAATTAATATCTCATAAGTAAAAAGGCCCTTTAAGGTATGAAGCCCATAATAGAGGATGATGTTACTCAGGGCCACACTATCATTTATACTAGCCCCTATAACACTCCCATTTCACCTGTGAGAAGATCTAAAGGACCAGGGTGGAGGCTTGTCCAGGACCTTCGAGCAATAAACCACATTGTTACCCCTCCACACCCTGCTGTCCCTGACCCTCGTACACTGCTAGCCTCCATCCCAACTGGAAGTAAGTTCTCTCCGGTGATTGATTTATGTAGTGCATTCTTTAGTGTCCCAGGTGATGAAGTTAGCCAATACCGTTTTGCCTTGACTCAGGAAGGAAAACAATTTCCCTGGACAGAAATGCATTAGGATTTTACTGAAAGCCCTTTTTATTTCTGAGGACTGATTGGGACAATACTTTTTTTTCAAAGGTTCCACCTTATTGCATGGATGATTTACTCCTTTGCTCTTCTTTTCAGGTCTCCTCACAGGAAGATAGCATCCACCTGGTAGAACCTTTGGTCTCAAAGAGACATACAGCCTCTAAAGAAACATTACAGTTTGTCCAAACTCAGGTTCACTATTTGGGGCCTCTGATATCAGAACAAGGACCACACCTGGATCCAGATAGGCTTCACAGTGTCCTAAGTTTGCCAAGGCCCCAAACTAAGCGTCAGTTGTGAGATTTTCTTGAGCTAGTTGGCTCTTGCTGAAATTGGATCCCAAATCTATTATGGCAAAACCTCTTTGCCTTACTAAAGAATCACCCAATTTTACTGGAAGAACAGGATGACAGAGCCGTTAAAACCTTAAAGGAGAGTCTGATAACCTGCTCTTGGGCCTCCTAATTACCAGGCCCTTGGGTACTCACCTGAAAACATGGGGATCACTGTAGACGCCTAGGATACTATAGCCAACAACTGGACCCAGTGGCCCAGAAGTGCCTCCCTTTATCCTAGAGCCATTGCTGGTACTGCCCTCTTGGTTAAGGCCACAGAGGAAATTTTTCTGGTTCCCTGTAACCATCATTGTACCTCATGCAATAGAAGCTTTCCTAAATTCTCACACACCTGGCATCTTTCCACTAGTCGCCTTATCTCCTATGAAATTCTCATTAACTGCTTCCCATATAACTCTCTCACGTTGTAATAACTTTAATCCAGCTACTCTTCTCCCTTCTGAGACCTCATACTGCTTGACACTGACGTATCACCACATGACTCCCCATGACAATTTGCAGAATACTCCTTTGAGTAAAATTTACTTCTCATGGTTTATAGTGGTTCATATTTTTAAAATAAAAATGGTAAGTACTGTGCTGGTTATATGATTACATCCCCCTTTTGAAGTCATCGAGGCAGCATCTTAGCCTTTGGCTCCTGCGGCACAGCAGGCTGAATTCTGACAGCCTCACTCGGGCTTGCATTTTAGCAAAAGGTAAAACTGTCAACATTTATACTTACAGTAGATAGGCCTTTGAATTAGCTCATGCCTTTGGGATGTTATTAAAGCAACATGGTTTCTTTAGTTCTAGTGGAAATAAAATTAGAAATGGCCTGTATGTTCAGGAATTACTCGATGCTATGCTTTTACCTGATGCTTTAGCTGTTATTAAGATCCCAAGACATTCCACACCTGACTCCCTGGAAGCGAAAGGAAATCACCTTGCTGTCATTTCTGCTAAGGATGCTGCTCTTGAAGGCATCAGCAGCTGTCAAACCTCTGTCATGGTCCAAAGGGATGTTTACCCAGTTGATAACTTAGAAAAACTGGCCAGAGGAAACTTCGGAGGAAAAAAAAAAAAGCAAGATTGGAAATCCAATGATTGTTAGTGAGATAAGAGAAAGCTCTGGTTCGGACCAAATAACAACCTAGTCTTACCAGAAACTCTAAAATTTCCACTCCTAACTACTGTATATTCATTAAACCTTTGGTCCACTTGACCAATGACATCATTCATGAATCAGTGTTGGTGGGAGGATATTAACAAGGCCACAAAGTTGCCCACCTTTAGTGACACATCTGTCCAAAAACAAACCAGTGAAGCCTGTTTGCACTGCCCCTGGATAGTTTAAATTGCCTAAGGGACCATCTGAGGTTTGGCAAATAGATTTCATATAGCTTCCCCCACCTCATGGACACAAATATGTTTTGGTCATTGTAATAGCCCGCTGAAATGTGAAAGGGTTAAAGAATAATTAAAACCTAAAACTGGACAAAAGAAGTCTATAACTTAGGCCTAGTTTCTGGAACCCCTAACCACATTCTGTTAATCATGAAACTTGTAACAATGAGCTCATACGCTAACTGCCAATTTTAGCCTGTGTAACCCTGCTTGCTTGCGTGGCATGAAAAATAATCAATTGTATATAAGCTGAAAATTACTGTTTGGCCATCGCCCATGGGAACACTGGCTATTGTCCATGGGAACATAGGCAATCACCCATAGGAACATAACATTCTAACACAAGCTTTCTGCTTCTGTACTTCCCGCTTGCACACCTGACCAGTGGGTTGACAGGTAGTGAATAGGAGAAAGATGGACCTTTGTGTTTAAGACAGAATGAGGAATAGGATTTAGGGCTTAAAAACCTTGTATCTTGGCATTTCGGGGCTGCTCCTTTGCAAGGACAGCCGCCGGCTAATAAACTGTCTCCTGGTTAAGAGCACTCAAGTTGGGTCTGGTTATTCTGGACACAACAGTCATGTGTATGCTTTCTCATTGGACTGAAGCTTTCCCTTACAGACAAGCTAAAGCCTCTCCAGTGCTAAAGTCCCACTAGAGAAGATTATTCCCACGTGGGGAACTCCCCTCCAGCTGCACAGTGATGGAGGACCGACTTCACTGGTCAGCTCCTCCAACGAGTCTGTGCTGTTGGACCCATTCTACGACATTTTCACTATGCTCACCGTCCTGTCTCCAGGTTTAGTTGGACGTACTACTGGCATTATTAAGATTTAATTGGCAAAATTTGTAGGTACTCTTCTAATACCTTGGCCAAAAGCATTGCTATTGGTCCTCTTAAATGTCACATCTACCCCTTTTGGGGCTCATAAGCTTTCACTTTTTGAGATAACCACAGGATGCCCCATGCATTTGGTTCCTGCTTCTTTTGATCCCCAGTTGGTAAAAGAAAACATGCTTCAATATCATAAAGGCTAATTGCTTCTATTGAAAACAATCATGCTTTGGTAGAGAAATCTTTTGCACAGTGCATTCTAAGGAAATAAAAACTCAAAACCTACACTCTGCAACCTAGAGATTTGTTTACTGGAAAAGACATCTTAAAAATGATTCCTTCCAGCCTCAATGGAAGGGCCCCTATCAGGTATTGTTGAGTAACGTCTGTGCTACTAACTCCAGGAAGTATGTGACACAATTGGATGCATGTGTCACACCTAAAGAGGGTACCAGGCCATGCCTAGAACTGCAACACTGTTGATCTGAAACTAAAGCTGTCAAAATTTAAAGCAGGTGACTTCTGAAGGAAACAGCTTTCTCCCCACAACTGGATCAGACCTGTACAATCTTTTTTCTTTAATATTAATTCTTACTTCATTTTTCTCTTTTCCTTGGAAGCAATGTGCCCTTGTTCACATTTCCTAATATACTGTGAAAGGGGTTAACTTTTCCAGTTATCTAATGTGTCATTAAGAACTTTGCCACCCTGAACAAGCCCAATCCCATCTGATCTCGGAAGCTAAGCAGGGTCAGGCCTGGTTAGTACTTGGATGGGAGACCACCTAGGAAGACCAGATGCTACAGGCATAAAAAATAAAAATAAGGGATTGTAAGCTGACAAGGCCCTTGCAATCTGTAAGGTCAACTAAGGATTGCCTCACCTGAAAAAAGAAAAAAAAGGAAAAAAACTTTGGTCTGTCCAAGATAATCATGATCTTTGTTTTATTGCTACAGGATTGAGCTCCTGATTTAAATTCATCATCTAGACTAGGTTGTTATATTGTTCTAATTCTGTTTTGAGTTACTAAGCTCTGCACCTGTTGTCTGTTGACCCTGGACACAAGGTGTTCCCGATCCACACACTTTCCCTCTGATGTGAGCAACAACATGCAGACCAGGTACTTCCTGACATCGAGGAACAAAAGGCTGCTAGAGTTGAAAGACCTGACTTTGGTCAGTGAGGCTTTCAGAGAAAGATCTTGATCAAAAGGGGGGAATGATAAAGATTATGATGCGATTTTAAAGGAACATGATCGGTCTGGAAGGTCTGTGGGAAGAGCTAGCACTTATGGGAGGCAGTCTCACACTCTGTCATCCTGAGCACCCCACAGGAAGAGCTCTCCACTTACCATAAAACTCGGTGTTTGTAACCGGCTCCCCCGAACTTCTTTTTTTTTCCTCCTATAAATATTTCTCCATCTTGGCAGAAGGGCAGTGTGTGCACACGGCTTACCACATCTGCATACATTACTTGCATTCCTTTCTTTTCCCCAAATCCTTTTTGGTGCCAAAATACCTAGTTGATACTGTTTTTCAGTGGACACAATGGAATATTCTTCAACCATGAAAACGAATAAAGTATGGATACATGCTAGCTACATCAAGGATGTGCATTGAAAATATATGTTGAGTGAAGTCAATCACAAAGACCATTGTCAGCACCAAGCTGATCGAGTAGGGAGGTTTTTGGTGGTGAGATGCCCAGTTGAAAGAACGCACGAGGGACTGACACAAGAATGAAACAGCAGGCACCAACTTTATTGTAGGGAGCGCGCTTCTGCTCCGTTAGGGGACTGCATGGGCTTTGTATATAGCATTCTGCCACACATGCTTGATACAATCAGGTGAATCATACTTACCTATGTTGGGCGCAGGTGCCCTACTGTTGCAGAAATATTGCAAAAATCAGACCAGCAAGAAACCAAAGGAGCACTCAGAGAGTTGGAAAACTCGGGTTTATTACACCGGCAGTCCCAGAGGAGCTAGCGCTCTGAAGATCTTGGCCCCAGGAGCTCAGTTGCAACTTTGCTTATATAGGGCTTATTCGGCATAGGCTGATTGGTTAATTTGCCCTCAGATGGTTACAAAGCCCGGGAGTTGCTATGGGTTACAAGCAGTTACATTTTTTAGAACAAGCAAAAGGGAGGATGAGTCTTTAGTTAATTTTGAGGTCACCCTGCCCTACAGCCTATGCAGCAAGCATATCTACAGAAGCAGAACAAAGAGCTGATTATAAAGTTAGCCTTTTGAGTGAAAATTCCTCTTCACTACTACACTATTGTAACATTCTAAATTCGGGGTCCTATTCCTAGCCACGAGCCTGGATCACAGCCAGACCTGGGACCTACCAAGCCTGGGGCCCACAACCATATATTATACAATGCCAGGCATATGAAAGACCGAACTAAGAAAATCTGTAGAGACTAAAAGTGGATTAGTGATTGTCTAGGGCTGGGGATTGAAGGAGGAAGATGGTAAGACTGAGAGTGATAGCTACATTATAAAATGCAGTATATCAAATCATCATGTTGTAATCTCTAAATACAATTTTATTAGTCAATTATACCTCAATAAAGTTGGGAGAGAGAGGTTTCCAAGCGCATCCCAAAATTACATAATGATTTATAGTTTTGCTTACATCAGTGAAAATAGGAATTCAACCTTAAGGATAGTAAATCATTTACATTTCCAAGTTTTCTAGGGACACAGAGAAATTAACCTAAAATAAATTTCCTTTAGAGTTAAACGTACACCTGAAAATGTAATGAACACATCTCATCCCCTGTGGTTAGACTGAGAAGAGTCCCTGAGCCTCGGCCGGAGCTGCAGGGCTCCATCTTCCCACCAGAGCCAAGTGCTCTGGGTTTCTTTTAAGGATCAAATGAGAGAGGGTGGGGGCAGGGGTGGGTGGAAGGCCCGAAGCATCAAAGATAGAAATGCAGCCTGACTCTATTTAAAGATGGTGCAGTCACATTTAAGTGTCTGTGTTTCTAAACAAAGATCACAGTTCCATGACTGAGGTCACAGTCTTAAATGCCAAATCCTTGACCCCTTACAACAGGGGTCCTCAACCCGCCCTGGGCCGAGGACCGGTACCGGTCTGTGGCCTGTTAGGGACGGAGCCACACAGCAGGAGGTGAGCAGTAGGCAAGCCAGGGAAGCTTCATCTGTAGTTACAGCCACTCTCTAGCGCCAGCATCACCGCCTCAGCTCCGCCTGTGATCATCAGGCATTAGATTCTCATTAGGAGCACCAGTCCCTGGTGCCAGAAAGGTTAAGGACGGCTGCCTCACAAGGGTAGGACCCTCTTGTTCCAGGGTGGCCTGGCTTGGCCCATCCTCTTGCCTATACTGCCTTCATGGGGAAACCGAATCCGGAATATGCTGTGCATACCTGTGACCAGGCCTTTCGAAGAAGCTGAGGAAAAAGACAAAGAAGGCAGCTCCAGGCCAGAAAAAAGTTCTGTTGAAAAGCAAATGTTGGGGGAGGGGGGCAGAATCCAGCGGCTCTAACTCAAGCTCTCTCTGCTGAGCCTCAGGGCCTCCTGGCGCTTGTCACTCAGGCATGAGAGGGCGTGGCCTTCAGAACTGTCCAATCG
The DNA here is from genome assembly GCF_902729225.1 of Pteropus medius. Lineage (NCBI taxonomy): Eukaryota > Metazoa > Chordata > Mammalia > Chiroptera > Pteropodidae > Pteropus > Pteropus medius. The sequence goes on from NW_024344561.1 coordinate 25,535, forward strand.
CAGGGGTGGGTAGGTGGGGCGACGCCCACTTTCGCTCGGAAGTTCCTGCTCCGTTTGGCAACGCTCTAAATCGCCAGTCACCTGCCCTTACCGGTCGTTAGTGTCTCTGCTGCAGCTGTTGTCGCGCGGTGTGATCTGCACTGGTCGTGGGAATCTTAGGCAGGACTTGGCAAGACCCAGGAAAGCTAGAAATGGTGAGTGTGCGGGGCCGGGTGCCTAGTCGGCGATCAGGGGCTCGCAGCGTGGGGGCTGGGCCCGCAGCGCGACCCCGGGCGCCCTGTCACGTCACTGCGCGCGGCGACTTCGGCCCCGGCAGGGAGCCTCTCTGGGCAGCTCTGCCCCCGCAGCTCCGCGTCCCCAGATGGTGTGGCGACCACGAGGAAGGTCATCAGGGGACAGTCGTGACTCTGACTCGGGAGTTTGTGTGTGGGAGGATCAGTGGTGTGTGGCGTCCCCAGTCCCTCCTTTCTCCACAGTGGCACATGTATTTCCCTGAGTTTTCCAAATGTTGAGGGAGCAGGAGGTCAAAACCATGACCCTAGCTCTTCCTGGGGCCGGCAGTAAATTCCGATATTTCCAGATCCCTCTCCGCATTCCCAAATGGCACTTCCCCTCTAAATCACGACATTATTACCCACTGCCTGTCATCCGTGGTGCATCCCAAACAACCCCAGTATTTTACTTGTTTATTTTTTTCACATAGCCACGAATAGCTATATTTTAAAAATATTTTTTTGTCTGTGAATATTGTACGTGAGAGGAAAGCGGAGAATGACACCTGGAAGACGTTGTATGAAATCCCCGTCCCCTCCCCCAGGACCTCCTCTGGGCACAGATGCCCTCTGGGAAGTCCCTTGGGTGGGAGGTCCTCTTGGAAACTCTCTGGGTGTTCTTTCGTGTCAGCAGTACCCCTCCCCAGGTTTGTCACTCCAGAAAGATTTATTGATTTCAGTTTCCATTTTTCCATAGGGGTGAAATTATTTAATCAGTACAGCTTGAAAGACAGTGTAAAATATTGCCAAAGAGTTAACGGAGTGAGGAATTTCAGGGGGGAAAAGTTCCAGTATTACCAATCTATTTGTTAAGAATTCTGGTTTCATAATTCTCTTCCCTTCAGCATGGGTAGCAAGCTTCTGAGGTCTGTACTTTTGGGTGCTTTTAAATGAAATTCCAGAGCTTAGACTTATTGAAGTGTGATTAATTATTACAAAACAATGTCTTGCCTCAGAAATAGTAACTGACTGACACCCTGTATTCTGACTGGAACAGATACTTGAGCTTTCCTGGTTGAACCAATAAAAGCAGTTACAGTTTTCTTTTCCCCCTTTCCACATTATTACTGAGTTTGAGTGATTTTGCTGAACTGTTCAAACATTAAGTTTATGTCATTTAAACGTCAGTGGTGGCTTCTCCAGTGAGCAGCAGAGGCCTGAGGTCAGTGGCCCAAGCCAAGGCCACCTTGACCTGCAAAGGGAAGCACTTGAAGGCCCAGCGGTTCTCCCTGGGGAGCCTCGCCCTGCAGGTGTCCTACCTGTTCACACCCACCATGGAGGAGGCTTTACACGGAGAAGCCGCAGCCCTGGAAACCCAGGGGTGCACGTGCACAAGAAGGGAAAGCGAGGTGACACCCTTTCAGAGGTTGTCTTAAAGTCTAGATATTTTTAGGCTTTGTGTTTGAGTTTTGCATCCACAGTGTAGGTGTGCTCAGTGTAATTCGTGCACATTGAGAATCGGGGGTTCTGTCTTGTGGACAAAGGGTTTATGAATTGGGGAGTTCATTGGGGTCAGAACTCAAACTGAAGCAGGCTGTTTCCTCACTGTGAGCATGGAAGCCTGGGGGAGGGAGCGCTTCCATGCTCACAGGAGCAGGTGGGTGGGTATGGAGCTCCCAGAGTTCATTCTTAGGGCTGCTCAGGTGTAGCACTCTCCTTCCCCAAGGACTGACCCACTCCAGAGGTTCAATCTCAACCGGGGCTGTCTAGAACCTAAGTTTGGAATATGTTCAACTTTCTGAGTATGGGTTTTTTTCTCAATCAGAGGTAAGCAGGCTGCATATCTGTTTTCATTCCAATATTTGTGGGCTTTTTTTTTTCCATTGAATTCCTTTCTCCTTGAATATTGTAGCCCTTTAATTCTAGTTTCCATGAACACATGGGCTTTTAATATGTAGTTGAATAAGAGATACCATGATAGTAAGGCAAGATAATTGTGGACTCAAATATAATTTTTGGTTTATTTTGGGCAGAAGAATATCAAGATGTGAAATGGGTGTACTTAAGGTCTCGACTGCCTTTTCATTTTTAGGTCAGTGTTTGTGAGTCCTTGTTTCTAGAGAACTTGGACATTTAAAAGAGTATACTATTCCTAAGGAAAATGATTACCTATTTTAACTGATATGAGGAAAACACCTCAAGGCTTGTGGAAATCTCTCCAATTCCTAATGCATTTAATGGCTTAATCACAAACTCCTACTGCATTATTATGTGCTACTCCTTCCTGAAAATATCCCCCGTGTGAAATGTAGTGAGGGACAGAGTATAAGCCCCTTGTCATTTTAGCTAGAAAGGAATTTGTAAATTTTTATGGTTTGCACTTACGTCTGTTACCGTTTAAAGGGTTAAAGCGGAGTGGTTTCCTCTATAGAAAAGTTAAAATTAAATTTTTCTAAAGTAAAAGTTAAAGTCATGGTTAAGCATAGGAAAATGTGGTGTACATAAATTTCCACATTTATTTTAAATAAATAATGCTTAGGAAGGTTAAAACCATTCTTAAGATAGAAAACTAATTTACAAATACTCCCTACTCCACTCTGCTCTTCATCCACCCTCAAACAACCAAATTCGATCACTTTTTCATCATCTTGTTAGTGTTTCTTTACATAAAAACAAGCCAGTGTGGATGCATAGTTTTCTTACTAATATTTGGTCTTGTAGTATTTGGGGTCCACATATTTGATGTTCGACGGCCGAAAACATAACACCTGATAAACAAAATTCAACCAAGTAAATTCGAAGGTCTGTGGAAGTAAGAAGCATCCAAACCTGTAGAGAATTTTAATGAGTTTATTTGAGCCAAACCGACAATAGCCTGGAAGCAAAATCTCAACGGATTGAGAAAATGCTCCTGAGAACGGCAGTTTTGGCAGTTTTGGAGGGTTGCGTGAAATCCCTGGTAGTAGATTAGGGAGGCAGGAGAAAGCAAAGCAGGGCCATGTCTGGGCCTGGATTAAAAAAAAAATGGCAAGACACAGCTTCTTTTACATTGGTGGGTTCAGGATAGTTAACAATTAACATTTATAGAACGAAGAGAAAGTGTAGGGGGAACTAGATGACCATGAGAGGTTCTGCTCTAGTGCCATGGGCTGTGCCCCAAGAGGTCTGGAAAAAAGGAATTACTCTGACATTCCGAGGGTCTTTTAGATGCAAAAAGAGAATAGATGGACTCACAAGGTAAGGATTGACCTTTGTTAAGAAAGCTACAGACCCAGTGTGTGACTACCCGCCATGACCTGCTTTTAGGAATTTTTATATTCAGACCATCCCCTGTGCTTACTTTCCGTCTCTAAGTTTGTACGGCCTGCCATGCTGAGCTTGTCAGTTTTAGTGTGTGGCCCCTTTTTCATCTACAGATATAAGTGGCTTTAATTATCGATGAGTTGGTCTTCATCTCATCTAGCACCTAAGGGCACATAAGGGTTTTAGGAAGAAGGGTGAGGCAAGGGAACTATTAACAAAAGAAAAAAGGATTATTTGGGGGGCTGGGACATCGCTTTTTGAGGGGTGGTGGAAGGGTGTTTTTCTTCTTTCTTTTTGTCCTGGAGATGGCCTCAGTGACTGATTGCCTTATCTGTGCTTGACCAGGAAATTCTAGACCATTTCTGGGAGAGGCTGAAACTGCAGTTAGATCAGATATTAAACGAGGTTTGGTATCATGGGCTTTTAGCACAAATGATGGCATTTTGGGGCCTGATTTTCTCTTTAACAAACCTCACCCCTCCCTTTTCCTCTAGTGCTTTTTAAAAATTTTTATTTTTCAATTTTATATTTGTGTCAGGTGTACTACATAGTGCTTGGACATTTATATACCTTACAAAGTCATCCCCACAATAAGTCTAGGACCCACCTGGCACCATACATAGTTATCACAATATTATTGACTATATTCTCTGTCATTTACAGCCAAAAACTATATAACTGGAAGTTTGTACTTCTTAATCCCTTTCACGTTTTTTGCCCAGCCCCCTCCCATCTGGCACCCATCAGGATTTATGAGTCTGTTTCTGTTTTGTTTTGTTTGTTCATTTATCTTGTTTTTTAGATTTCACATATAAGCAAAATCATATGGTATTTTTCCTTTTCTGACTTGCTTCACTTAGCATAATACCCTCCAAATCCACGTTGTTGCAAATGGCAAGATGTCCTTATGGCTGAATAACATTCCAGTGTTCCATTGTATATACGTACCACCTCTCCTTTATCCGGTCATCCATTGTTAGACATTGAGGTTGTTTCCATATCTTGGCTTTTGTAAATATCACTACAGTGAACATAAGAGTGCATATATCTTTTTGACTTAGTGTTTTGGATTTCTTCGGATAAATAGCCAGAAGTGGAATTTCTGGGTCATAAAGTAGTTCTATTTTTAACTTTTTGAGGCATCTTCATACTTTTTTCCATAGTAGCTGCACCAATTTACAACGCCACCAGCGATGCAGGGTTCCTGTTTCTCTACATCCTCCCCAACATTTATTCATTGTTGTCTTTTTGATAATAGCCATTCTGACAGGTGTTATCTCCTTGTGGTTTTGATTTGCATTTCCCTGAGCGTCTTTTCACGTGTCTGCTGGTCATCCATGTGTCCTCTTTGGAAACAGGTATTTGAGTCCTTTGTCCATTTTTAAATTCCATTACTTGTTTTCTTAATGTTGAGTTGTATGAATTTATTATGTTGATCTTTTTATGATCTATCACTGTCATCAGGCAGCATTGTCTGAATGGTAAAACAATGTGACATTTTTTATTTCAACATAGTAAGAATTGGCCTATTGGTGTTATTAGTGGTATTCTATGATTTTTTCCCTCATTTTCTCTTTATGTTATGGGTCTCAGTTCTAGATTTTCATTTTGTGTTTATACAAAAAAAGTTTCATATGTAAAGTAATCTTTTATCTCCATTCACCTGTGTAAGTTCAGTGCTTTTCCCACTCCCCTTTTGTTTTTGTTCTCACAAATTATTCCTTTTTCTGCTGTGTTCATTTCCAATTCGTAGTAGCTATTGTCTTTTTAAATGATTTCACTCTCTTAAATTTTGTTATATTTAAATGTTTAATACCCTATTCTGACTGTGAGTTGCCATTTTCTGCTTCCATTCGTCTGTCATCTTGCTTACAGTTTTGTATTGTTTTGTCTTTTTGTTTCAGCTAGAAGAGCTCCTTTCAGCATTTGTAATGCGGGTCTTGTGGTGGTAAATTCCTCAGCTTCTGTTTGTCTGGAAAAGTCTTTGTTTCTCCTTCATATGTAAAAGATAACTTTGCTGGATATATCATTCTTGGCTTGTGATTTCTCTTTCAATAGTTTGAATATTTGATTCCTCTCAAATGAAAAACTCCCTGATGGTCTAATGGGGTTTGCTTTATAGGTTCCAGTCTTTTCCCTGGTTGCCTTGAGAATTCTTTCTTTATCATTAACTTTTGACAGCTTTAATACAGTGTGCCTTATAGAAAAGCTCTGTTTGCATTGAGATAATTAGGTGTTCTGTTACCTTCTTAGATTCAAGCGTCCAGCTCTTTCTATAGGTTTGGTAAGTTCTCACTGATTTTTTTTTTTTAATAGGCTCTTTGTTCTCTTTTCCCTCTCTTTTCCTTCTGGTATACTCATTCTTATAGTTTCATCTCTTTGGTAAGGTAGTCCTTTTGCTCATTGATTTTTATTCCTGAGCTCATTGAACTGACTGAATTTTTTGTATCTCGTTGAGTTTTTTTCAAAATCGCAATCTTGAATTCTCTATCATTTAAATCACAATATGCCATGACTAAGTTTATTTTCTTGAGAGTTTTCATTTTCTTTCTGAACTACCTTGTTACTTTGGTAATTCATGATACTTGATGGATTATTTCTCTGCCTGGGCATTGATGGAATAAAATGTTTTTTAAGTACTTGTCTATTTTAACTGTTTAGCATGTTGATAAGCTGAGGACTTTTGTTTGTTTTCCAGTAGGCGGTGCTATAGGGCAAGTTTCTATTTTCTCTTAACACTGTATCTGTGGCGCAGTGTCACCTCAGCCATCTCAGCAGTGGAAAATGTCCCATATTCCCTTGAGAGGTGGGTGTCCTCTTTACTGTCTCAGGACACTACTTCTATGATGGGATGTGGCAGACAATGGGGTTATAGCCTGTGTGTTCCCAGCACTAACTTCCTGCATCCAGAAGCTGCCAGCCATGCTGCACTGTGTAATGTGTCACAGCTGACTCTACCAGGATCTGCCACAACGGGTGGCGGAGAGGTGGGCAGGGGAAGCTGGTTTGCATGTCTGTGGGTGTGTTTGTTCCAGTGAATTCAACTGCAGTGAGTTCAACTGCAATAAGTTCAGACCACTTTAGGCTGGAATGTTTCTTCTTCTTTGCAATCTGCCAAGGGAGGGTTGTAATGTTTGGGGGAGGGGAGGGGCACAGGAGGGTGAAGGGGAGCCAAATTCCAGCATCTGTGGCTTTCTTTGCCTGGTGATGGCAGCTGGGCCACTGCTGCCACTCTTTGCACCATTTCTCTGCCCCTGATCGTGGAATCAACCTCAGTGTTTACCAGCCACTCAGGCTGGAATGCTGCCTCCGCCCCTTGTGTCTGCCCCAACCCTTCACTGTGCCTGCATCCTCTAAGGCCCCAGCAAGTCCCAGACTGCATCTGCGGCGCCTGTTCTATTATTCCCCTGTGCAGCCTCCCCTGCTTGTTCTCATGAGCCCACATTCAGATTCCTCAATGCAAAGATCTCTCAGTTGTGTTTCTGTGTTTAGCAGGGAATCCTTCACTGAATCCTTCAGCTGTCCAACCTGTTGTAACTTAAAGGGGAGAACCCTGGATGTTTTTCATGTCACCATGATGCTGAGTGTGGGTTTTTCTTTTGGGGCTCCCTGTTCCATTTCATTGATCTAAGTGTCTTTTTTTTTTTTTTTTTTTTTTTTAGTACTAGGCTGTTTTAATTACTATAATCTTGTAGTATAGTTTGATATCAGGTAGAGTGATACTTCCAACTTTGTTCTTTCTCAAGATCACTTTGATCATTCAGGGTCTTTCATGGTTCCATATAAATTTTAGAATTATTTGTTCTACTTCTGTGAAAAATGCCATTGGTATCTTGATAAGGATTGTATTGAATCTATAGATTGCTTTGGGTAGTATGGACATTTTAATGATATTGATTATTCCAATCCACGAGCATAGTATATCCTTCCATTAATTTGTTTCATCTTCACTTTCTTTCTTCAATGTTTTATATTTTTCAGAATATAGGTCTTTCACCTCCTTGGTTAAATTTATTCCTAGGTAGTTTATTCTTTTTGATGCAATCGTAAATGTAATGATCTTCTTAATTTCTCTGAATTACACATGATGATCTTAAGTTGTCCATAGTCTTCTGATGCAAGAATCTGTGCTGGCCCCCATCCTGTATGCCATTAGAGCTACAGTTATGATCACCGACTGAGCTCTCTTGAAAATAGAAGCTCTTGTGAGCACTGAGCATGTGATCTGCTGAGCCACCCACCAGGTCAGTACGCTTACTAACACCTCCAGGTAACAAGATGGAACGAAACCTTGGCGTCTGGCTTATGCCACCTGTAAGAAGGTGGCCCCTTCTTTATTCAGTCCATTGGAAGATACTATGGTATTGGAGGAGGTTACCACTCCCCCAGAAGGAGGGAATCGGTGAGCGCCCAGCCCTGGAGAGGGCAGACCCTCAGGAAGACAGCACACGCTCATACATGGGGGAGCACAGTGGAGAGCTGCGGCTCTTCATCCCTTCTTTGGGACATTCATGATCAAGGACCGATCCCAAGGGTCATACAGCTCCCCAGACATCAGCAGTCATCTTACTGCTGGCCAGAAATTGGCCTCATCTGCACATGTTCACAAATGTTTGGACGATTATCTAAGAGTTGCCTCTTTGTGATAAAAGAACCATAGCAGTCTCTCGACTTGGAGATACTCCAAATAATAAATCAGAGTAATACTCATCTCTACAATACCAGGACTCACCAGGACAACTCCTCATCCACATTGGTTTCTAGACTCTACTGATAGTAAGCAGAGCACTTCTCAGAATACAGAGCACCCCGCTCTCCCACGAGGCATTCCATGGAAGCTTCACCTCCTGTACTGGTCTCAGGCTCATAAGAGCACCATGCTGCCTTATTGAAATAAGTTCAGACCAGTTGAATGAAAATTGCCCAATTTCAGTCATAGCATCAAGGTGAATTGTAATAAATCTGTCTTCATCTTTTTTTTCATACTACACTTCAGTTTTTTAAAGAGCAATTAGGTTTGCAGAAAAGATGATCAGAGAGTACAGAGGTTGTACATAACCCCTGTGCATCCACATAGTTTGCACAATTTTTTACATCTTGTATGACCGGGGTACATTTGTGACAATTGCTGAGCCAATATTGATACATTAAAGGGCACAGTTTACACTGGCATTGACTTTTGTGTTATAGGAACATTGGGTTTGGGCAGATGTTTAATGACATGTACTCTCCATTTCTGTGTCATACAGTTTCCCTTCCTTAAAAATCCCTTATGCCCCTCCTATCGTTTCATCATCTCTCCCTCCAACCTCAAATCCTTCACAGCCAGAGACCTTTTTATTGGCTCATAGTTTTGTCTTTTCCAGAATGTGGTATACTTGGAATCATACAGTGTATAGCTTTGTGAGTTTGGTGTCTTTCATTTAGTAATATTCTTTTAAAGTCTTCCCATATGTTTTCATGCCTTATAGCTCGTTCCTTGCTGTCAATGAATAGTATTTCACGGCGTGGATTTACCACCGATTGTTTATCCTTCAACTCTTGAAGGACATCTTGCTTAACTCAAACTTTTGCCAATTATGAATAAAGTACCTACAAACATTCACAAGTAGGTTTTTGTGTTAAGTATAAAGTTCCAACTCATTTAGGTCTATACCAAGGAGAGTGATTGCTGGATCTTACTATATGCAGTAAGAGTACATTTAGTATTGACAGAAAATTCCTGTCTCCATTGTAGACATGCCACATTCTGTTCCCACCAGTAAGAAATGAGGATTGCCTGCAGCTTCATTTCTTCACCAGTATCTGGAGTTCTGAAAGTTGACTTTTCAGCATTTAATAAGTATGTGGTGATATCTCGTTATCCTGTTTGTAATTTTCCAATGACATGTTGGGCATGTTTTCATATTATTTCCCATCTGTATTTTTCTTTGATGAGGAGTCTGTTCTGATCTTTTGCCCATTTTTAATTGGCTTATTCATCTTCTCATTGTTCAGTTTTAAGAGTTTTTTTTTAATATTTTGGATATCAGTCATTTATCAGATAAGTGTTTTACAAAAGATTTTCTGTTACTCCTTGACTTGTCTTCTCATTCTCCTAATGCTTCCCCAGCACAAGAGTTTTTCATTTTAATGAAATGAAACCAATTTTTTCTCTCCATGGATTTTTTTTTTTTTTGATGTCTCATCTAAAAATTTATTGCTTAACCCAAGGTCACTTATATTTTTTCATGTTACCTTCTAGGAATTTGTTTTTTAACTTTTGCACTTCACATTTAGATGTATGATCTATTTTGAGTTAATTTTTGTGCAAAGTTTGTCCTGTGTCTCTACATTTGTTTTGCGTGTGTGTGTGTTGTATGTAGATATCTATTATTTCTAACAGTTTGTTTAAAAGACTTCTCATAACTGCCTTTTACTCATTTGTCAAAGATCAGTTCACTATATTTGTGTGGGTCTTTAGAGAACCAGCTGGCTTGTGTATCCTTCAACCTGGACATACTCTTGTTAATTCCAGGTATTAGTGCTGTTATTGTGGGTTTTTTCAGATGTTTTACATAGACAGTTATGTCATTTGGAACAAAGACATTTTTATTTCTTGTTTTCCAATCTGTTGTACCTTTTATGTCCGTTTCTTGATACATGGCTAGGGCTTCTAGTACACTGTCAAATGGGAGCACTGAAAGGAAACCTTCCCCTTCTTACCAGAAAAGCATCCAGTTTCTCATCAAGTATGACGTTAGTTAGCTACAGGTGTCATGACATTCTTTCTCAAGAAGAAAGAGTTCCCCTCCATTACTAGAGTATTATAATAAATGGGTGTTACCTTCTATAAAATCCCTTTTTCTTGTTCGTTTGCCCTTCTTTCACTTCTGATCTTAGAAATTTCTACATTCCCACTTTTCTCAATTCTATTGACTAGATGTTTATCAATTTTATTAAATTATTTTTCAAGGGATCCAGGTTTTGGTTTTCTAAACTAGGAGAGTGGTTTTGTTTTTTTCTTTCACACTTTAAACATTTTACTCCACTCTCCTTGCTCGCATGGTTTCCGAGAAGTCTGATCTTTTTTCTTTATAACTAAAGTGTGTTTTCTCCTCTGGTCTTTTTCAATATAGTTGATCTTTGATTTTTTTACTAGTTTGAACATAATATAGTTGGTGTGCATTTCTGGTATTTTCTATGTTTAGTGGTCTTTAAGCTTCTTGCTTTTACAGTTTGCTGTCTATAATTAATTTTAGGAAAATCTGAGTGATTACTCCTTACCTTCTTTCTTCTGTTCCTTTCTATCTTTTCCTTAAGATAGTCCCATTGTGTGTATTCCCATGTCGCTCATTGCCCTACAAATATTGTGTTCTGTGAAGTGTGTTCTTTTTTGTCTTTACATTAGCCTTTGGTGAAATAGACTTTTCAGTACAGGTCTTGTTAAGAACAGAATATTTGGGGCAATTTTAAAATGCTGTTTTCTTTTCTTTCTTACTTTTTAAAATTTTTTTTAAATTTCTTAAAATTTATTTTTATTATGGTGACATCAGTTAACGAAATCCAATAAGTTTCAGGTGTACAATTCAACAGTAAGACATATATATATATTGCACTGAGTGTTCACTGCCCATAGTTAAATTGTTTTATTTTCTCCTTTATAATGTTGAAGAGAGTGGTTTCATTGTGACCTCAATGCTCTGATGGATCTAAGAAGAGTTGTTCATTTCAAGTTTTTTCACTTTTTTAAAAAGTTTGTTTAATTAGTTTCAAGTATACAGTATATTGGTTAGCCATCTATATAGTTCATAAAATGATCCCCCCAATTGCTCTCTCCCGCCCCTGACCCTCCACCTAGCCAATTTATTAATGCTAACTGCATTCCCTATGCCATGCTCCCTAACCCGTGACCATCCATCAGCTACTAATTTGTACTTCTTTAACCCTTCACCCCATTCTCCCAGCCCCCCAAGCCCTCCTCCCCTCTGTCTGTCACCAAATTGTCCGCTATATTGGTGCATCTGTTTTTAATTAGTTTCTTATTTTTATTCCTTAGATTCCACATGTAAGTAAAATCATATAGTGTTTATCTTTCTGTCTGACTTAAATACCTTCTAGGTCCATTAAAGCAACATCTTTTTCCATCCCCTTTGTTTTAGTCTGTGTGTGTCTTTTAATTTGAAGTGAGTCTTTTGTATTTTCTTCTTCTTAAAGAAGTCCCTCCAACATTTCCTGTTATACTGGGTTGGTGATGATAAATTCCTTTAGCTTATTTTTGTCTGGGAAGCTCTATATCTGTCCTTCAACTCTAAATGATAGTTTTGCTGGATAAAGTATTCTTGGTTGTAGATCCTGGGTCTTCATCACGTTGAATATATTTTGCCAAGTCCTCCTGTCCTGCATAGTGTCTTTTGAGAAATCAGTTGCCAGTCTTATTGGGTGTTCCCTTAAAAGTAATTATCTGTTTTTCTCTTGCTGCTTTTAATGTTTTGTTTTGTTTTGTTTTGTTTGTATTTAAACTTTGGCATTTTGATTATGATGTGTCTTGGTGTGGGCCTCTTTGGATCCCTGATTTTTGGAATTCTCTGAGCTTCTTGGGGTTGTATGTCCATTTCCTTCAGCAGGTTAGGGAAGTTTTCCATCATTATTTCTTCAAACAGCTATTCGACATCCTGATTTTCTTCAGTTAACGCTGATCAGACAGATAACTGGACCCTTAAGTTTGCTCCTTAAATTATTTTTATAGTCTTGGCATCTTATCTCTTGCCATTCTGCTTGCATGTCCTTGGCTTTCCCATTCTCTAGATAGGGCATTTGATCCTTTTCTTTATTCACTTTGTTTATTTCTTTTTTTATTCCATTTAATATACTTCTCATCTCAGATAATGTGTTCTTCATTTCAGATTGGTTCCCTTTTATAAGATCCACTTCCATTTTTATGTTTTTTTATCTCTTTGTTGGAGTTCTCACTGAATTTATCTACACATCCCAAAAGTTCATTGAACATCTTTATAACCAGTGTTTGAACTCTGCATCTGTTAGATTACTTGACTCCATTGTATCTGGATCTCTGTTCTGTTCTGTCATATGGTTTCTGCTTCTTTGTCTTCCCATTTTGGCTGCCTTTCTATGTCTGTTTCTATGTACTAAGCAAAGCTCCTAAGTCTCCCTGTCTTATTAGTGTGGATTTGTGAAGTAGGTGTCCAGTGGCACAGTCCTGAGAGGGGTTCAGCTTCAGGCCAAACTTAGCCCAAGTCTGTGCCCCTCCAGGGCCACCTTTTAAGATTTAGCAAGCAATCTACAGATGCTGTGCTTATAGTTGCCTCAAAAGGCCGCACCAGAAACCGAGGCCAGCTGCCTCCAGTATGAGTCTAGGTGCTGCTCAGCAAGGAGCACCTGACTGACTGTGGCTACACCTGGATATGGCTAGGTGGGGCCACGTGTTGGGGGAGGCAGGGTTTCAGGGAATCTTTTGGGCAGATCGACCTCTGTTATCCAGTTTGATGACATCATAGCTATGGCGGCACTGTGTCTGCACACTGGCAGGACTCAGCAGGGAACAATGGATACCGCAGGCACTTCTGTACAGAGCAAGTCTCACCTCAGCCCTCACTCTGACAATGTCTCTCTGTAAGTCCTGATGCCCCCTGTGCACAGCCAAATCAGCACTTGTGCTCAGAGCGAGCAAACCCGTCACTGCAAAAATCCACTCAAGGACACACTGCTTTAAGAGGCGTCTGCCGCTGCTGCAGCCTCCATCTCACTCAGCCTCTCGAGACCGGGCAGCCCCGCGTCCTCATCCCATTCTACCTTCTGCCGTTGCAAGGTGATTTCTTGGATTTCTCTTTAGTTGTATGGCTTGTTCATCAAGATCCCTGGCAATTTTTCCATGTTGCTGCTCCTTGTTTCTGTCACAACTTTGATTTGGTCATCAGAGGGATGAACAGAGCCTCTGTCATCTACACCATTTTTTTCCTTTCCAAGTTTTTTCACTTCTTATATGAGGTTGGTAACGATGGCTTCCAAGTTATTTAAATGCCAGACCAGAAACCGGAATTCTCTGACTCCAGCCATTGATTGACAGATGACAGGTTTAGTCTCATCTCTTCTCATTTCCCTTTGACCTACATCAGCATAAAGTGATGAGTGCCTTGATGTTCCTTCCTCTGGAGGTGGCAAGCGAGTCAGTCATGTAAGATTCTACTCTTGTGTGTGAACCCTCACCCTAACCCACCCCTTAACCTCAATTTTACAAAAAGTCCAGGCATCTTTCCTTGCTCTCTCAAGCCATTTCATGACTTCTGAAGAGGCCTGCCTTGCTTTCTCCACAGACACCTCAATTATGGAAGTAATAAACCCTTCATACACTCTTGATCATGTCTGGTGTCATTAGTAGGAGATTTATACTCTGAGGGATTGAGATATCATGCTCCTTTACTCCATCAGGGAGCTTGGGAATTAGAGAACTTGAGAGTGCGGCCTCTAGGGTGGCTGATTGGGAAACACTTTCTCTTGCAATTTAAAAATGGAGATTTTATGTTCTTTTGAAGGAAAGCATTGCTGAATCCTTCAATGTTTGTTATACTCATGGGCAAATTAACCATCAAATCATTGTGGAGTTTATTAAATGCAATTGCAATCAGCAATTCTCAACCTGTTCCTCAAAGTCAAGAAGGTACAGGGTACATTGTTCTGTGTCTGCTAAAAGAGGTCTTCTGGCATAATTGTTATTATGTGTAGATACATGCACCAGAATTTGGCTCCAAGCAGCCCAGAGGCACATCGGCATAAGGATTTTGTTGTCTGATTCATCATGCCTTTTTCTTGTGTCTGAACTCTTAAGTTCCAATTAACCTTTTAGCTCATCAAATTGAACAAAGAAAAGAGAAACTGAGTCTTATAAATATTATGCAAGGCAAAAACAATGCTTCACACAAATATTTCAGTTTCTCCAGGTATATCTACTTCTAAAGGCCTGGTATACTTCAGGAATGATAATGGCTAGCTGGACCTTATTAAAGATTGGATTTCCACTGGTCTGCTAGACTCTCATGTTTGGTGATGGGAATAGAGAGAAAAGTTTCCAGTTCTTTATTTTGCTTGTATTTATTGAACTTTTATGCAGATTTGACCCATGGAGAGCTGCAAAAGGTGGTTAATAAAGGAAATGAAAGTTTTTCTCACAAGGTATTGATGGTCTTAAAATGATAATATTTGTTTTATTTGTATAGCATTTCTGTCACTTTTCCATATGCTCTGAACTCTGCCATTAGAAATAGATATGACATGATCACAGTAAAAGTGTATAAATCATTTGCATGTGTTCATTTATGAAGAGGTAAATGTGGAAAGAAAGTAAGTTTCAGATGATCAAGTTGTAGCGTAAATGTTTGGAGATGATAGAATTATATGTAACCTTCCTATAGAGTATAGGTGTCTAGTGCTATTAGTCTCACCCGACCTACTGTAAACATATTTGGGATGTTTTAGGACTCCGTGGCCATTGACGATGTGGCTGTAAACTTCACCCTGGAGGAGTGGGCTTTACTGGATCCTTCACAGAAGAAACTGCATAAAGATGTAATGCAGGAAATCTTCAGGAACCTGGACTCGATAGGTAAAGATGATGACTTTCCTTGACTCACTCAATTAAAGAACAAGTATTTTTTGCTCATCATTGTTCTTCTAAGATGTGGGATGTGGAAAAGAAGGACATTGGTAAATAAACTAGGCATGATCACAGCTAACAATAGATATAAAGTCTAACAAGTTTTTTGAACTTCTAATGTTTTGGAATAATTTTTTCTGGTCTACATTTTAGGTAAAAAATGGGAAGATCATAACATTGAAGATCAGTACAAACACCAGGGGAGAAAACTAAGGTGAGTCAGATTCACAATAGGAAATAGTGTCTCATACAAGAATCTTGGTATGTTAAGAAGTTTTAAAAGAAGTAAACAAAATGAATAACTGCTGCTTCAAATTCAGTTATTCTTCAGAGAATACTTTATGTGTGACATAGATGTTCAGTGTTTGAAAAGTAATTCAAATGAAAAACAGCATTAATAAACCCTATATACGAATGTCACTGTTTTAATCATTGCAAGAGTGAAGTCTTCCTGGAGAGCATTCCGTATGTTCAATTTTAGAGAATTCAGACAAGACAGAAAACTTATACTTTTCCAATAAATCCTAATATTTTGAAAAAAATCATTAACAATATTCTCATGTTTTACAGAAGTCAAATGGTGGAAATACTCTGTGAAAATAAAGAAGAAAGTCAACGTGGAGAAAATTCCAGCCTTACCCCAAATCTCAGTCTGAACAAGAAAAATGCTGGAGTGAAACCACATGAATGCAGTGAATGTGGAAAAGTTTTCGTGAATCGTTCATCCCTTAATAGGCACATCAGATGTAATACTGGACATAAACCATATGAGTATTCGAAATGTGGAGAAAAGCCATATCAATGTAACATATGTGGGAAAACTTACATTTCTTCAGGTTCATTTCAAATACATCAAAGAATGCACACTGAAGGGAAAACCTATAATTGTAAGGAATGTGGGAAAGGTTTCTATTTTCGCACATCCTTTCAAATACATGAAAGGATTCACACAGGGGAAAAACAATACGAATGTGAGGAATGTGGGAAAGCCTTCATGTGGTTCACAGGCTTTCGAAGCCACATGGCAATGCACACTGGAGGTGGACCTTATAAGTGTAAACAGTGCGGAATAGTCTTTAGATATCATCGTAATTTTCAAGTACATGAAATGACTCACATAGGAGAGAAAGCCTATGAATGTAAGCAGTGTGGTAAAGCTTTTAATTCTCATCGAGGTTTCCAGGTACATCAAAGGTATCACAAAAGAGAGAACCCATATGAATGTAAACAATGTGGAAAAGTCTTTAAATATCATCATACTTTTCAAGCACATGAAACAACTCACACAGAAGATAAATCCTATGAATGTAAGCAGTGTGGTAAAACTTTCAGTTCTCATCGAGGCTTCCAAGTACATGAAAGATATCACAAAGAAGAGAAACCCTGTGAATGTGAGAAATGTGGTAAAGCTTTCAGTTCTCATCGGAATTTCCAAATACATGCAAGAAATCACAAGGGAGAGAAACCCTATGAGTGTAAGCAATGTGGTAAAAGTTTCAGTCGTCAGCGAAGTCTCCAACTACATGAAAGAAATCACAAGGGAGAGAAACCCTATGAATGTAAATGTGGAAAAGCCTTTTTTTGTTCCTATTCCTTAAAATTACACAAAGAAACCCATGCTGAAGAGAAACTCTATGAATGCAAGGAATGTGGGAGAGCCCTGTCCAGTGACCACAGCTTAAAGATACACCAGCGACTGCACACAGGAGAGAAACCCTATGAATGTAAAGAATGTGGGAAAGCCTTCATGTATCCCTCAGGATTTCAGGCACACATAAAAATACATGCTGGAAATAGACCTTATAAATGTAAGGAATGTGGGAAAGCCTTTATTTATCCATCAGGTGTTCGAGAACACATGAAAATACATACTGGAAATAGACCATATCAATGTAAGGAATGTGGGTTAGCATTTTATGTTCATTGTACATTACGCAAGCATGAAATGACTCACACTGGAGAGAAGCCCCATCAATGTGAACAATGTGGCAAAGCCTTCAGAGATTACAGTTACTTACAAATACACAAAAGAGCTCATACTGGAGAGAAACCCTATGAATGTAAGCAGTGTGGTAAAGCTTTTTTTTCTCAGCAAGGTTTTCGAATACATGAAAGAAGTCACACTGGAGAGAAACCATATGCATGTGAAGAATGTGGGAGAACCTTCAGTTCTCCTAGTTCTTCCCTAAGGCATAAAAAGACTCACCGGATAAGTCCTGTTGAATGTAAATAGGGTAGGAAAGATTTCAATTAATTCACAGCCTTACATGTGAAAAACAAAAAAGAGATTGTGAGTAACATGAGAAAGCTTGATGTGTGAATCAATCCATGTGTACCATCAGATTTATTTATAAATGTTATAAGTACATTTTTATCAAGCCTCCTTAAAGTGCATTGATGGTCTGTGGATTTGTACTAATTGTTTCCAGAGCTGAGATAATTCTGAGTCATTATTCAACAATAATACATAAGATTATAGGTAGTGCTTTTTTTAAAAAATCAGTGAATAGTATTTTATTTTTCCATTTTGAAGCCTGTGGGATTCATGGGTGAATTGAAGTGTGTTTCTCATATGCAATTTGGTTCAATTTTTTGATGTTCTATTTGTTGTGTGTTAAGGGGACATTGAAAAAAGAAAGTTTGGTTTTTATTGGGATTTTCCTTCTGGCTTTGTGACAGTTCCTGGATATCTTTAGTCCATTGTATATATTCTATTTTTCTTATTGTATTGAGAAAGCTCATTTGGGAGAGTGGTGGGTGTAGGACCTTTTTTTCATTTTCCACACTAATAAACCATTGGAATGAGATTTATGTGTGGCAAATGTATTAAAGAATTTAATTTCATGTGAATTATTTTAATATTGATTTTAAAGGGGACTGTGAGCTGAAAGAATGATAATCATTTTCAGAATGCACATAATTGGCTGATTCTCCTCAGCCACAGGAATCTCAGCTGTCACTTATTTATCAGATCTGTCTTCTTATTACCAGGGCACTTAAAAATTGACTGACTTTGAATGCAAAAACAATTGGCTCTAAAATTTGCTGAAGTGATAGTGACTCCATTAGTGTCTTTCTCTTCACTTCCTTTTACTATAGAGTTTTTAGCAGCTTTCTCTTATGCATCTAGGAGTCTTCAAACCACCCATGGTGGGCATGAATTTCCCAGGGCATTCTCGTTCAAGAGACTGTTTTTCTCAGCCCCTGTGTCATACAATTTGAGTAGCCACTGTTAACAACTGACAAAATTTTTTAGTTAACAACTGAGTTGATGATGCCCTGCAGTCTGCTTTCCATTTTGCCTTGGGTCGTAAACGCAGGACCCTCGGGCTTTCTAACCACCAGCCTCCTTGTTGAAGAAATACTGGTACTTACAGCACAGAGCCAAAAGTGGTGCCCCTGGTATATCCCAACAACAGGAGGAAGTGTGCTTCTTTCACATTAATGGAATCTGTTCAGGAGGAGGGATTTGCTAACAAACACTTAATGCTTCAGATGTTTTCCTTGAAGGAAAACCCTACAACCATGGTAGCTGCTGACCACTAGACATTTTCTAGACATTCACCACTCTTGGAGCACATGAGTGGCCAGATATACTTTAGCGACAGTGTGCTACCACCACACCTGATGCAGTACACTGCAGAGATGTTGCATTTTGTCCCTAGATCAAACAGGCCATCCTTGATCAAATATTGGACACACAGCAGATCTGTTAGTCAAATTCCAGGCTTGTTAGCATTAGAGGATTCCGTGATCAAGAATTGAACTCATCTACACATTTTTATAGATCCTTTGGCTTGTTCCAATATCTAGCTGTCTCATCCCACTGACAGCATCAATCCCTTATCCAGTTTGGCATAGTGAACTCGGAATATCTTGCTTCACAATAGCCAAGTACAAATCAAGGTCGCTCATAACTATACATATTAACCCTCAATCTGCAGAGGCTTGATTCAGTGCTCAGGGAGATAAATTGAGTCAGATTTCTGAGAGACATATGGCAGTTCAGACTTGATATTATAAACCTTGGCTCTGTGGGCCCACCTAACACTAAACCATTCAGAGGCCTCTAACCTAAAGGTCTAGGCAAAATTGAAGGGAGTTTCTTCCTCTGCCATGGCTAACTTCATGACTGACTAATGCCCTTAATGTGGAAAAAATATGCTGCTAATAATATAATCAACATTTTTCATACTAAGGAAGGGATACCTTCAGCTAATGGCAAATAAACTTTTTAGGGCCCCTTACTCCATCTTCTGGGATACTTGCTATGCTCATACCATGGCAGAAACAAATACAAATTACCTTAGCATACATGACCCCACTGAAGCCAAAGTGCAAAGACTTAGAAGAAATTATTGATACTGTCAACTAATTTATCAAAATAGAAAACACTAGGCTCTTGAAAAAGGCAATCTGTGAAACTTGTACCTCTCATGACCTTGTATAACTCTAATAGATTGACCTAATGGCTTTCTTTGAGAAACCTTGCTTTCTCTTAAATGGCTCTCCTGCTGTTTGAGGCAGCAGTTTACACTCAGTGCCCAGTCGTTAGGGCCAATTACCATACATTGTTCTGATCATCAGGCTTACCAGTACCTTATGAGTAGAGCCTTTCTGTACTAGATATTTCTGTTGGAATGAGCACTCCTACAGTCTCTGGTGTATTGGAAGAGTGCACCCTCCCACCACCTCACATCCCACACCTGGGTCTTCCATGTAACATTACTTGTAGTCTGGGTACCCTGTATGTCTATTTCATTTTTGAGCACCCCCTTTCAATACCCCTCTGACCCACCCAACACAAATGGGCTGTTTTCCTACTAATTGCGCTCATGCTCTCGTTGTCCTTGGAGTCACTGGTTCTGAACTGGGCACACATAATGTCATTCAACAAGCCCATCATTAATACCAATATAGAAATGTCCAAAACAGTAAAAATACATGTAACAAACAGCTAATGCTTCAGGTGTTTTCTTTGAAGAAAAACCCTACAGCCATCGTAGCTGATGACTACTTGGCTTTGAACTGTTTATTAACAGCCAGGGAGGATGCTCACCACATGTGGGTAGGCTATACTGGCAAGGTGCCACCAGTGAGAACAAGTGAGATAACAAAACAATAACATCACTAAAACATGAGAACAGTTCTGGAACCATACTGACTCACTCTACTGGATCTCTCCAACACCCAAAGATGACTGGATTCAAATTTTTTTTTTTTTTTTAGGTTTTGACAACTTAATTATAACGTGTTGTTTGTGTTTTTTTACATGGTTTTTATTTTATATTCAAATTCATTTAAAGGAGATGTGACATAGTTCAATCAACAAAGCTTGGAAGAGAAGTTTAGTAAAGGCATTGAGCTCATTTTTGGTATTAGACCCTTAATCAACTTCAGATACCTGCTCACACTGCCTGACCCACAATGGGTAAACCAGTTATGATTACATAGGTCTCTTTTTGTGTCAGCAGATAGGAGGGTCAAACGTTGAAAACTTGCAGACTCTAACCCTACACATCTTAAAAGGCCACCCTACTCTTCTGTGTAGAAGCCACTTATATGAGTTTACCCTTCCCTTGTTCTTAGAAAGTACTTTTGAGTAATAATTATTTTTCTCTTCACTTGATGCATGTGGTGACATTCCGTGTGATGCGGTCTTAACATTAGGTCCTGTTTTAGGTAGAATGTTAATCTAGCCCCTAAAAGGGCAATGACAAAACAAGGTAACCAATGGAAAAGGTTCTTCAGATAACAAACAGCTGTTCAGTGTGGGGAATTTTGAGAAAATGATAAATTCAAATGCAGAGATCCTATTATGATAATGCTTTGAGATGCACTGGTCACAAAAGAAAAACTTTGAAACCACCTACATGGGCACTAGCAGTAGAATCAATAATTGAAAATGCCATAGTCTTGTAAAGGAAATATACAGAGCAACACAAGTGAATGGATGGTTTCTGTTCCTACACATTAAGAGCTTGGAGTGTTCATTCTCATCTTCACAACATGAAAAAACTAAAAAACCTGAAAAGCAACACCTCTTCTTAGATCCATGAGATATTTAAGGTTATAGGGCAAAGAAATGCCCCCAAAACAAGAGACGGCCGAATATGGAGAATTGCCACTTACTGAGAGCAGAGGCCAATGGAACCAGCAATCTCCAGGAACATGTAAACTGGAATCAAGAAATTGCTGGAGACGCAATAAGAACTAGCCTAAGATTTGCAAACTCTACCTGAGGAGGCCTGTCTTAGGATGTTCCCTACAGTTCATGATTTTTTTTTTTTTTTTTTTGGCGAGAGCTCAAACAAGTTCTCATCATGAAGCGTGGAAGAAATTGCCTTGTGCTTCTTGCAAGAAACGGGAAAACATTTCGATACACACACAAAGCATTCTGTTCTATGTAACTTAGGCTATCCCTCAAAGAAAACTACTTTGCCAAAACCTTATCTCATGGTGAAAGAGCCATCAGACACCTCCCAGACCCTTCAAGTTTATTCTTTGACAAAAATAGAGGAATCGATGTTCTGAAGTTCAATGTCCAAGGACTCTGTCCCACCAAAACAAAAGAGGCTTAGTCAAAATAAAAGAGAACATTTTCCCACCCAAATACCTGACCACCATATCACCAGGGCTCCAGTATAAAAAGTGTGTTACAATAGTGAGCTAAAGATGCAGACTCTACTTAAGACTGAGTTTCTAGGAATAGACAAACACACGGGAGAATATGCAAGGACGCTAGAGGATATTGAAGCCCCTGACACCTACAGCAAACATTAAACATGTTCGGACACCTATTCTAGAAATCATAAAATGTCACACTAAGGTCTAGTTACCTCAAATCTTATTGTGAAAATTCACAAGTACGTGGAATATAAACAAATATGCTCCCTCCTTTCACTTGGTTAAAATTCTTGTTTTGGCTTTGTTATTACATAAACTATAAGCAATTTGAGTATTTCCTTATTTGCTTGGGGAAAGGTTAGCCAGATAACTTCCTATCTGACAAAAGGGCAGGAATCAATACTAAGAACCTGTTCTGGAGTTCATAGTTCAGGGATTCTATCCCACCAAAACATGACACATTTAATCATAACATAAGAGAACATTTTCCCATTCAAATATCTGAGCATAATATCACCAGGGCTACAGTGTAAAAACAGTGGATTGAAATAGCTGCAAGACACAGACTTAATTACAAATCAATTTCTAGGGAAACTCAAAGACACCAGGGAGAAAAAACAAAGACGCCAGAGGATATTGAAGCCCCTGACACCTACAGCTATAGAGGACACTAAACAGAGTGTACCTTCCATTCAAGAAAACATAAAACATTACATTAAAGTCCTAATTATTTCCAATATTATTGTTAAAATTCACAAATATGTGGAAATTAACATATGTGCTTCCTGGTTTAACTTCTTGGTTAAAATTGTTTGTTTTTTGTTTTTAGAAACAATAAGAATATAGGTATTTTCTACAGTATCAAGATTCCTGGTCAGGTATTAGCCAAACCTTGGGAATTTCAAGCAGAAAACAGATGAATGTTGGATTTGAGAGCATTAGGGACACACGTTTTATATTTATATCGATTTTTGAAGAGAAAATGTATTTATGTTTCAAACACTATAAACAGATAAACTACAAAATAAAAACCCAGGGCAAAGTTAAAATTCTTAAGAATACTTAAACTTACCTCATATTGTAAAAAAAAAACCCACAATTTTTGTCAAATCCTTACATAGATGTTTCTTAGAAATATCCTGTAGCTGTGCTTTCAAATGACTGCTTTAGTAACAAATATTGTCTTTATTTTCCATTTACTGAGAGCATATATTAAAATATTTCTTTTTAATTTTGGATTTTGAGATCCATTTTAATTTCCTCCATTTAATCATTCTGAGTCAATATTAGCATGTCATACAAGTTCAGAACATTTTATTTTCAGGCAAATTTAATTTTACTCATATAGTTTAAAATGTTCGTCATTCACTTATAATACCAAAAACTTAATTATGTTTCTGTCAGTACCCTCTTGCCAAAGACAACCAGGATACACCTGTAGTCACAGAGAGGGGCGTATTAACTTGTAGTAATGAGCACAACCACAAACAATGACTGAGTCTATTAGTAAGAGAGTGCTCAAAGGGCTTCTTATAGCATTTGGACTTATAGGTTATTTTATCGATATTTAGTAGAGCCAGATGTTGCTCTCTTAGGTACCTGTGAGGAGATAAATGTAATTCTGTGACTGTTAATCATAATTGTTTGGAATATTTGGTCATTTTGTGGTTTGGACTTTGTTCTCTTTTACCGTTTTTGACACATAGTTATAGAGGTCCTTTGATCTATCACAGTTACCAAACAGCATTATCTGGTGGAGGAATGTGACGTTTTTCTCTTTAATAGAATAAAACCTAGTCTACCAGTTAATGGGAGGCAGTTCTTTGTTATCCAGTGCTGTTTTTTCTTTCTCACTAATTATCTAAACATTTAAACATTTCTTATTGTGTAGTTGCCAATGTTTTTAAGTGATTCCGTACAACTACTCAGTTATACTATACAAATTCCCTTACTCCTTAGCAAACTCCGTAATACTTTTATTATCTGTTTTGTTGAAATAAGTTTCTAGGCCCAAGATGGAGCTGCTTCTGCTTGGCAAGCCATGTCAGCAGGTTAGATAACCTTCCCGTTTCTGTAAATGCTCCACTTGACCAGAAACACAGTCTGTCCAGCCAGCCAATCCCCAGCTGCCAAGAATCTGTAGTGATTTTCTTGTTCTTAATCAGGTCAGTTGTGCGACCCTGGCCAATGAACTGATGCCAAACACTCTTTCCTTATTCCCTAAATGCCTTCCTCTGCAACAGCTCGCAGCCCTGTCTCTCAGGAGTTCTCTGGACTCTTGAGACTAGAGACTACCTATTTCATGAATTATGAAGTTTCAAAAGTATTTTAACACTTTTAATGAGTCACGTGAAGCTTATACGTTTAGATTAAATGTCAGAAACACAAATGTAGCAAAAGACAAAGACAGAGCCACTAATAACATCAGGCCTTCCTTGCTTAAGAACCATGTCTTAATGTTGACTTTTGAGCATTCCTCTTCTACCAGGCTCTCTAGACTCAAAACGTAATTAAACACAAAATTAATCAAGGTACTCTGGGCTCTGGATATAGAGGTATGAAACAAGTTTTTACAGTCCTGGGGCTTTTACATTTGTGGGGATAGAGATATTGTTAATAAAGCTTGGCTTATAAATCAAAAATGAGAGCTTTGAAGGGAAGTTTAGAATGACATGAGATAACAGAACCAGGGATGTGTTGTATATCTTCTCTGTGGAAAATAGTAGTCTCTGTGATAAGGATGTCATCATGAATCATTTTCATTTCCACCATCTAACACTGTCTCAGGAATTTCTCATGTGTGACTGTAAATAGTGGACACAATACACAGTTCTGCATTTGTGGGCAACAATAATGTGTCCTATAAAAATAAAGGCTTACTCGCATACGTTAATTAGGATTCATAATATAAGAAAACAAAACAAATATAACAAGTGTTGGTGTTGGCAAGAATGTGAAGAAGTTGAGACAGTTGTACAATGCTGTACAACTGTAAAATGCTGGAGCCAGTATAGAAGAAGGTGTATTGGATCCTCAAAAAATTAAAAACAGAATAACCACATAGTCCAGCAATTTCACTTCTAGGTATATGCCCAAAATAGTTGAAAGCATAGTCTCAAAGAGATATTTGTAAACCTACATTCATAGCTTCATAATCCACTGTAGGCAAATGGTGGAAGCAACCCAAATGTGAATCGACTGATGAATGGATGGTCAAAGGTAGTATACACACACAGAGGAATATTACTTAACCCTAAAAGAAAAAATTATGACATGTTACAATATAGATAAATCTGTAGGACATTTTATTAAGTGAAATATGCTATTCATATGAAAACAAATACTGTATAGTACATATATTCAAAGTTGAATTATAGAAAATATTCTATTTATTCAAGCTGAATATATAGAAAATATTCAACTTAATTTTTAAAAATCGATAAAGAAGGAAAAGTAAAACTTTTATGAGGTACGTAGAGAAGTCAAATATATAGAGATAGAGAGTAGAATGGCAGTTTCCAGGAACTGGAAGTGAGGGGAATGGACAGTAGTTGTTTAATGTGCATAGAATTTAAATTTTGGAAGATGAAAGGAATCTGGAGATGGTAAGTGGTGATACTTGCACAACAATATAATGTAATTACCAATCAACTATACTCTTGAAAATGGTTAAGATGATAAATTTTATGTTATATATATTTTACCACAATAATAAAACATGGAGGAAAGGCCACAGGATTGCACAAATCCCGTTGGAACCCAAAATGCTCCAAAGCTTTAAGTCTCTTTCCTCCTCATTTTCAGCACTGGGTTTGTCCCTTTTCCTGTGTCCATAAACTGTTTTTCCAAAACAGTCCTTTGACTCTGAGACTATCTCTAGACTCAATCACCAGGGTTGCCTCACCTACCTCCTCATCTCTTCTCTCCAGACCTCGGATCCTATTCACTGTCCTAAGGCCCCAGGACTATGCTAACCCTGTCCCATTTTGTGTTTAAGAAAAAAATATTTTTGAAAGTAAAATGCTACATTAGAAAGTATTCAACTTAATTTTTAAAAATCAATAAAGAAAGACAAGAAGGACTGAAAAAAAAAGACATGAGAACTGTAAGGGAAAAAAGTAAAATGGCAGATGTAACTGGAATTACATCTATAATATCAAATGTGAGTGGATTACATAATCCAATCAAGAGATTATTACCCTGCATTTAACAAGAACATCCAACTATTTGCTCTCTACAAGAAGATGCTCTTTAGATTCAAACATGCAAAAGGGATGGGGAAAAGATACATATGTAAACACCACCCATCAGATATCTTGAGATATTATGCTAATATCAAGAATAAAATAGACTTTAAAACAAAAGTATCACTAGAGATATAGGGGGCATAATCAAAATGGTCAATTCATCAGGAAGCTATTAAAATCATATATGCACCTAATAACAGAATACCAAAATAAATAAAGCAAAAGTGACAGAAATGGAGAAACAAATAACAATAACTGTAGGCTCTAATATCCCACTTTAAATATTATATGCAACAACCAAGCAAAAGATCAACAGGGAAATGAAAGACTTATAAAACACTATAAGTACACCCAACATCTACTGAACACTCTAGCCACAGCAACAGAATATATATTCTTCACAAGTGCTCATGAAACTTTCTCCATGGTAGTACAAATGCTAGGACATAAAACAATTAAATTTAAAACACTAGGAATAAATATAACCCATGATCTATAACAGCAATGTAACGAAATTAAAAGTCAAAAACTTAAGAAAATTAGGAGATATTCACAAATATGAGGAAATTAAAGAACATACTTCTAAATAACCAATGTGTCAAAGAAGAAATCAATACAGAAATGAGGAAAATAGTTTGCGTTGAATGGAAATGAGGATATAACATACAAAAATTTATGGACAGCATCTGAAATAGTATTGAGAGGGATATTTCTATCTATAACTGTCTATACTAACAAAAAAGATCTCACATCAATAACCTAACTTTCTACCTCAACGCACTTGACAAGATGAGCTACCAAACCCAAAGCAATGAGATGAAATAATAAAGCTTAGAGCAGAAATTAATGAAATGGAGAATGGAAACACTACACAGAAAATCAGTAAAACCAAATATGGATTATTTGAAAAGATCCATAAAATTGACAAATCTTCTTTTAATATATTTCTAAATTATGGTTGATATACAATATTAAATTAGTTTCAGGTGTACAACATGGTGATTAGACATTTATATAACTTATGATGTGATCACCTTGATGAATTTAGTACTCATCTGATGCCATATATAGTTATTACGATATTATTGACTATATTCCTTATGCTATACTTTACATTCCCATGACTGTTTTGTAACTGCCAATGTGTACTTCTTAATCCCTTCCCCTTTTTCACCAAGTAGGTTTGTTTCTGGTGTTTTTGTTTGCTTATTTTGTTCTTTAGATTCCACATGTAAGTGAAATAATATGGCATTTGGCTTTCTCTGACTTACTCTACTCTGCATAATACCCTCTAGGTCCATCTATGTTGTTGCAGATGGCAAGATTTCATTCTTTTTATGGCTGAGTAATATTCCATTGTATATATGTACCACCTCTTCTTTATCCATTCATCCATTAATGGACATTCAGGTGGCCTTCATTTTTTGGCTATTGTAAAAAATGCTGCAGTGAACATATGAGTGCATATATCTTTTTGCATTAGTGTTTTGGGTTTCTTCAGCAGTTCTCAATGATGGCTATTCTGCAGTTTAGTTATAATTTTGATGTGGTCATGTGAGGAGAAAATTAACAAATCTTTAGCTAGATTGGCCTATAGAAGAGGAGGGAAGTCTCAGATTCCTACAATCAGACAGAGAGATTGTTACTATCTACCTTACAGCAATAATAAGGATTATAAAGGAATTCAATGAACAATATATGCCAACACATTAAATAACTTAGATGATCTAGACAAATACACAAACTACCGAAATTAACTCAAGATTTAAAAAAAAAAAGAAAGAAAAGAAAAAACAGAAAATCTGTCTAGAATTATAACAGTTGAAGTGGCTGAATTACTAACCTAAAAACTACCCAAAAAGAAATGCTCAGGCCCACAGCTTTACTACAGAATTCTCCAAAACATCCAAAGTGTTAATATGACTCTTCACAAACTCTCCCAGAAAATAGAATCAACACAACACTTCAAACTCATTCTATGGAACCAGTATTACTCTGATATCAAAACCAGACAAAAGTATCACAAAAAAATCTAGAGACCAATTTCTCTTTTAAAAATAGATGCACAAAACCTCAGTAAATACTAGCAAACCTAATCTAGCAACGTCTTAAAAGAATTCTACACCATGACTAAATTGTATTTGTTGCAGGGATGCTATGTTGGGCTAACATCTCAAAATCAATTAATGCAGTACAATGTATTAATAGAGTAATAAAAAAAATGGCATGATCATCTCACTAGATTCAAAAAGTATTTGACAAAACCCAATGCCCTCTCATGATAGGAAAAAAAAAAAACATTAGCAAACCATGGATAGATAGAAATTTCCTTAATATTAAAATTAGTATCTATAAAAAACCAATGACTAATATTATATTTAATGGCGAAAGACTAAATGCTTTTATCTGATCAAGAAGAAAACTAAGATATCTGCTTTTAGCACTTCTATTTGACAATGTCCTGGAGGCTTTAGCCAGAAAAAATATGCAATAAAAGAAAATAAAATGAATTCAGATTCAATAGGAAAAGGTAAAAGTATCTCTACTTGTAGATGACATGTCTTGTATAGAGAAAACTCTAAGGACTTTACTAAAAAAACTGTTAGAACTGACAATTGAGTACAGCAAGGTTTTAGGATATAAGATTTATTTATAGATAGATAGATAGATAGATAGATAGATAGATAGATAGATAGATAAATAGATGGTTTATGTATGTATGTATGTATGTATGTATGTATATTTACCACCTAACTATCCAAAACATTCAAAGATTTAATATGATTCTTCACAAACTCTCTCATGGAATAGAATATATATGTGTATATATATATATGTATATATATACATATATACATATATATATATCTCAACTGTGAGATATATATATATATCTCAACTGTACCTCTATACACTTATTTGCAAAGAATGATCTGAAAATGAAATTAAGAAATAAATCCATTTACATTAGCATCGAAAAGAACAACATTGTTAAGAATAAATAGAACAAAAGCCAAACAAAAACTCTGAAATTTATAAACTATTGTTGAGAAGAATTAATAAAGGTCTAAATACATGACATAAACTCCCAGGTATGTATATCAGAAGACATTTTTGAGATGGCAGTACTCCCTAAAATGATTTACAGGTTTAATGCAATCCCTGTCACAATCCCAACTGATTTCTTTATAAAAACTGACAATCTGTTTCAAAAATTCATATAGAATTGCAAGGCATCCAGAATAGTGAAACCAACCATGAAAAAGAAAAAACCAAGTAGGAGGACTCACACTTTCTTATTTCTAAACTTTCTACTAAACAATGGTAATGAAGATGTTGTGTTACTGACACAAGGATAGACATATAGATCATTAGAATAGAATTGATATTTCATAAATGCATACATGTATGGTAAACTGATTTTTGAAAACACTGCCAAGAATGAGAAAGAATATTCTTTTCAAAAATTGGTTCTGTGACTACTGGATAGTCACATACAGAAGTGTTAAGTTGGACATTTACATCACACCACATACAATCATTTACCAAAATGGATCAAAGTCTAAACATAAGAGATTAAACTGTAATGCTCTTAGAGAAAAAAACATAAGGGAAAATATTCGTGACCTTGAATTGGCAGTGAATTCTTAAATATGACACCAAAAGCAAAAACCAGGAAAAAAGACATTTTTGGATTTCACGAAAATTAATAACTTTAATACTTTAGAAGATAAGCTCAAGAAAGTGAAAACACATTGGAACCCAGGTGTACTGTTGTGGGAAAGTAGAAAGGTGCAACCAGTATAGACGACAGTATGGTGATACCTCAAAAAATTAAGAACATTGTTATCGTATGATGCAGCAATACTATTTCAGGTTATATACCCAAAAGAATTGAACGCAGTGACTCAAGCAGATATTTCTATACCCATATTCATAGGTGCATTATTCATAAGAGCCAAAAGATAAAAGCAACCCAAGTGATCATCGATGAATGAATGGGTCAACCAAGTTTAGTTGACCCATGGAATAGAATCAATACACACACATATGTGCGTGTGTGTGGGTGTGTGTATAAAATATTATTCAGATTTAGAAAAAAAGGGAACTCTGACATAGTTGCAGCATGAGTGAACCTTGAGAACATAATGCTAAGTGAAATAAGCTAGTCAAAAAAGGACAACTACTGTATGAATCTACTCATATGACGTACCTAGAATGGTAAAATTCATAGAGACAGAAATTAGAATGGTTGTTGCCAGGACCTAGGGGTAAGAAAAGTGGAAACATGTTGTTTAATGTGTACAGATTTTCAGTTTTGAAAGATAAAAACAGTTCTATGACTGGTTTCTCAATGTCTATGTATTCTCACTACTAAATTCTACACTTAAAAATGGTTAAAATTTAAATGCTATAGTATGTGTATTTGCCACAATTAAAAGTAAAAATTTTAAAGCAAGAGAGTGAAAACACAACCCATGGAATCAAAGAAAATTTTGCAAATCATATATCTGATAAGGGACTTGTATCAAAACTATATAAAGAGCACTTACAGAGTTATGTCAGCAGCATGTCAGCAGCATGGCATCATGAGAGAAACTTCACGTCTCTCCACTTGAAGGTACAATAAATTAGATGACTATAATTCAACAAAGGACTCCCTGTTCAACACATAATAACATCTGAGAGATCTTCACATTGAGACATCTGAAGGTAGGCATACCTGAGTGGACAGGGAAGACAGGGTTGGGGGAAGGACAAAGACAAGAACCACATATACAGCCTGATACTCATCACAGCCCCAGCGGAGGTGATAGTGGTGATAGCTCAGGGTGCAACCCCCACTGAGAAGACCTAAGGGGTACAATCTGCCCTGAGTATCTGATACACATTGAGGCTGAACCAAGGATCAGAAACAGGGGAAAGGGCAGGGGGTGTCAGCAATTGATCAGCCTCCATCACTAGGCAGACAAAGGCATAGAAGCAGGAATCTGCCCCTGCTCATCTTCCTGTGGCCTGCGTGGCATTGCAACCCTCACTTGACTGATCACAAAGGGGCAGAAGCAGCATTTCAATTTGGGAGGTCTGCAACCAAATTGTTAAACCTATTGGAAGGAACAAGCTTTAGACACAAGAGCACTATTTTCCCCACCCCACCCCTCCTCCACCCACAACAGCAGAGCCTGGTAGAGACCACTATAGCAGTGCACAAAGCCTGGCTTTTGGTTACAGGAAAATGATAATGAGAACACATAGCCCAGGAGCCTCATCACCTGACTCAACCCATCACCAGGTTAGTACTCTGAGACATGGGTGATCAAGTAGTAAAAAAAAAAAAACTATCTCCTTGGGGAATACAGGGCATTTCTCATGGCCCAAGAGACACCAAGCACAGAAATCCCAGAAGTAACAGCAGTACAGATAAAACAAAATCTTGCATTATAGCACCATTTACAAAGGAGAGACCTCAACTTATCGATCTGCTAAACAAATTAAAAAATCAAGTACTAAAAAAAAATTTCATTGCCTCTAATGCCCGGGCAGAATAATAACCCGTCAGATACCATGAATAACCAAGGTAACATGAAAGTGCAGAAAGAAAAAGAAAAATCTCCAGAAGATAAACTTAGACTGTGATTTGAATGACAGAGAATTCAAGATTTCAATTCTGAAAAATAACGAGATACAAGAAAACTCAGAAAGGCAATTCAACAAACTCAGATATCAAATTAATGAACAAAAAGAGTACTTTACCAAAGAGATTGAAACTATAAAAAAGAAACAGAAATACTGAAGTGGAAGAACTTAATAAATGAATTAAAGGTGAACTACTGAGCTTAGGAAATAGGGTAGACCAAATGAAAGAAGGGATTATTGACATTGAATATAGAAATATAGAAATGACTCAGGTGGGAGGAGAGAGAGGATCTAGAGTAAAAAAAAGGGCGGCGGGGGAAGACCTCTAAAAGAACTATCTGACTCCATTAGAAAGAGCAATATAAGAATAATGGGTATGCCAGAAGAGGAAGCAACAGGAAAAAGGATAGAGAGCTTATTTAAATGATGAAAACTTCCCAAACCTATGGAAAGAGCAAGACTGTCAAATCAAAGAAGCTAACAGAACACCTAATTATCTCAATCCAAAAAGGCCTTCTTCAAGGCACATTATATTAAAGCTGTCAAAAAATTAACATTAATAAAAAAGAACTTTAAAGGCAGCCATGGAAAAGAAGACTGTAACCTGTAATGGAAACCCCATTAGATTATAATTAGATTCTAAGCAGAAACTCTGCAAATTAGGAGAAAGTGGAATCAAATATTCAAAATACTGAAAGAGAGAAGTCACAAACCAAGAATAATATATCCAGCAAAGTTATCTTTTACATATGAAGGAGAAACAAAGGCTTTTCCAGACAAAGAGAAGTTGAGGGAATTTACCACCACAAGACCTATTGCTGAAAGGAGCTCTTCTAGCTGAAACAAACATAAAACTATAAGTAAGATGACTAACAGACAGAAACAGGAAATTGCAACCCTTGTTCAGAATAGGATATTAAACACTGCAATATAACATAAAGGTTAAAGTAGGTAAAAACATTAAACAAGAAGACAATAGCTACTGGAGTTTGGAAATGAATGCACAGCATAAAAAGAGATCATTTTGACAATAAAAACATAAAAGAGGAGGGGAAAAGGTCTGAACTTACACAGGGGAATGGAGATAAGATGCAATCAGAAGAAAAAGGACTATTATACATATGAAACTTTCTTTTATATAAACCTAACGGTAACCACGAAAAAAAAAAACTAGAACTGAGACACATAACAAAAAAAAAAAAGAAAGAGAAAACAAAGGAAAAAGTCATAAAATATCACCAAACTCAAATAATAGAAACACAGGGGGAAAGAAACAATGGAGACACAAATCTACCAGAAAGCAAAAGATACAATGGCCATAGAAAGTTCCCATATATCACTAATCACCCTAACTGGAAATGGACTGAACTCACCAATAAGAAGGCACAGAGTAGCAGGATGGACTAAACAAAACAAAACAAAAAAAACAAAAACCTAACTATTTGCTGCATTCAGGAAACCCATCTCAGCTACAAAGACAAACATAGATTCAAAGTGAAGGGGTGGAAGATGATACTCCAAGCAAATAACATCCAGAAAAAAGTGGGGGTAGTTATACTTATATCTGACAAAATAGACTTTAAGATAAAAAAGGTAACAAGAGACAAAATTGGACACTTTAAAGCAATAAAGGAGACAATACATCAAGAAGATATAACATATTAATATATGTGCACCCAACCTGGGAGCAGCAACATATATATAACAATTACTAACACAACTAAAGGAAGTGAGACTAATATCATACTTATTTGTGAAAAATTGAAAGCTTTTTCTCTAAGATCAGGAACAAGACAAAGATGCCCACTCTCACCGCTATTATTCAAAATAATACTGGAAGTCCTAGCCAGAGCAATTAGGCAAGAAAAAGAAAGAAAAGACATTCAAAGTGGGAATGAAGAAGTAAAATTGTCGCTTTTTGCAGGTGACATGATTCTTTATATAGAATACCCTATAGTCTCCATCAAAAAAACTATTAGAAACAATAAACAAATAAGTATAGTTGCAAGCTACAAAATCAGTGTAAAAATATATTGTGTTCCAATATACTAACAATGAAATATCAGAAAAAGAAATGAAGAAAACAATTCTATTTGCAATTGCAATGAAAAGAATAAAATACCTAGGAATAAACTTAAGAAAGCAAATGAATAACCTATGCACTGAAAACTACAAGACATCTCTGAAAGAAATTGAAGAAGACACAAAGAAATGGAAAGGTAGTCCATGTTCATGGATTAGAAGAAACAACATAGTTAAAATAGTCATATTACCTAAAGCAATACAGAAATTTAATACAATCTCCATCAAAATTCTAATGGCATTTTTCAAAGAATAGAGCAAAAAAAAATCATCAAATTTGTATAGAACTACAAAAGACCCCCAATAACCAAAGCGATCCTGAGAAAAAAAGAACAAAGCCAGAAGTATCATACTTTCTGGCTTCAAATTGTACTACAAAATGACAATAATCTAAATGGCATGGTATTGGCAGAAAAATAGACACACAGACCAATGGAACAGAATTGAGAGCCCAGAAACAAACCCACAATATATATGGGCAACTGATTTTCAACAAGGGAGCCAAAAACATACAGTGGAGAAAAGAAAGCCTCATTAATAAATGGCGTGAGATAATTGGAAAGCCACATATAAAGGAATAAAACTAGAGTACTATTTAATATCATACACAAAAATTAACTCAAAATGGATTAAAGACCTAAATATAAGACCTGAAGCAATAAAATACATAGAAGAAAACATAAGTACTAAACTTATGGTCTCAGAGACCATTTTATGAACTTGACCCTAAAAGCAAGGAAAGTAAAAGCAAAAAGAAATGGATGAAACTAAATATCAAACTAAATATCTTCTGCACAGCAAAAGAAACCATCAACAAACCAAAGATGCAACCAACTGAATGGAAAAAGATATTTCCAAACAATACCTCTGATAGGGGCTAACATGCAAAATATATAAGAAACTTATATGACTCGGCATAAAAAAAATCCAATTAAAAAATGGGCAGAGGGCCTGAACAGGCTATTCTCAAGAAGACATACAGATGGCCACCAGATATAGGAAAAGATGATCAATTTCACTAATTATAAGGGAAAGACAAATCAAAATCATAATGATATATCACCTTATACCTATTAGAATAGCTATTATCAATAAGAAAAGAAATAATAAGTGTTGGATAGGATGTGGAGAAAAGGAGACTTTCATACACTGCTGGTGGGAATGTAAATTAGTGAAGCCACTTTGGAAAACAGTATGGAGGTTTCTCCAAAAATTTAGAGCTACCATATGACCTAGCAATCCTTCTTCTAGGAATTTACCCCAAAAATTTAAAAACAATTATTCATAAAGATGTATGTACCATTATATTTATTGCAGCATTATTCATGGAGGCCAAGACATGGAAACAACCTAAGTGTCTTTCGATAGGTGATTGGATAAAGATACAATGGAATACTACTCAACCATAAGAAACAATGAAATACAGCCATTTGCTACAGCAGGAATGGATCTTGAGAGTATCATGCCAAGCCAAATAAGATGGAAAAGGACAAAAACCATATGATTTCACTCATATGTGAGATATAAAAGGAAAAGCAACAAATGCACAAACAAAACAAAAAAAACTCATAGATACAGACAACAGAACGCTGGTTGTTAGAGGGGAAGGTGGGTAGAGGGAGAATGAAGAGGGTAAAGGGAATCAAATGCACGTTAACTGAAGGAGACTAGACTTTGAGTGGTGAGTACACCACATAATATACAGATGACATATAATAGAATTGTACGCTTGAAACTTATATAACGTTATTATCCAATGTTATGCCAATAAATTTAATTTTTAAAAAAGAAAAACAAGCAAAAGTAAAAGGAAGGAGAAAAAAAGGCAAAACATAGCATTTTCTCCCAATCTATCAATGAAACTTTAAACATATTTTAAAATATATGAAAATCAGGGGAAATCACTAAGTGGCAACAGATTACAATGTTGAAGTTATATTTCAAATATCTTTGTTGTAAAATAAATATGGATCCGTCGGCAAAAAAATATAAAAAATAAAGAGCACTTATAACTCAATAAGAAAAAGCTATATAGCACAATTTAAAAATATCAAAATATTTAAAAATATCAGATATAAATAGACATTTTTCCAAGGACGGTGTACAAATGACCAAAAGCACATGAAATAATGATGGATATCATTAGTCATCAAGGAAATGCAAATCAAAACCCCAATGAGATATCACTTCACAACTATTAGAATGACTAGAATCAAAACGTGAGATAATAAATTTTGTTGAGAATATGGAGACATTAGACCTTTATACACCGCTGGTGGAAAATAAAATGGTGCAACCATTTATAAAATAATCTGGAAGTTCCTCGATTTTAAACTTAGAATTACCATGGAACCTAACAATTCACTCCTAGGTTTATGCCCAAGAAAAATGAAAATATATATTCCCTCAAACACTTGTACATGGATATTTACTGCAATGTTATTTATAATAGCCAAATGGTGGAAACAATCCAAATGTCCATTTACAAATGAATAGGTAAGCAAAATGTGTTTTATCCATACAGTGGAATATTATTCGGCCATAAAAATGAATACAGTACCCATACATGCTACTACATGGATGTTTCTTGTGAAATTATGCTAAGTGATTGAAGTCATTTAGAGACAACATGTTTTATGATTCCATTCACATGAAAATTCAGAATAAGGAAATCTATAGAGATAGAAAATAGATTGGAGGAGGGCTATGACTGTGGCTTGGAGGAGGAAGATGGAAAAATGAGAAAGTGATAGTTAAAGGGTATAGAGATTCTTTTTTGAGGCAACCAAAATGTTCTTAAATTGTGGTTATGATTATGTATTTGTGCATATACAGAAAAGAATGAGATATATACATTAAAGGAGTTCATGGTATGGCGCACGCATTCTATATCAATAAAGCTATTCAAATAAATAAATGCATTGGTGGTGTGGGATTGTCGAACAGAGAGACCGGACACCGAGGCTATAAGCAGGAAGCAGCGTTTATTGATGCCAGCACCAGCTCAGCAGATTCTTATGCAAAGGCTGAGCCCCGATAGTAACATAACTGGCAGTTTTATACAGTCTTGTCATTCCTACACAACTACAGATATAAGGAAGAACACTGATTGGTTGGCAAGCTATGAGAAAACCGACGTCAGTGGAGAGTCCTTGGAAGAGGGTGAGGGTAGTCAGGAAGGAACTTGTTCCAGCAGGAAATGGCCAGGCAGGGTCAGGCTGCCACATTAAGAGTTTTCAACCAATGTGTTAAGTATATTGAGTTTTTGAATACATCTCATATTTACATAACTTTTTGTTTTTTCTAATATTGGTGAAAACAGGAATTCAGTTGCCTCAGGGATATCATAGCCTTTTATAAAATCTCTAGGCACACACTCAAACTAACATAAATTTTCTTGTAGTGTAAAATATGCACCTGAGAGTTTTATGGAACATGTCTAATAGCTCACAGTTGGTTGGAAAAGAGTCTCTGTGTTCAGGTGAGGGCTTCCAGGTTCCAACTTCCAAACAGAGACAAAGCATTGGACAACCATAGGATTCTTCCGTTAAAGTGTGTCAGCCTGACCCTGCCTGGCTATTTCCTGCTCCGATGAGTTCGTTCTTCACTTCCCTTCCCCCACCTCAAGGACTCTCCAGCTAACATCAGTTGTTTCACAGCTTGCCAACCAATTAATGTTCTTCCTTATATCTGTAGCTGTGTAGGAATAACGAGATTGTATAAAACTGCCTGTTATGTTACAATCAGGGCTCAGCCTTTGCATAAGAATCCGCTGAGCTGTTTCGGCATCAATAAATGCTGTTTCCTGCTTATAGCTTTCCGGTGCTGTCTCTCCTCTGGAGAATCCTGCAACAAAAGTACTGCACTATGGAGGTGGAGAAGGAATGGGTGGAACCCTCAACACTGAGGACAGTGAAAAACACAAAATGGATCCAGTGGGATCCTATGTGGTGAGGTAATTTTTAAGTGTGTTCTTAAATAGGGGTAATAGTTCTATGCGTGGCTTGTAGCCTGTGCCGACCCTGGACCCAGGCAGGATCTCTGACCCTCTGGTCCCAGTCTGGTGTGGCCTGGGATTCCCTCTTGTACAGAAAGAGGGCGACCCTCTCTCCGGAAACTGACTCTAGAATTCCCTGCACACACCTGTGTTCTTGCATTCAGAAAGAGCTACAGGAAGAAGGCCACTGTCCCATTAGGGCCAGGAACAAGTTTTGATTAAAAGCCAACGTCCCTGAAGGAGAGGTGTTGACGACCAAAGGCGGAAATTGGTTCTGCTCAGCCATCTAACCAGTAAATTCCTCCCATCATCGCCCAGGAATGAAGGAGTCGGGTCCTTGCTAACTGTCCAGCCAGGGGCACAGCAGTACAGACTGGTGGGGCGACGCACTGCAAACCGCGTGGACGCTCCTGGCAGCTCTTGAGATCGCGTCTCACCTGCGGCTAATGGTCAACGGTCCAGGTGTCTCTGCTACAGCTTCAGTCCCGCTATGACCTGCAGCGGCCGCGGGAGCTGCAGGGACGATGCTAGGAGACTCCAGGACCCGGGAAATGGTGAGTGTGCGGGACCGGGTTCCGAGACGAGGACGAGGGGCTGGTTGGAGCCAGCTGTGGTGGGACCCGGCCTCCCCGCTGTCACCTTCTGAGTCTGCCCACCGTGTCTGTTCGGAGCTCCACTGGGACCTCGGGCTCCTCCAGCACACAGCATGGGGGCTGGGCCTGCAGCCGGGTCCCCGTGCGACCTGTCCCGTCGCTGCGCGCGGCGACTTCGGCCCCGGAGCCTCTCTGGGCAGCTCTTCGTCCGCAGCCCCAAGTCTCCCCAGATGGTGTGGTGACCACGGGTAGGGTCATTAGGGAACGGTCATGACTTGGTCTCTGGGGGTCCTTTCAAACAGACATATTGTGTTTAATTATCATTTTCCCCCAGTCAGTGAATGGATCATTTTTAAAGATTTAATTTTTGTTTGCGGATATTTTACATGAGAGGAAAGGCGAGAATAACCAGCTGAAGGATGTTGTATAAAATCCCCGTTCCTCTCCGCCAGGAACTAGCCCGGGCACGGACGTCCTGTGGGAAGTCCTTTGGGTGGAGGCTCCTCTTTGGAAATTTTCCTGGGTGTTCTCTCCTGTCAGCACTGTCCCTCCCTGACTTTGTCACCTGGAAAAGATTCACTCACCTTTTATAAAAATTTATTTTATAATAAATGTAAAATGCATTTAATCAATCGATCTTAAAGATAGTATAAAATACTTCCAAAGAGTCATGAAAGAGGTAAATTTCAGAAATGATTTGGAGGTGATTTCAGATGAAATTTTAACAGCAGAGTGTTTAAGTGTAATCAGTTGTTTACAGAACAATTTCTTGCCATGGAAATAATAATTAACATCATTATTTTCTGAAAGCAGTAGATACTTGTGGATTTTCTTGTTAAGCTAGCCAAATACCTTACAGTATTCTTCCCTCCTTTACTCATTGGGTTTGAGTGATCTTGCTGGATTGTTCAAACACTGGATTTGTGTATTTAAAATATCAGTGGTGGTTCAGAGACACTCCAGTGGGATGCAGAGCCTGAGGTCAGTATAACTGAGCTAAGCACCCCCTTCTTGACATGCGAAGGGAAGCACTTGAAGGCCCAGTGGTTCTCCCTGGGGAGACTCTCCCTGCAGGTGTCCTTCCTGTTCACACCCAGCATGGAAGGAGAAGTTACGGCCCTGGAAAGATGAGGGGTGCACTTGCATATGGAGGAGCAGGCGGTGACACACCTTCTGAGGCTGTGGCTTCTTAGGCCTTGACATTTTTAGACCTTATGT
Source organism: Pteropus medius (assembly GCF_902729225.1). NCBI lineage: Eukaryota > Metazoa > Chordata > Mammalia > Chiroptera > Pteropodidae > Pteropus > Pteropus medius. The sequence continues at coordinate 65,101 of NW_024344561.1, forward strand.
TTGAGCTATTCATACATGGTGCAGTTGACCTCATACTCTAATTTGTGCACATTGAGAAAGTCAGTGAAAGACAGGAGTCTGTGTCTTGGGTTAGAGTTTGTGAATTGGGAGTTCATTTGGGTCAGAACCTTATACTGAATCCAGCTGAGCGTTTCCTCATTGTGAAGTGAAGCCAGAGAGAGGGAGCATTTCCATTATTCCCTGGGGAGAGGAGGGTGCTGGGTCCCAGACTTCAGTCCTAGGGCGGCTCAGGTGCCCCTCCCTTCCTTCCCCTGGGACTGACCCACTACAGGGGTTCTGTCTCAGCTTGGAGAGTCTGGAATGGCTAGAGAGGACTCAAGTTGCCTATTTCCCTCCCTCATGTCAATTTGGTGCTGGTAAAAGCCCAGTCAGTTCGGCTCTGCTGGAACAATCTTTGAGGACAGGTCTTGTTAAGAAGAACAGAAAATTGTGGGCATATTTCAAAATGGCTATTTTTCTGTCTCCCTTTCCAATTTTGGTAGACAGCAGTTTGCCCTGTAATTAATACTTTGATAGAGCTGAGTTGTTAATTTTAAGTTTGTTAGTTTTTTTCTGGTGGGGATAGGAATGTCACATTTTAAGCTCCTTACATGCCAGAGGAGAAACCAGAGGTCTCTGATTCCATTTTCTAATGATTAACAGCTTAGCCCTCCTTCCCCTTGTGCCCCACATCTGTGCAAGGTGATGATAAAGTCTGAGTGCTCACTCCTTTGGCACTGGCAAGAGATTAAATCCCTGGAAGCCCCTCCCCTTGTGTGCCCACCCCCTAACCTCAATAAAAACCCAGGCCAGGCTCCTTGCCTTGCTCTAGCAAGGCATTTCTCACCCGCTTGAGAGACCTGCACTGTTCTCCCCAGACACCTCAGTTATGGGAGTCATAAACTCTTTCATATGTTTCTGGCAGGAATGTGTTGTCCACTAAACCTAGGGTGGGGGCCCATCTGACTCTGCAGGTGACCGTGAAACAGTTATAGAAGAGATAACATGGTGTGTATATATATATTTCAATATATTTCAATTGTTATATCGATAAATAGAACTTTACATATCAGTAGATATCACCCTTTGTTCTTAAAAGGCACATGTGATGATGAGTTTTATATAACCCATTCTTTCTAAATAGATGCATGGCTTGCTACCAATTTTTGCTGCCAAAACTGTGATCGCCACTTTACAGGGCAAACATATACATTATATTGTTTTAAAAAATGAATTTCTTCTTAACATTTTTATCATCAAATGTATTCAGAAAATAATATACAAAGTGTTATTGTACAATTTTGTAGTGACAATATAAACACCCTTGGAATCATCATCAAGATTCATAAATGGCCAGTGGGCAGTGGCCAGCTTGTCCTGATGTTCCGGACCTTGACTTATCTCTATCCTGCCCCATAGATGACTACTATCCTGACTATTCTTTATACCTTTGCCATCTGTTATTTTTCGATAAACAGTGTTCTTTCAGTTTTCCTCCTTTGACCTTTCACTGAATGGATATTAATGGGATTCTTTGAAAAGGTTTTCCAGTGATTACTTTGCTTCATGTTTCACACATGCTGGTACCTTTGGCGTTGGGCCTAGACTAGGTCTGTGAGGTTCAAAGTTCCCACCACAGCCAAGTGCCCCTGAGACCACAGGATTCTTTAAAGTACCCGCTGACTGGGGGGAAGGGCAACGTTTCCCCGCTGGAACCGGGTCAGAGATCAGAATGGAGCCAAACTCATCATTATGTGCATGTTAAGGCCACTTTTAAGTGTCCATGTTTCTGAAGGTCACAGTTTCGTGAGTGGCCTGGCGGCCTTATGGTTAAACGCAGCGTCCTTGGAGAGGGCAGATTCTGGCCCACTGCCAAGACAACAGCTCAAAGACGAAATCTCCGTCCTGCTGTCACTCAGGCAGGATGGGGCGGAGCTTTGAGAACTGTCCAATCAGGAGGTTCATCGGTAACGAATGTGGGGGCGGTTCTGCGATAACGGCGTGCTGGCGTGGACTGCGTGCTAGTATCTTTTACCTCTTGCCACGTTCTGCTCTCTTGCTGCCATCAAAGGCCTCAGGTGGCTGCAGCACGTCATCTAGCATTGTGACTTGCACTTGCCGCTGGAGTCGTAGGGTGGATGGCAGGGAACTCCAGAAACCGAGAAATGGTAAGTATGCGGAGACGGGTGTCCAGGCGGGGACAGGGGCTGGTTGGAACCAGCCGAGGCGGGCACCGACCTCACAGAGGCCACTATCTAGTCTGCAGACCCGAGTCCGCTCGGACCTCAGCCCCCTCTCGCACGCAGCCTTCTGGCAGCCGGGACCTGCAAGCCCTCTGCCGTGCCACGGCGGCCGTCACCGCGCGCGGCCGCGTCTCCCTCAGATTGTGCGGTCACCATGAGAAGGGTTATCCGGACGCAGGATCCAGGGTTCGTGCGTGGGAGCAGCTGTGGTCTGTGGAATCCCAGGTCCTCCTTTCTCCTTAGGGCACTCGTCTTCCCCTTACTTTTCAAATGTTTGGGAAGCAGGGCCTCAAATCCACGACCCTGCTCCCCCCGCCTAGCTCTTCCTGAGGCTGGCAGTAAATACCTAAATTTCCAGATCTTTCCCCGCATTCCGCATTCCTAGGCGCCATCTTCCCCACTCCAGTTCTTAGCAGCAGCATTAACTGTTTGTTCTCCGTGGTGTATTTCCAACAGACGCAGCAATTTAATCGTTTATCATTTATCCACTGAGCCATGGATGACGCTTTTCAAAGATTTATTCTTGTGGATATTTTACCTGAGAGGAAAGCAAGAGACAACCACCTGGAATATGTTGTATGAAATGCCTGTTCCTCTCCCCCCAGGATCTTATCTTTCCTATAGGAACAGACATCCTCAGGGAAGTCCGTTGGATGGATGTTCCCCTTGGGAAACTTTCCTGGGTGGTAGGTCCTTTCAGCATAGTTCCAGGTCAGTTCTGCCCCTCCCTATGTTTGTCACTTTGAAAAGATTTTTTCACTTGAAATTTGGTTTTTCAATACATTTAAAATTTATTTAATCACTAGAGTTTGGGAAACAGTATGACGTATTTCCAAAGTGGTGAGAAGAGGAGAATTTCCAAATAAAATATTTCATTATTACATACATTTCTTAAAATTTTTGTTTCTCTTTTTTTTCCCCCAAAGTGGGGGGGAGTAATAATATTGTGAGGTCTGTTCTTTTCCTTTGCGTGATTTGAAATGGCATATCGGGGCTTGATGAACTAGGAAAAGTCCCCTACAGTTTCTTATTTCATTACACATGAACACTGGGTTTAAGTGATTTTGCTGGATTATTGAAACATTGGTTTATGTCATTTAAATTATCTGTGATGGTCCAAAGCATTGTGACTGGGAATCAGAGGCCTGAGGCCAGTGACTCCAAAGTAAGTTCCACTCTGAGCTGGCAAAGGGGGTTTTCTTAGGCCTAGATGTTTTTTACATTTGCATTCGAGATATAGGTGCACTCAGTATAATTTGTGCACATTGAGAACGACTGTGAACACCAGGAGTCCTGTCTCCTGGACAAAAGGTTTGTGGATTTTGGAGTTCATTTGGGTCAGAACTTAAACTGAATTAGGCCGAGAGGTTCCTCACTTGTGAGAATGGAAGCCTGGGGGAGGAGAGGAGAGAGTTTATTCCTGGGACTGCTCAGGTGTCCCTCTCCTCCTTCCCAAAGGACTGACCTGATTTAGGGGTTCTGTCTCAACTGGGGTGTGCCTGCAACCCAAGCCTGGAAATGTATTCGACTTTCTGAATGTTAGTTTTTCTTAACTGTGGGTAAGCAGACTGCTTATCTTAGCTGATTTTATATTTCTTTCCTTTAGGTATCTTTACTGAATATATCAATCATTTAACTGCAGGCTTTTTTAGCAGTTCACAATTTTATTTCCTGTGGAAGATTTTTTATTTCTTGGGCTTTGAAAATGTAAATTGATTGAGAAATAAATGTGTAAGGCAAGAAATTCCTGGAACCAAACAGGATTTTTGTTCCATTTCAGACAGGAGAATCTCTAGCTCTCAGATGGGTATATTTAAGTTCTCAGGCACATTTTTTAGTTTCAATTAGTTTTTTTATGTGCATGTTCCTAGAGAACTTTGATATTTAAAAGGCTATATTATTCTTTTTTTTTTTTAGTGAGGCAAACCCTTGTTGACCTCACAGATTGCAAGGACCTTGTCAGTTTACAATCCCTTATTTTTTTTTTTTACACCTACTGCATCTGGTCTTCTTAGGTGTTTCCCATCCAAGTACTAACCAGGCCCAACCCTGATTAGCTTCCAAGGTCAGACGGGATTGGGTTTGTTCAGGGTAGCATGGCCGTAGACAAGGCTATAGACAAGGCTATAGACAAGGCTATACTATTCTTAAGACATATTTTATTTGATGAGAGAAAAAAGCTATTGAATTTCTATTTTAATTGATAGGAGGAAAACAGCTTGAGCTTATGTAAATCTTTGAAACTCTGAGTTGGTTTCAGAGATTAAATGCAAACCCCTAAACTACTCACTTCTGACAATATCTTCAATGTGAAATGAAGTGGAGGGATAAACTATGTCTCTTGTCCTTTTAGAGATTTGAAAATTTTTGTTTATGGTTTGCAGTTTTATACTCATTAGTATTTAAAGATTAAGTCTTAGAATGATTTTCTAAATAGAAAAGTTTAATTTAAAATTAAATTTAAAGTAGCAAAAGTTAATTAAAAACAAACTATTAAATAGTAAAATATGGTGTATATAAAAATTTCTGTTTCTCTTAAATGCATGCAGAGGATTAAAATATTCACTAGATACTAATTTTTTTAAGTCTAGTTTTTTAAGATGTGAAGCAATGAGACTTCATTTTTTTCAGACCATTTTAGGTTTACAGAAAAATTGATCAAAAGTACAGTTTCCAGTTGACCCTTTGCATCCACACAGTTTGCACCGTTTTTTTCATCTAGTACTACTGTAGTGTGTTTGTTACAAGGATGGCCCAATATTGGTGCATTAAAGTTCACTGTTTATATTAGCTTTAATTCTGAGTATTAAAATATGTGGGTTTTGGCAAATGTATGTTGACGTATGACCATCATTTCTATATTCTATAGAATAGTTTCACATCCTTCAAAATACCCTGTGTTCCACCTGTCCATTCATCTCTCCCTCCAGTGCCCAAATCCTTCGCAAGCAAAGATCTTTTTATTGGCTTATAGTTTTATCTCTTCCAGATTATCACATACTTAGAATCACACAGTATATAGCCTTGTCAGTGTCTTCTTTCACTTAACAGTATACTTTTAAGTTTTCTTGCCTTTTCATGGCTTGATACCTCATTTTTTTCATCTCTGTACAATATATCATCATATGGATATACCACATGTTGGTTATTTATTCTACTATTGAAGGGTATCTTGCTTAACTCTTAAGTCTTGACAGTTATGAATAAAATACCTATAAATACTTATTTGCATGTTTCTGTGTGAATATAAGTTTTCAACTCATTTGGGTAAATACCAAGAAGTATGATTGCTACAGCCTATGGTAAGAGTATGTTTAGTTTTGTAAGAAATTGCCTGTCTTCTAAAGTAGGCATACTATTTTCCATTCCCACCAGCAATGAATGCAGATTCTTGTAGCTTAATTTCTTCACCATATTTGGTATTCTGAGTCTTTTGAATTTTATTTATTTATTTTTTATCAGTGTCTAGTGATAGCCATTGTTGCAATTCCCTGATGACCTTTGATGTTGACCTATTTTTCATATGCTTATTTGCCATCTGTATATCTTCTTTAGTGATATGTGTTCAGATCTTTTGCCCATTTTTAATTGGATTATCTGTCGTATTGTTGAATTTTAAAAGTTCTTCGGACATTTTGAATACCAGTCCTTTACCAGATAAGTGTTCTGCAAAGATTTTGTTCCCAGCCTGTGCCCATCTTTTCATTCTCTTACCACTGTCTTTTGTAGAATGGGAATTTCATTTTAATGCAGCGACACTTACTATCTTACTTTTGGTGGTGTATCTTAAAATTTGTCAGTTAACTCACGGTCACTTTTATTTTCTTCTGTATTTTCTAGATTTTAATTGTCACATTTTACATTTAGATCTATGATCTGCTTTCAGTTGTGAAAGATGTGAGGTCTGTATCTAGATTCATTGTTTTGTTTTTGTGTGTAGATAACCACTATTTCCAGCACTGTTTAAAAGATTCTTTTCTCCATTGAATTGCCTTTTAGACCCTTGTCACAGATCAGTTGACTGTATTTGTATGGGTCTATAGGAAAAAAATTGAATTATGTATCCTTCAACCTTGCTATGATATACTCTTTTATGAATTTCCAGAGTGATCTCTGTTGTGGATTCTTTCAGGTGTTTACATAAAAAATTATGTCATATGCAAAAAAGTTTTATATCTTGCTTCTCAATCTGTATATCTTTTACTTCTTTTTCTTGCCTTATTGCATTAACTGGGTTTACTAGTACAGTGTTGAATAGGAATGGTGAGAGGAGACTTCTTACCCTGTTCCTTATCTTACCAAAAAAGCATCTAGTTTTTCAACATTCACTGTGATGTTCCAGACAAGTTTCATGTACATGTTCTTTTTCAAGAATAGAAACTTCTCTTTATTCCTAGTTTGTTATAAATGGGTGTTGGATTTTATCAAATGCTTTTTCATTTTCTCCTCCTCTTATTCTTAATACAGTAGGCATATGTTGCAGGACCCCAGTGGATGCCTGATACCACAGCTAGTACTGAACTCTATGTATACTGTGTTTTTTCCTATATGTACATAACTGGTAAAATTTAATTTATAAATTAGCACAGAGATTAACAACAATACTAACATATAGAACAATTACTATAACATACTATAATAAAAGTTATGTGAATGTGGTCTCTCTCAAATTATCTTGTGATGTACACTCTTGAGATGATGTGAGATGATACAGTGCCTAAGTGATGAGATGCAGTGAGGTGAGTGATGTAGGCATTGCAATGTAGTATAAGGTTACTCTTGATCTTCTGGTGTGATAACCAAAATGGCTACTAACGACTAATGGGTGAGAAGCATATACAGCATGAATATGCTGGACAAAGGGATATTTCATGTCCTAGGCAGGACAGAGCAACAGCATGAGATTTCATCACAGTAAGAAGAGCACTAGTTAAAATTTATGGATTGTTAATTTCTGAAATTGTCCATTTAATATTTTTGCACCATGGTTGACCATGGGTAACTGAAACCATGGACAGTGAAACTGCAGAGTAAGGGGAGACTATTGTATTAGTAATTTCTGTCTTCCTTCTTTACTCAGACATTTATCAATTTTATTAAGTATTTTAAAAAACATATTGGTTTTCTCAGTATTCTCTATTAATTTCCTGCATTTTTATGCATCTAATTTTTTTGCCACTTTATTTGACTTGTCAAGATATAATTGATGTATAACATTATTTTAGTTTCAGGTGTACAACGTAATAATTCAGTATTTGTATATGTTGTGAAATATCATCACAGTAAGTCCAGTTACTAACATCCATCATATAACATGGTTACAATTTTTTTCTTGTGATGAGAAATTTTAAGATTTACTGTCTTAGCAACCTGCAAATATATAATATTATTAACTAAAATCACCATGCTGTATTTACATCCCTATGATTTATAACTAAATGTTTGTACCTTTTAACCCTCTTCACCCATAACCGCCACCTGCCATCCCCTATCCTTCACCTCTGGCAAGCACCAATTGGTTGTTTGTATCTATGGGCTCAGGTTTTTGCTTTTAGATTCCACACATAGGTGAGATCATACGGTATTTGTTCTTCTTTGATTTATTTCACTTAGCATAATGCCCTCAGTGTCCATCCATGTTGTCACAAATGGCAAGCTTTCCTTTTTTATGGCTGAATAATATTTCATTGTGTGTATATACCACATTTTCTTAATCCTTTTATTCACTGGCAAACACTTAGGTTGTTTCCATGTTTTGGCTGTTGTAAATAATGCTGCATTGATCTTTTCAAATAAGTGTTTTTGTTTCCTTAGATAACTACCCAGAAGTGGAATTGCTGGGCCATAGAATAGTTCTGCTTAATTTTTCAAGGAATGTTCATACTATTTTTCATAGTGGCTGCACCAGTTTACATCCCACCAACATTGTGTTGTCTCTCTTCTGTGCCCTCAGAGTGGTAGCCAGTTAAGAACTGTTTCTCCATCTGTACATTCTTTTGGGATCCTCTAGCATAAGTCCCGCTGGCCACAAGAGCCAGATAATAGAGCAGTGTCCCCAGGTGGCAGTTGCAAAAATCGGGGCATCAGTCAATGATACAGGTTCCTTCTGCAAGATACCAGAGAGCTACAGAGAGGCAGAGGGAGAGGGCACATTGCATCCGCAGACCTCTGTCTTTGCAGAATTATTTCAGTAGGTGCCTAGATGTGTTAAAGTAGATGCCGGCCCCTCAGGCAGATGATTTAAGATAAGCAGGTAAGCCTCCTTCACAGAAAGTCTGGGTGCTTGTCAGTTGGCTGCCTCTATGCTGTGCCATGGGGTAGGTGAGTCCACACACATGCACCCTATAAGAACTGTTTCTCAGTTTGCTGTATGTAGCCTTGTTGGTCTCATGGATGCATGCTCCATTAGCTTTCAAAGCTAGATGTTGTAGGGGCTCATCTTCAGGTGCAGGTCTTAAAAGTTGCTGTACCACATGCATGGGGTTCAGAACCTTGACTTTTCAAGAAGTTTGGGATTTTGAGTTCCCTTTCAATTATGGGTTTCCACAACAGGGGTGGGGTTTATGGCAACTTTTTGTCTCAGCCTCTTAACCTTCTTTGCTGTGAGTTTTCTCTCATTCACCAAGAGGTAGGAGCTGCTCAGCTAGTTTGGGGAAGGTTTTATTTCAAGAAAATTGTTCTGTATGTAGCTGTAGATTTAGTGCATCTGTGGGAGGAGTTGAGTTCAGGATCTTACATCACCATTTCAAACTGGACTGTTTCTTTTATTCTGCTTTGGGTTTAATTTGCTCTTTTTTATTGTTTTCTCAGGGATGCTTACATTATCGATGATCATTCTTTTTCTCTGTTTGCTCAGTGGTATGAATTTTCTTCTAGGCATTACTTTGCTGCATCAGACAACCTTTGATATGTCTTATTTTCATTTCATTTATAGTTGGTCCCTAACTTAAAATTTTTTAACTTTACAATGGTGTAAAAGTGGTACCCATATAACCATTCTGTTTTTTACTTTCAGTACAGTAGTCACTAAATCACATAGGTATTCAACACTTTATTATAAAATAGGCTTCGTGTTAGGTTATTTTGCCCGACTGTAGGCTAATGTAAGTGTTCTGAGCACATTTAAAGTAGATTAGGCTAAGCTATGCTGTAACCTCATAAGTCAGTGAGCATCTGTAGTTCAAAATAAGTTTGAATTCCTCTAGAGAATTTTTTTATCTTGTATGTTATTTAGAAATGTTTAATGTGTTTAGGAGTTTTTCATCTATTTTCCTGTTACTTCTAGGTTGATGATACTGTGGTTTGACAGAATGTGCTGTATGATTTCTGTTCTTTCATATTTGGTAAGGTGTGTTTTATGTCTCAGAAGGTAGTTCACCTCGATAAGTGTTCCATGTGAACTTCAGAAAAGTGTATTTTGTTAGTGGACGAAGTATCCTGTTAAGTACCCAATTAAACCAGTTATTTAAATTTTTAAAATTTTATTAAATTTATTGGGGTGACATTGGTTAATAAGGTTATATAAGTTTTAAGTATGCAGTTCTGTAATACATCATCAGTACATTGCATTGTGTATCTGTACTCCTTTTACCCTCTTCTGCCTCCCAGCACCTCACGCTTCTCTGATAAAGCACTATACTGCTGTCTGTGTCTATGAGTTTTTTGTGTTGTTTGTTGCCCTCTGTTTTATATCTTACATATGAAATCATGTACTTCTCGACTTTTTTTGACTTAAGTCTGACTTAATTTGCTTAGCTCGATAATCTCAAGATCCATCCATGTTGTCACAAATGGCAGTATTTCATCTTTTATGGCTGTGTAGTATTCCACTGTATATTGTATATATGTATGTTGCTTTGGGTATTGTGGCCATTTTAAGTATGTTGATTCTTCCAATCCATGAACATGGAACATCTTTCCATTTTTTGGTGTCTTCAGTTTCTTTCAACAATGTCTTACAGTTTTCAGTGTATAGGTTTTTTGACATTTTTTAAGTTTACTCCTAGGTTTTTTTGTTGTTGTTCTTGCAATTGCAAATGAAATTCTGTTTTACTGAAATTTTACTGTTAGTATATAGGAACACAAATGATTTTGTCTCCTGCAACTCTAATGTATTTGGTTATTGTTTTTAATCCTTTTTGGTGGAGTCTTTAGAGTTTTCTATATAAAAAATCATGTCATTTGTAAAAACTGGCAGTTTTTCATTTTCACTTTGGATGCCTTTTATTTCTTTCTCTCGCTGGATTGCTCTGGCTGGCATTTCCAGTACTGTGTTGAATAACAGTGGTGACATGGGCATCTTTGTCTTGTTCCCGATCTTAGAGAAAAAGATTTCAGATTTTCACCATTGAATATAATTTTAACCTTGAGTTTATCATATATGACCTTTATTACGTTTAGATATTTTCTTTCTACACTCATTTTATTAAGAGTTTTAATCATTAATACATATTATATCTTGTCAAATGCTTTCTCTACATCTATTGATATGATGTGATTTTTATCCTTTATTTCGTCAATGTGGTGTCTCACATTGATTTGCATATGTTGAACCATCCTTGCACCCCTGGAATGAACCCCACTCGATCATGATTTATTATATTTTTAATGTATTGTTGTATTCAATTTACTAGTTTTTTTTTTTTTTTAGGATATTGGTCTGTAGTGTGTGTGTGTGTGTGTGTGTGTGTGTGTGTGTGTGGTGGGGTCCTTGCCAGGTGTTGGTATCAGGGTAATGTTGGCCTCATAAAATGAATTAGAAAGTATTGCCTCTTCTTCAGTTTTTAGGAAGAGTCTGAGAAGAATGAGTATTAAATCATCTTTGATTGGTAGAATTCACTAGCGAAGCTGTCTGGTCCTGGACTTTTCTTTTTGGGGATGTTTTTGATGATTGTTTCAATTTCCTTACTGTTGATTGGTCTGTTTAGATTTTCCAGTTCTTCATGATTCAGTTGAGGAAGGTTATCTAAGAACTTGACCATTTCTTCTAGGTTATCAAGTTTGGTGGCGTGTGGTTTTTCATAGTAGTCTTGTAAGATCCTTTATATTTCTACGGTGTCTGTTGTAACTTTTCCTCTTTCATTTCTGATTTTTGAGTCTTTTCTCTTTTTTGTCCTTAGTGAGTCTAACCAAAAGTTTGTCAGTTTTATTAATCTTTTCAAAGAACCAGTTCTGTGTTTCATTATTTTTTTTAATTGTCTTTTTGTTCTCTATTTCATTTAATTCTGCTCTAATTTTTATTATTGCGTTCCTTCTGGACTTTGCGCTTCATTCTTTTTCTAGTTCTTTAAGGTGAAATATTTGGTTGTTTATTTGAGGCCTTTTATGTTTCTTGAGGTAGGCCTGTAATGATACGAACTTCTCTCTTATTACCACTTTTGCTGTACTTCTGAAATTTTGATGCACGTCGTTAGTCTCATTTGTCTTTTATGTATCTTTTGATCCCTTTTTTTCTTTCTTGTTTGACCCAGTCATTATTTACTAGCATGTTTTTAAATCTTCATACACTTGTGGTTTTTTCCACTTTCTTTTTGCAGTTGATTTCCAATTTCAAACCATGTGTTTGGTGTATATGCTTGTTAAGATTTGAATTTTCTTAAATTTGTTGAGACTAGTTTTGTGCCCCCAAATATGGTCTATTTGTGAGAATGTTCCATGTGCACTAGATAAGAATGTATAATCTGGTGTTCTGGGATCAAAAACTCAATAAATGTCCATTTGGTCTAATGTGTCATTTAAGGCCTATATTATCTTATTTTTCTTTTTGGATGCTCTATGGCTGTCAGTGGGGTATTTATATCTATCCCTTATTACTATAATCATGTTATTGTCAGTTTCTCCCTTTATTTCTGTTAGCAACTGCTTTATTTATATTTTGGTGTTCCAGGGCTGGGTGTATATATATTAATAAGTGTTATGTCTTCTTCATGTATTGTCTCCATTATTATTATAAAATGCCTGTCTTTGTCTCCCATTACCTTTTTCATCTTGAAATGTATTTTTTCAGATATAAGTGCGGCTACACTCACTTTTCTCTGGACACCATTTGCTTGGAGTATCAGTTTGCACCGTTTTACAAATCTGTGTTTGTCCTTGCATCTGAGATGTGTTTTCTGCAGGCAGCAGATAGTTGGGTTTTGTTTTTGATGTTCCCTCTTACTCTGTGCCTTTTAATTGTTTAGTTCAGTCCATTTACATTCAGAGCGATTATTGATATGTGAGGATTTCATATAGCCATTTTATCTTTTGTTTTCTAGTAATTGTCTCTATTGTTTCTTTTTTCTTGGTTTTTGTTACTCTAGTTTTCTGATATTCTATGAATTTTCCTCTTTTTATGTTATCTGTCTCAGTTCTGGATTGTTTGTGCGTGATTACAATTATATTTATGTAAAAGAAAGCTTCACACAGACAATAGTCTTTTTTCCATTCCCCTGTGCATATGCAGTCCTTTACTCCTTTTTTATGTTTTTGTTGTCACAAATTATTTCTTTTTTGTGCTTTTAGTTCTTTTTCAACTTGGAGTAACTTTAATCTTCTTTCTTTAAATTTTTTGTTGTTGTTTTCTTTAACCTTTATGTTATATTTAAGTGTTAAATATCCTATTCTAAAAAAGTTGCATTTTCCTACTCTGTTACTGATAGTTTTGTATTCTTTCGTCTTTTTGTTTCAGGTAGAATAACCCCCTTCAGTATTTCCTGTAATGCAGCTTTTGTGTGGAAAATTCTCTCAGCTTCTGTATGTCTGGATCAGCTTTTATTTTTCCTTCATCTCTAAAGTATAACTTTGCTGGGTAAATTTTTCTTGGCTGGTGATTTATCTCTTTCAATGATTAGTGTATTTGATTCCACTGTCTTGTAGTTTGTAGGGTTTCTGCTTAAAAATCCAATGATAATCTAATGGGATTTCCTTTATAGGTTACCATTTTTTTCTGTGGCTGCCTTGAGAATTGGTTATCATTAATTTTTGACAATTTTAATATAATGTGCATTGGAAGCCATTTTGGATTGAGATAATTAGATATTCCGTTAGCTTCTTTGATTCGAAGAGCTAGTTTTTTTCCATAGATTTCAGAAGTTCTCATCGACTGAAAAAGTTCTCTATTCCCTTTTTCTCTCTTCTCCTTCTGGGATACCCATTATTTTTGCATTGATTTTTCCGATGGAGTCAGATCTCTCAATTGAGTTACTCTCAATTCTTTTTTTTTTTTTTGCCCCATCTGAGGCATTTCTGGGTTTCTCTTTTCAGTATCACAATTCTTTCCTCTATCTGGTCAATTCTATTTCCTAAGCTCCCTAGTTTATGCTGCAGATTTTTTTATTGAGTTCTTCAGTTGCAGTATTTCTGTTTGATTCTTTATTATAGTTTTACTTTCCAGTTTATTAAGCTACCTTTCTGAGTTTTCTTGTATCTGACTGAGTTTTTGGAGACCTGCACTTTTGAATTGTCACTTAAATCACAGATTTCCAGGAGATTCAAGATGCCACAGAAGGTAAAGGCTGTACATGTCTCCTCTAGCGAATACCAAAATTATAACAAAATTACAGAGCAACCAGTACACAGAATCACCAGAGGTCTGGCTGAACAGAAGCCCTACAACTAGGTCACCTCACCTCAAATAACAGGTCACCTCAAAATGATAGGAGGAGTAGATATGTGAGAAATGGCCCAGTCCCACAACCGCGAGTGGCAATCAAGAATCACGGGGGCTCTCTTGGCTATAGAGCCACCTCCCCCACCTGAGGAGTGAGGAGTCCCGGTCACACACTGGGCTCCCCAGCCTAGGGTCCCAGCTCCAGAAAGAGAAGTCCCCACAACCTTTGGCAGGGAAAACCAGCAGAGGTTGCGGCTGAGTGAAACGGAGACCTTTCTCTTAAAGGGCCCGCGTCTGGCCCTACTCGCTGACAGACTCACTCATTCTGAGCTCCATGCTGGGGCAGCTGCTTGAGGGGCACCAGGGACAACAGGGAGGTGCCGAGCTGTCAGGCTTCAAGGCAAGGGCAGGAGGAGCAGTTTGCTCCTGGACGGAGGTACAAGCAGAAGCCATTGTTCCTTTGTTGAGCCCCCCCCCCTCCTATTCAGTAGACTCTGGCGCCATCACTCTGGATAACGCAGGTCACTGCCCAGAGGATTCCCTGAGACGCCCCCTCTCCTAACATGTGGGCCCACCCAAGCAGCTTCTAGTGATTTTATTCCATACAAATGGGCTGTCTTGGCTCCTGCTGCAAACTTTAATAAAATCTCTCAAAGGCTCACAAAACCCAAAGAAGTAACAACTAGCCTCAGCATGCCCTGTACCTCCTGCTGAGCAACCTCAAACCCCGCACTAGTGGCAGCCACCTTTGGTTTCAGACTTGACTCCTCAAGGCACCTATAAACCTAGCATGGGTGGCAGCCATATGTGGATTGCTTGGTAACTCTTACCAGGTGGCCCCAGAGATGCACAGGCTGCAGCTGAACTTGGCCTGCAGCTTGAACCCTCTCAGGTCTGTGCCAAGGGGCCCCACAGCACACCTACATAAATTTATGCTACTAAGACTGGTAGACTTAAGATCTCTGCTTAATACACAGAAACAGACACAGAGAGGCAGCCAAAATGGAGAGAGAATAAAACTTGTCCTACTTGAAAGAACAAAACAAAGCTTCAAAAAGTTCACCAAAATGGAGACAATATACTAGGTGCAGAGTTCGAAACACTGGTTATAAGAATGTTCAAGGAACTTAGAGGAAGAGTAGATGAACTCAGAACTTTAACAAAGAGATAAAAAAACTTAAAAACGGAGATGGAAATTATAAAGGGGAACCAGTCAGAAATGACGATACAATATATGAAATGAAGAGTATGTTAGAGGGAATCAACATAGTGGAGGAAGCGGAGGTTGAATCACCAATAGAGGATGGGGTAGCAGAGGACACCCAATCAGAACAGCAACAAGAAAAAAAAATGAAGATAATATAAAGAGCCAATGGGATAGCATCAGTTGTTACAATATTCACATCATAGGAGTACCAGAATGAGAAGAAGAGCAAGAAATTGAAAACCTATTTGAAAAAAGGATGATGGAAAATTGCCCTGGTGAAGGAAATAAACAGCAAGCTCAGAAAGCCCCAACAAAGATGAACCCAAAGAGGCTCACAACAAGACATCATAATTAAAATGCCAAAGGTTAAATCAAAGAATCTTAAAAGCAGTAAGAGAAAAGCAGTTCCCTACAAGGGAGCACCCATAAGATTGGCAGCTGATTTCTCAAAAGAAACTTTGCAGAACAGAAGGGCTTAGCACAAAATATTCAAAGTGATGAAAACCTTGGATATACAACCAGGATTACTTTAGCCAGCTATCATGTAGAGTCAAAGGATAGATAAAGTGCTTCCCAGACAAGAAAAAGGTAAAGGAGTTCATCATCACCAAGCATGATGAAATATTGGAGGGACTTCTTTTAAGAAGAAGAAAAAACATGAAGAAAAAAATTGAATAAAGAATGACAATAACTATGTGTGTTGAGAAGTACTTTAAATGAAAAAGAATTAAGTACTCAGTCAATAGAGAGGGTGGCTGAATGGATAAGAAAACAAGACCCTTACATATGCTACAAGAGACTCACTTCAGGTTAAAAGCACATAGACTAAATGGGGTGGGAAAAGATATTGCAGGGTAATGCGCTGAGTGGATAAGTCAGAGGAAGACAGTTGCCATATGATTGCATGTATATGTGGAATCTAAAAATAATAAATCATATATTTCCACTTTTGCAGGAGCAGATTTAGCTGACAGCCTCGCTAAAGGCTCCTCCTTCACCGCCCCCTCGGTGGAGCTGACCTTCCTCTTGGGCATCGTGGCAGCAGGGCGGGCGAGTGCCGGTGCCTACAGGCTGTGGGACTCTGAGAGCCTTTGTGAACTTGGGCTGCTTGGCAGCTAACCGCTCCTCCCCTTACTGTTTGTGTTTTCTTAGCTTCCTGGATCTGCAGTTTGCTGTCTGTTACTGTTAGGAAAATCTCAGCGATTATTGCTTCCCTTACTTTTTTCTGTTCTCTTTTGCCCTTTTTTTCTATCAAGTATTCCCATTATGTGTATTTTACACCTGTCATTTTACAATAAGAATTGTCCTAAAGTTCTTGGATATTGTGTTTTTTTGTCTTTGCATTTGGTTCTGGTGAAACAGATTATTTTGAGGACAAGCTTTGTTAAGAGTAGATTGTTCTGGTCATATTTCTAAATAGCTTCTTTACTGTTTCTCCAATTTTGGTTTTCATATGTTCAAAGTTCTTTGATAGACATAAGAAGGGTTATTCATTTTAAGTTCTTTTGCTTTTCTCTTGTGAGGTTGGGAACAATGTCTTCTAAGTTCACTATATGACAGACCAAAAAAAAAAGTCTCTGACTCCAGTTTGATGACTGATTGCTGACAGCTTGAAGCCTCATTTCTTCTCCTCCTTCTTGTGCCACACATCTGTGCATGGTGATAAGAAAGCCTTTATGCTTTCTCCTTTGGGAGTGGCAGGAGAGTGAATCCATGCAAGCTGCTGCCCTGTGAGTGAACTCATTTAGTCCACCCACAACCTCAAAAAAAAAAAAAAGTCCACGTGCTTTTCCTTGCTCTTTCAAATCATTTTATGCTGTGAGAAGACTGCCTTACTCCCCAGAGACCTCATTTATGGAAGTAATAAACTCATATCCTTTTGACAGTGTACAGTGGCATCAATCTAGGGATGGAATGTTATGCTTCTGTGCACCATAGGGGAGCTCAAAAATGAGAGGTTGGGAGGGCTGCCTCTAGAGCATCTGGTCAGGAAACATCCTCCTAAAATTAGAAAATGGAGCTTTTATGTTCTTTTGGAGGGAAGCACTGCAGAACCCTTTATGTATTTTATAATGAGCAGTCCATCAGACCATTGTGGACTCCAGTGAACTCTTTTGCAATATGCAGCTCCAATGTGTGTTCCTTCACATCGGCAAGGGCCAAGGTATATTGGTAGGGTTTGACAGAAGAGCTCTTCTGTTACCTTATCTCTGTACGTGTGCCTTGTGTGTTAAAAACTGATGAGAAGCACCTTTGAGGCTCATATGTATAAGATTTTTGTTGGAGGTCTAAGTTATCATGCCTTATTAGCATGCCACATTATGCTGAGTTGTCTGATCACTAGCTTCTGAAGAACTTTCTAGTCCCATTAAGTGGGACAGAGAGAATGGGAAGACTGAGTGTGATAAATATTACAGAAGTTAAAAGTACTACTACTTCACAAGAAAACTTTCATTTACTCATCTGGATCTGGCTACTTCAAATGGCCTACAGTACTTTAGGCCAATCTGGCAAGCTGATCCTTGTTACAGGTTTGCTTTCCACAGGTCACCTAGACTCTCATGTTTGATGATAAGAATAGAAGAAAAAGCTTCCTGTTTTTCACTGTGTTTTTATTCATTAAAACTTCATGTAGATTTGACCCTGTACATCATGGAGTGCTGAGTTAAATGGTAGGTAATAAGGATGGAGATGAGAGAGTTTTTCTCACAAGGAATTGATGTAATTAAAATAATGTTGGTTTTTATTTGTAGCATTTCTCTTGTTTCTTCAAAGTACTGTAGGCTCTATTAGAGAGCAATAATATTTAAAGCGATCATGGTAAAAATGAATGAATACTTTGCATGTATTCATGTTGCTGTTAAATTTATAAAGAAGTGTGGACAGAGTAAGCTTCTGATGATCAAGACATAAAATAAATGTTCAGAGACTGCAGAATCATATGTAACTTTCCTATAAATTGTGTATTATTCTCCAGCACTATCAGACTCATGCATCCTACTGTATACATATTTGCAATGTTTTAGGACTCAGTGACCTTTGAGGATGTGGCTGTGAACTTCACTTCGGAGGAGTGGGCTTTACTGGATCCTTCACAGAAGAAACTCTATAGAGCTGTGATGCGGGAAACTTTCAGGAACCTGGCCTCGATAGGTAAGAATAACAATATTCTTACTTTGAATTAGAAAACAAGTATCAATGTTGTTTCAAGATGTGGAATGTGGAAAAGGAATACATTAGTAAATAAACTTTGCATGGTCACAGCTCATCATGGATCAAGAATCTTATAATTTTTCTGTACTTTCTGATAATTTGGAATTATTTTTCTAGGTCTGAATTTAGGGAAAAAATGGGAAGATCATAACATTGAAGATAGGTACAAAACCCACGGGAAAAAACTAAGGTGAGTCACACAATAGCATCATTCCACATGAGAATTCCAGTCCATCCTGAATTTTTTTAAAACAAGCAAGTAAAACAACCCCTTCTTTAAATTTACTTATCCTTAACCCAAATATTAATATTACTGTTTTCATGATAGCTATTACCAAGTCTTCTTATGGAACATTCAGTATATTCACTTTCATACAATTCAGAAAGGACAGAAAACCTTCACTTTTGTTGTAAATTATAAAAAAGTAATTCAAATACACTGCTAGTAAACTTGAAATTAACAAATCATTAATAACATGTTTCTCATTTTTTACAGAAGTCATATGGTAGAAAAACTTCATGAAAGCAAAGAAGGTAGTCAGTGTGGAGAACCCATCAGCCAGATTCCAGATCTTAATCTGAACAAGAAAACTTCTTCTGGAGCAAAACCCTGTAAATGTAGTATATGTGGAAAAGTTTTTGTGCGTCATTCATCCCTTAATAGGCACATCAGATCTCACACTGGACACAAACCATATGAATATCATGAATGTGAAGAGAAGCCATATAAATGTAAGGAATGTGGGAAAGCCTTCAGTTACCGAAAATCTGTTCACAGACATGAAAGGACTCACACTGGAGAGAAACCCTATGAATGTAAGGAATGTGGGAAAGCCTTCACGTGGCTCACAACCTTTCGAAGACACATGATAGCTCATACTGGAGATGCTCCTTATAAATGTAAGGAATGTGGGAAAGCTTTTAGCTGTTCCACTTCATTTCGAGCGCATGAAAGAACTCACACTGGAGAGAAACCCTATGAATGTAAACAGTGTGGTAAATCCCTCAGATCTCCTCTAGGTTTACAAATACATGAAAGAAATCACACTGGAGAAAAACCCTATGAATGTAAGCAATGTGGTAAAGCCCTCAGTTGTCCCAGTTCCTTTCGAAGACATGAAAGAACTCACACTGCTGAGAAACAATATGAATGTAAACAGTGTGAAAAAACCTTCAGTTCTCCCCTAGGTTTACGAATACATGAAAGAATTCACACTGGGGAGAAACCCTATGAATGTAAGGAATGTGGTAAAGCCTTCATTTCTCTCTCAAGCATTCGAACACACATGATAATGCATACAGGAGATGGACCGTATAAATGTAAGCAATGTGGGAAAGCATTCATTTGTCCCAGTTCTTTTCGATCACATGAAAGAACTCACACTGGAGAGAAGCCATATGAATGTAAACAGTGTGGTAAAACCTTCAGTTGGCCCAGTTCCTTTCGAATACATGAGAGAACTCACACTGGAGAGAAGCCTTATGAATGTATGGAATGTGGGAAAGCCTTTATTTATCGTACAACCTTTCAAGGACACATGAGAAAGCACACTGGAGAGAAACCCTATAAATGTAAAGAATGTGGAAAAGCCTTCATTTCTCCCTCAAGTGTTCGAACACACATGATAATGCATACTGGAGATGGACGTTATAAATGTAAGGAATGTGGGAAAGCATTCAATTTTCCCAGTTCATTTCGAATACATGAAAGAACTCACACTGGAGAGAAGCCATATAAATGTAAACAGTGTGGTAGATCTTTCAGTTGTTATACATCTTTTCGAACACATGAAAAAACTCATACAGGAGAGAAACCCTATGAATGTAAAGAATGTGGAAGAGCCTTCATTTATCGCACTACCTTTCGAGGACACGTGAGAATGCACACTGGCGAGAAACCATACAAATGTAAAGAATGTGGGAAAGCTTTCAGTCGTCATAATTCTTTTAGAAGGCATAAAAGATCTCATACTGAATAAAAGCCTCCTGACTGTAAGCAGTGTGGAAAAGACATCAGTTGGCCTTCATCCTTATATATGAAAACTCCCACTGGAATTCAGTCCTAAGAATAAAAATATGAGAAAGCCTGATACAAATTCATCCATGTATAATGTTCTAGAAAACTATACCATGAATCATTATAAGTTATATATTGTCTTTATTAGTGCCTCATTCTTAAGGTGGATCTCTGAACTGTGTATATTACCTACTTCATTCCAAAAGTGAATACTGAGATAATGCTCTACACAATACTACAAAGATTAATAGGTCTTTTTCCTTAAATCAGTTAATAGTATTTTTCTCTTTCCATTTTGGAGCTTGTTTGATCTATAGGTGAATCGTGTATTTCTAATATGCAGGTAGGTTTCATTTTTTATGTTTCGATTGTTTTGTAAGGGGCATACTGATAAATGATATTTGGGTATTTGTTGGGATTTTCCTACAGGCCTCCCGTGCCAGATACTGGATGTCTTTTACCAATTACGTATTCTATCTTTTTTTTTTTCTATGAGAAAAATCTTTTTTGTATTGGCCAGAAAACTCTCATCCCATTTTTTTTTACTAATAAAGAATGCAGAGCTTATCATAGGGTATAGTCTCATATGAGTGACAGTTGGCCCTTGAACAATGCAAAGATTAGGGGCACTGACCTCCCACACAGTTGAAAGTCCAAATATAACATACACAGATTCCCAACCCTGGAGTTGACTTTTGGACTGTGTGGGTTGTTTGAACGGCTATCAATTGAAAAAAAAATACATGAATAAGTGGACCTACCCACTTTGAACTCCCAGTGTTCAAGGGTCAACTGTATTTACATTTTTTGCCTTTTATCCTTTATCATTGTTTCGGATTAGGATTTGAATAGTAGACTTTGGGTTAAGACAGACCTGCTATTAGACAATAAAATGGAGAATTCTTCTAAATTGTGTTTTGTCACCTGGGTAATGTGACATCTAGAATCTTCCATGGTTCCATGTTAGAAACTCACCTATAGCCTTGTGTGAGCTTTGAAATTCAGAGGTACAGGAGACATTAGTCTAGTTTTGGAGCCACCACAGAAGGAGGGAGGCAGATGCACAGGAGTTTGGAAGACACCTGCTTCCAACCTGCTTTCTTGATTCCTTGTTCTGCCAATCAAAAGTATCCTCAAAACCACAATCAGCTGCCCGACTTCCATTTTTTCAGAGGTGTAGACTTTCATACATATCTTCATAAATTTCACACCCAAGATCCATCATCATTTGGACTTTACTCTGATCTTCTGTGTATCCACTAGGTAACTAAATTTGAATTTTAATGGTTGGAGTATCTTTTGATGCTTGGACTTATATCTTTTCTAGATTGTATTCATATAAGGTCTGATTTGTGTAGTAAACACTTTGTTCTAATAATACTGCTAGTGAACATATTTTCCTGATTCCACTGTGACGGCTGCAGTGGTGCTGTCCAAAAGAACCATGTTGGAGTTTGTTCCTCTGCTGCACTGTGTAATGATTTCTCTAACCCACTCCGTCTGTGTGAGAATAAGCACCTTTCTCATCAAGCAGATTATGGATGTTTCCCATTGCTCACAGCTGTACATAATTCTGCCGCACATTTTCAATTGTGTGTTTGTGATTAAAAACAATGTATTTTTGTCAAACAAAATTTTCTGTAGCTTAGAAATATTAACTGTTTTATATAATTTGTATGTAACAGTTATTGTGACTTTCATTTCCTGGGCACATACATTAAAATATCCTATTATAACTCTGGATTTTTAGACCAATTTATAATTCTATCAAAATGGTTATACGTACTTAATATTACCATGTGTATACACATTTAGTTATTTTTATCAGGTAAATTGTATTTTTAAAATTATGTAGTTTTTGTCTTGAAACTAATTTCTCATTCATTCGTTTTGTCAGCGCTGTCGTCAAAACCCACCAAAATCTCACCAGCAGTCAACAAGAGTGGTGTATATTGTAGTATTAAGAATGACTACAACAGAGAGGAGGGGGAAAAAATAAAAAGAAAAAAGAAAGACTGCAAACCCTAAATGACTAGGATTGGCCAGTAAAGAGGGTACTCAAAATGGCATAATTTGGGCTTTTACAAGTGATTCAATTGTTATTCAAGGAAGCAAGATGTTTCTAGATGTATGCTTTGAGAAAGTGAACTGAATTGTATCATTGGTTATCACAACTGTTGTTTTCTAGAAAGCAAAAACAGTATAGTAGAGCTAAACTTAATTCGTAAGAAGCTTCAGAAGGTCATATCATTAAGGGTAGAATTTTGGTCATTTTTATGATTTGGAATTGTTTCTTACCAATTTTAAAGATATGGTTACAAAATACCTTTATTTTTGTCTTGATCCATCATGATCATTGAATACCTTTGTCTGATGGTGGAAGTGTTTGACATTTTTCTCATCAACACAATAAGAGAATGCAAGGCCAGCCCCTCAGTCCACTGGAACAGGTTTTGTTTTTCCTACTAATTATCTAAATATACTGATACATTTCCTTTGGTGTTTGGATAGATGTACTTCAGTGAAAATATACAAATTCACTTCTTAGTAAAGTACATAAAACCTTTAATATCTCCTTTATGACTCAACTGAGGCCTGTATGCTTAAGTAAGTTGAAAGAAAATATACACCTAGCAAGGGAGAAAGACAGGACTACTCTTCCAATGAAGCTTTTCTTGTTCAGAGATTATACTCTTGATGCTAATTTTTTAACATGTCTCATTTTCCAGACAGTAGATCCAAAACATACTCAATTTTGCACAGGTAAGCAAGGCACTGTAGGGCTTGCTTATAGAAGCATGACCTAAGTTCTTGCAGTCTTGGCGCTCATTCTTTGGTGGGAAAAAGAGATGGTTAAAAATGGTAAAACTTTGGTTTATAAGATGGATATAAGGGCTTTGATGAGATGTAAAAAAGTAAACGACATGAGATATTAGGTGGAAGTGTTGTATATATTTTTTCTGTGAAGGTAGGAGCCTCAGTGACAGTGCCATTGCCAGTCACTTGAATTTCCACATCTACACCTTAAACGTTGTTTCAGGAACTGCTTTTGTATGGAAGTAAATAGAGGACAGCAGTGTGGAAAGCCTTGCATTTCTGTGATTAACAGGAAAGATTCTCCTTAAAGATAAAGTTACAGATATGGTTCATCTTTGTTCTTTGCAGTTTTCTATGTGTAATGTGTTATCATGAGTTTAGACATGGGTATCTGGGACTTGAGGCTTCCATTTGTGTCTTTTTATGTTTGATAGCATTTAAGAGAATTTTAATTCACCTTTAGCTATTTTAAAGTTTTATAGCATTTGGCATTTTCATTTTGTTCCTATACCAACTGACACAACACGTACATCATTAAACCCTGGAGTTCCTCCCAAGTGGAGAAAAGGTTATGTTTATCTGCATTGTTCTAATTCATCCTGAATTTATTCTGTGAATAGAGTGAGATTTATGCAAGTCTGCTCTCATTTCCTGGTGGAAACATTAAAAAGAGCTATGGATGTTTAGAAGACAATCAAGGAATAATTTAGGTGAGTGGCAGAGGGTATCATTTTGAGTAATATCCCAACGTAAAAGGAGATATGGGGAATTTTTAATGCCTTTCTGTAAGGAGTAGTTGGAAACTTTTTGTTTCATTGACCCACAAAGCCCCATAGCCCATCTAACATTCACAGGTATCATTTCCATATGTTCAGACTTCTAGCGCATGTTATGGACTAGAACACAAAAGTAACAGCTTTGAGTTTTATTAAAGAGCAAAGGAAAGCCAATTCTTCATCTTTTAGTGCCAACTTGTGTTTGCACTGTAGAGATTGTCATTTCATAATTATTAGTCTCTCCTTTGATGTCCCTGCCAGTCAGTTCCTTCTATTTTGCAAATGAGAAAGTTCAGCACAGAACAAGTTCTTACCCAAACTCATAGAGTGCACAGTACTGGAATCTCTTGAAAGCCTATTGTGTGCCACCTGAATTAACTGAGCACTGTCAAAATTGTAAACTGAGAATACTGCAAGTGTAGGCAGCCTTTCATTTTCCCTTGAGTCATCATCAAGTTTGGACCCCTCAAGCTTACTTCACAGAGGGCTCCTCACTGATAGAGCAGAAAATGTGACCTCTAGCTTATCCACCCTACAGAAAGAAGTGTGTTCCCCTGTCCTCAGAAGGATGCAGTTCTGGAGGAAGACCCCCTTTTTCTAGACTCAGCCATCTGGGGAGTTCTTTGGGGTCACATGAATGACCAGGAGAGTTCATATATTTTATAGGGCCATGTGCCACCAGACCTGATGGAGCCCAATGGAGAGGTGCTGCATTCTGTCCCCAAACAGGCTATCCTGATCAAAGACTGCACCCCAGCATCAGCTCAGTCATTCTGGAGGGCATGCTAGCACTAAAAGATGCCCTGGCCAAGAGCCAAACTCCCCTGCACTTTTTACAGATCCTTTGGCCATTGCCAATGATCTTGCTGTCTGGGCCCACCAATAGCAACAAGGACTCCTTATCCAAGGTCGCCCTTCAGAATTACCTGTTCAAGGTGACTCCTAACTCTGCATATTAAACCTCAAACAAGATGCTCATTTCAATGCTCAGGGTGACAGTCAAATTTCTGAGACGAATACCAGTACCTCAGACCTGAGGGTCTAAACTTTGGTCTGTGAGCCTACGAAATATGAAATCATTTAGAGACCTCTACCTGAAGCTCTAGGCAGAATGTCAGGGGCTTGCCCCCTTTGCTGTGGCTAACAGTGACTGACCCATGCACCTGATGGGAGCAGGGAAATGTCATTGGTAAAATCGATGGACATAATTCCCAGGCTGAGGAAGGGGTCCCAACAGCTGGTGGAAAATAGACTTTATAGGGCCCCTTACCCACTCTGCAGGACTACTTGCTGTGCTCTAACCATGGTATATGCTTATATAGACACATTATCCTATCAGATTTGCCACCAATGAGGCCAAAATGTGAGGACTCACCAAGACATTCTAGACATCCATGTGATCAATTCGTTTTTCAAACAATAGTAGGTTCTTAAAAAAAGGCATTCAGTGGGACTTTAGCCTCTTATGACCCCAGGCTTCAGCCCTTACAAAGCCAGAATGGCTTCCTAAGATAAACCATGCTAATTTCTAAAATAAGCCTTATGCTCTCTGAGGCACTAGACACCCACCAGCTTGCATGTATGGACCAATTGCCAGTAAGCCTGATAATCATCTTAAGTAGAGGCCTTTTTATACCAGATATTTCTGTCAGAATGGTCATTATCACAGACTTTTTGTTTGATAGTACCCAGTAGCATACCCTTTTATCCCACTCCTGGACCTTCCTCCTAACATCACCTATATTCTACACTCTAGGTGTCAATATTTCATTTTGGACACGCTTTCAAAACACCCTCTGGCCCATCTCAACACAAATGTACTGCTTTCCTACCAATTGCACTCATACGACTATTGTCGTGGGAGTCACTGGTACTGACACGTGTTGCCATCCAACAAACATCATTGATCTCAACCAAGAAATGCCTAAAACACTCTAAACATGCAGCAGACAGCTAATATTTTAGAGGCTGTCCATGAAGAGAAATTTCCTGCAGCCATGGTAAATGATGGACCGCTTAGCGTTGGACTTTTCGCAGCTAGAGAAAATTCTGTTCCCTTAAAATTCTGTTCCCTTGCTGAATGTGGATAAGCTACACTGGCAAGGTGCCACCTGTAACGTAACAAATAAGATCACAGATGAAAACCAGTAACATTACTAAAGTAATTGAACAACTCTGGAATCCCACTGATACTTTTCCCACTGATACTTATAAGGCTTCCTCAACTGTGGCTTGTGCTTTTGACATGGCTTTTAAAATTCATATTCGAAATTAAATTCATGTAAATAAGATGTAGCAGAATTCAGTCAATCATCAGGAGTAAACTTTAATAAAGATACTCCATTTTTGATGTTCGACTATTAATTGGCTTTAGATACTCACTCATTCTGGCCCACAACAGGCAATTGAGTTAAGAAGATTCACATATGCCCCTTTTCTTTTTGTACCAATGGATAGTAGGGTCAAACCTTAAAAACCCTCAGCCTCAATGCCTTCACACATTAAAGGCCAACACAGTCTCATTCCTTTGTTCCAGTCATTTGTACCTGTTTTCACTTGCTGTACTCCCCTGAAAAGTGCTTTTGAGTAATAAACCAGAAGCAGAAGCCACTCAAGCCAGTAATCTGTAGGAACATAAACTGTAATAAATGAATTGCTAGAGACACAGTACAGAGTAGGTTGAGAATTAAAAGGTCTGGAAAACCCCCACTGTTGAAAGAATTCTTTTTGCAGGAGCCAAATCAGGTTCTCACCATAAAGACTGGGAAAAATCACCTCCTACTTTATGCAGGAAATGGGAATATATTTTGATATACATACAATGCATTCTGGTCTCCATAACTTCAGCTACCCCTCAAAGAAAACTAATTTGTCAAAGCCTTATCTGATTGGGAAAAGAGCAGTTAGATAACTCTAGCCCTCTTTAGCTTTCCTCTTTGACAAAAGCAGAGGTAAAATAAAGGCAGAAAACATTTTCTGATTTTCACAGCCAGGGATTCTGACCCACCAAAATATTGCAGGTTTAATCATAACATAATAGAACATTTTCTTTCCAAATACCTTACCACCATGTCATCAGGGCCCCACTATAATAGCAGTGTATTAAAATAGCTGTGCAACACAGACTCTACTTAATGCAACATACAGATGATGTATTATTGAATTGTACACTTAAAACCTATGTCATTTTATTAACCAATGTCACCACAATAAATTTAATTTAAAAAAGAAAACTGACATGTTCTCAACCTCAAAAAAATTCAGTATAAACGTCAAATCATTATTTTGTACACCTGAAACTAATATTCTATACCAACTATACATAAATTTTTTAAAATTTGAAGAAAAAAAAGAATGAGTTTCTAGGGATATGCAAATACACCAGGGGAGAAAAATACAAAGACAATAGAGGATATTGAGCTTCTGGCACTATAGCTACAGCGAACGTTAAGCAGTCTAAAGCCTATTCAAAAACACATGAAAGCTCACACTAAAGGCCTATTTACCTTTTAACCAAAAATTAGAAGGCAAGAGAAACATTCTGAAGAGACAAAGAAATCAGAACAAGACAGGTATGGCAGAGGTTTTTTAATGACTAGTCTATGAATTTAAAATAATTATTAATTTCACACAAAGCAAACTACAGAGGAACATTATAAAATGACAATTATATCAGGAAGACATAATCATTAATATATATGTGCTGAACAACAGATTGTCAAAAGAACTAATACAAAAATGTACAGAACTGTAAGATAGACAAATCCACAATTACAACTGAGGCCTTCAATGTCACTCTATCAGTAATTGAAAGATCCAGCAGGAAGAAAATTGGTATATATATTATTGAAGAGAATAGTACCATCAGTCAACTGGTATGACATGATATTTATAGAACACTTTGTCTCACAACAGCAGAATAAACATTCTTCTCAAGATAACATGGAAGATTTACCAGATATACCACATTCTGGGACATAAAACACACCCAAAAAATGTAACAAATAGAAATACAACAAAGTATGCTCTCAGGCCACAATGGATTTAAACCAAAAATCAGTATCATAAAGATACCTAGAAAAATCACCAAATATTGAAGATTGAACCACACAGTTCTAAATAACACACACATCAAAGAAGTCCAAAGAAAAAAATTTAAATATTTCAACTAATAAAATGAAAATGCATCTTATATCAAAATGTGAGATGCAGCAATAGCAG
Organism: Pteropus medius; assembly: GCF_902729225.1. Classification (NCBI taxonomy): domain Eukaryota; kingdom Metazoa; phylum Chordata; class Mammalia; order Chiroptera; family Pteropodidae; genus Pteropus; species Pteropus medius. The sequence goes on from NW_024344561.1 coordinate 93,185, forward strand.
TGTTCAAGGAGAAATTGATAGCATTGAATACGTGCATTAGAAAATTTAAAAATCAATAATGTAATCTTCCACCTTTGGAACTAGAGAAAGATGAGTCGGAAGAAACAAAACACAAATCAATCAGAAAATCAATGAAAGCAAAACTAATTCTTTGAAAAGATCAACAAAATTGATAAACCTCTAACCAGAGTAACTAAGAAAAAAGAGAAGACAAATTGTTAATATCAAAAAATAAAAATAAAAAAGAGGCCATCACAACTGATAATAGATATTAAAGGAATAATAAAAGAATATTATGGAAAACTCCATGCCCATAAATTTGATAACCTGGATCAAGTGGACCAATTTCTTGAAAGTCATAACCTACCAAAGCCCACAAAAAGAAAAACAGGAAAAATATCCAAATTAGAAAGAAGTAACACTGTCATTATTTGAAGATGACATGCTATATATTGAAAATCCTAAAGACTCCACACACACACACAAAAAGTTAGAAGTAGTAAATGAATTCAGTAAAATTGCTGGATAGAAAACTCAACATACAAAAATATGTTGCATTTTTATACACTGGTAAATAGAGAAATAAAGAAAACAATCCCATTTACATTTACATCAAAAAGAATAAAATACCGAGGAATAAGTTTAACCAAGAAAGCAAAAGACCTGTACACTGAAAACTATAAGACATTGATGAAAGGAGTTGAAAAAGACACAAATAAATAGAAACATGTTTCATGCTCAGAGATTGGAAGAATTAAGAATCAATGTTGTTAAAATGTTCACACTACTGGAAGCAATCTACAGGTTCAAAATTCCAATGGCATTATTCACTAAAATAGAACAATCATAAAATTTGTGTGAAACCACAAAAGACCTTGAAAAGCCAAAGCAATCTTGAGAAAAAAGAACAAAGGTGGAGGCATCATGATTCTTGATTTCAAACTATATTACAAAGCTATAGTAATTGAAACAGTATATATATAGTATGAGTATAAAAACACACATAGCTCAATGGAACTAAATAGCCCAGAAATAAAATCACTTATATGTGGTCGATTAATTTCAACAAAGAAGCTGAGAATATACAATGGGAAAAGGATGGTCTCTTCAATAAATGGTGCTAGGAAAACTGGACAGCCACTTTTGTGGCTGTCTTACACCATAAAAAAATAATAATACAAGCCCGATGTCTGATCTCGGTAGCTAAGCAGGATCGGGCCTGGTTAGTACTTGAATGGGAGAGCACCTAGGAAGACCAGGTGCTGTAGGCATAAATAATAATAATAAATTTAAAAAAATAATAATAATAAACCCAAAAGGACTTGATGTTGGATCTTTAACCATAAAACTCCAAGGAGAAAACAAGTGGGAATCTCCTTAACATCAATATTGGCAATGCATTTTTGGATCTGACTCCAAAAACAAAGGCAGCAAAAGAAAAAGAAAACAAGTCTGACCATATCAAAAAGCATCTATACAGCAAAAGAAACTCAACAACAAAATGAAAAGGCAACCTAATCAATGAGTATAGAAAATATTTGTGAATCATATATCTGATAAGGGATTTGTAGTCAAAATATATAAAGAACTCATAAACTCAATAGCAAAAACAAACAAATAACATCTATTTAAATGAATATTTTTCCAGAGAAGACATACATAAGGCCAACAGGTACATAAAAAGATGCTCGAGTGGAAAAAAAAAAATAGCATAGATGATAGAGTCTCTGTTCATCCTTCTGGCGATCAAATCAAAATTGTGATGGAAACAAGGAGCAAACAGCAAGGAAAAATCACCTGGGATCTAGATGAACAAGTCATGCAACTAGGGAGAAATCCAAGAAATCACCCTGCAATGGCAGAAGGTAGGACGGGGCCAGGACATGGGGCTGTCCAGTCCCGAGTGCCTGAGTGAGACGGAGACTGCGATAGCAGCAGTGGTAGAAGCCTCTTAAAGGGGCTGCATCCACAAGCAGACTTTTGCAGTGACGGACCTGCTTGCTCTGAGCACCAGTGCCAATTCAGCTGCGCACAGGGGGCATCAGGGACTTACAGGGAGACATAGTCAGAGTAAGGGCTGAGGTGAGACTCACTCTGTACAGAAGTGCTGGTGGTATCTATTGTTCCTCTGTTGAGTCCTCCCCGCTCCCAGTGCATGGACACAACACCGCCATAGCAGAGATGTCAGCAAACTAGATAACAGAGGTCGCTCTGCCCAACTCACAGCCCCACCCAAGCCACATCCAGGTATGCAGCGCCTAGACTCACACTGGAGGCAGCTAGCCTCGGTTTCTGGTGTGGCCTTTTGAGGCAACTATAAGCACAGCATCTGTGGATTGCTTGCTGAATCTTAACAGGTGGCCCTGGAGGGGCACAGGCTTGGGCTAAGTTTGGCCTGAAGCTGAACCCCTCTCAGGACTATGCCACTGGACACCTACTTCACAAATCCACACTAATAAGACAGGGAGACTTAGGAGCTTTGCTTAGTACATAGAAACAGACATAGAAAGGCAGCCAAAATGGGAAGACAAAGAAGTAGAAACCATATGAAAGAACAGAACAGAGATCCAGATACAGTGGAGTCAAGTACTCTAACAAATACAGAGTTCAAAACACTGGTTATAAAGATGTTCATTGAACTTTTGGGAAGTGTAGATATATTCAGTGAGAATTTTAACAAAGAGAAAAAGCATAAAAATGGAAGTGGAAATTATAAAAGGGAACCAGTCTGAAATGAAGAACACATTATCTGAGATGGGAAGTATATTAAATGAAATAAAGGAATAAAGTGAATAAAGAAAAAGATCAAATGCCCTATCTAGAGGATGAGAAAGCCAAGGACATGCAAGCAGAATGGCAAGAGATAAGATGCCAAGACTATAAAAATAATTTAAGGAGCCTATGGGACACTATTAAAGGTCAAAATATCCATCTGATTGGCGTAACTGAAGAAAATCAAGATGTTGAATAGCTGTTTGAAGAAATAATGATGGAAAACTTCCCTAACCTGCTGAAGGAAATGGACATACGACCTCAGGAAGCTCAGAGAATTCCAAAAATCTGGGATCCAAAGAGGTCCACACCAAGACACATCATAATTAAAATGCCAAAGGTTAACTACGATCTTAAAAGCAGCAAGAGAAAAGCAGATAGTTATCTACAAGGCAACACCCATAAGACTGGCTGGCACCTGATTTCTCAAAAGAAATTATGTAGGACAGAAGGGCTGGGCACAAAATATTCAACGTAATGAAGTCCCGAGATCTACAACCAAGAATACTTTATCCAGCAAAGCTATCATTTAGAGTTGAAGGACAGGTAAAGAGCTTCCCAGACAAAAATAAGCTAATGGAATTTATCACCACCAAGCCAGTATTACAGGAAATGTTAGAGGGACTTCTTTAAGAAGAAAAAAACGTGTCAAAAACAGGAATAAAGAATGGTAACAACTACATTCCTATCAATACGTACCTCAAATGGAAAAGAATTAAGTGCTCCAACTAAAAGATAGAGTGGATGAATGAATAAAAAAACAAGACCCCTATATGCTGTCTACAAGAGACTCACTTCAGATTAAATGACACACAGAGACTAAAAGGAAAGGGATAGAAAAATATACTGCTTTGACGGACTTAGAAGATGTTTAAGTCAGACAGAAAGATAAACACCATATGATTTCACTTATATGCGGAATCTAAGGAATAAAAGGAACAAACTAATCAAAAACAGACTCACAAATATAGTGGACAATTTGGTGATGGACAGAGGGAGGGGGATTTGGGGGGCTGGGAGAATGGGGCATGGTTAAAGAAGTACAAATTAGTAGCTGATAGCATTAATATATTGGCTAGTTGGAGGGTCGGGGAGGGAGGGAGCAATTGGGGGGATCATTTTATGAACTATATCGATGTCTAACCAATGTACTGTATACTTGAAACTAAATAAATATTTTTAAGATATTCAACATCACTAATTATCAGCAAAATGCAAATCAAAACTGCAATGAAATATCACTTCACACCTATTAGGATGGTTATCAAAAAGACAAGAGATAGAAAGTGTTGGTGAGGATGTGAAGAAAAGGGAACTCTTGTATACTATTGGTAGGAATGTAAATTTCTGTAGCCACTATGGAAAACAGTATGGAGGTTCCTCAGAAAATTAAAAATAGAACCATATGACCATATGGTCATGCCATATGACCCAGCAATTCCACCTCCATGTTCATTGCAGCATTATTTACAATAGCCAAGATATGGTAACAACCTGTGTCCCATCGATAGATGAATGGATAAAGATGTGGTGTATACATATAATAGAATACTATTCAGCCATAAAAAAGAAAGAAATCTTGCCATTTGTGACAACATGGATAGACCTAGAGGGTATTATGCTAAGTGAAATACAAAGACAGAGAAAGACAAATACCATATGATCTCACTTATATGTGGAATTCAAACAACAACAAGCCCACAGATATAGAGAACAGATTGATGGTTGCAAGAGGCAGGAGGAGGGAGGGGGGCGGGGTGAAGGTTGGGGGAGGTGGTTGAAATGAGTGAAAGGAGTCAAAAGGTAAAAGCTTCCAGTTATAAAATAAGTCGAGGATATAATGTACATCATGGTGGCTGCATTTAATAATACTGTATTGCATATTTGAAGGTTGCTAAGAGAGTAGATCCTAAAAGTTCACATCACAAGAAAAAAAACTATATGGTGACAGATGGTAACTATACTTATTGTAGTGATCAATTTGCAACATATACAAATGTCAAATCATCATGTCAGGGCTGAGCTGATCGATCATGCCGACTACACCAGTTGTCAGAACCGAGCGGACTGTGTCTGTTCCGCCAAGTATCAGTGGTATTGCTGACCGAGTAGAGAAGGTTCGATGGTGAAATGCCCAGTGGAAAGAATGCACAAGACACAGACATGAGGATGAAACGGCAGGCACCAACTTTATTGTGCGAAGCACACTTCTGTTAGGAAGTGCAATTCTATTGGGGTGGAGCAGTCTATTGCACGGGGCACACAGTCTGACGTGCACTTCTTCCGCTCCCCTTTCCTGTGCTCCCCTTCTGCTCTCCCTTTCTCCTCACATAGTAGAGTACAAAAGTGGCATTCAGCCACACATGCGTGGTACAATAAGCTGAAGTATGTTCACATGTTTTCTAAATCTGGGGTCCTATTCCTAGCCACAGGCGTGGATTACAGCCAGAACTTGAACCAGCCAGACCTTGGGCCAGTCAGGCCTTGGATCAGTCAGGTCTTGGATAACTGCCAGACTTTGGGCCAGTCAGGCCTGGCGCCCACAGTTGTACACATAAAACTAATATAATGTTATGTGTCAATTACATCTCAATAAAAAAAAAGTGAGAAGCAGGTAATAGACGTATATCTATTAAAGTAATTGAATCAATAACTAATGACCTTCCTATAAAATAAAGCACCAGGCCCAGATGAATTCACTGGTGAATTCTACCAAACATTTAAGGAAAAATTATACTGATTCTATTTGTTCTTTCCCACTAAATAGAAACAGAGGAAACACTCCCTCTACTCCCTTGGAACCCTATCATTGGGGATTAGGAGGACATTGAAAAGGCTGGTTAGAAGGCTGACATCATCTGAAATGCTTAAACCAGTGGTCCCCAACCTTTTTGGCACCAGGGGCTGGTGCTCCTATGAGAATCTAATGACTGATGATCTGAGGTGGCTCTGAGGCGGTGATGCTAGCACTGGGGAGCAGCTGCAAATGCAGGTGAAGCTTCACTCTCTTGTTCGCCGCTCACCTCCTGCTGTGCAGCCCAGTTCCTAGCAGGCCATGGACCAGTACTGGTCCGCAGCCCTGGGGTAGGGGACCCTTGGCTTAAACTTACAGTAATCTCTTTTCCAGTGTCCTGGCTTTTCACAATAATGGCAAAAGTTTGGAGTCTTTTGGTTTTGCATAGAGTTCTCATTTGCCAAGTCTGAAAATTAATAAGCTTTGCAAAATGGCACTTCCTCCAATACTCTGACCTGCTGCCAAGCACCTGTGCACTCTGTGCCCACCAACCATGACTGTGTGTCCTGGGCCACCTACATAAAAATGGTTGCAGCCAGCCTCCTGGCCACGTTCACCAGGGCCAAAGTGGTGTGCAAGTACTGCCGGCTGAACCTGACACTACCTGAAGTTCCACCAAAGCCTGGAGAACACAAAACAGAGCTTTTGGGACTGAAAAAGAGACAGCACAAATTTCTCAGCAGTAGAAACCTCAAAATACAACTCTGCCAAGAACTCTGTGAGTAATATTATAAGTCTTGAATATATATATTTTTGAAATTTATTGAGCCAAACTACTTGGCCTTAAGCACCTAATATAATCCTAACTACAAAAGGAGGTGATCAGTAGATATTAATTAATGCATTGAGATTTATTTATGGGTTGACCAATGTTTCTTGAAAACTGCCAAAGCTTATATCATCAGCTTCTTTAATGTGATTTGATAGATATTTAGTTGTGAATATCATATGAGATATTCACAATTGTAATTCTTGATTGTGTCTTTGAAAAAGTGACATTGACAATGTAATTCTTCAATGTAATTGTAATTCTTGATTGTGTCTTTGAAAAAGTGACATTGACAATGAATATTTATGGTGCTAAGATAATGTTTCTATAAATTTTGGAAAGTACTATTTATTAAGTTAACAAATTAAGTTGAATTAAGTTGAAATATTGAAAGTTTGAAGTTCTTTTGGAATTGTGTACATAACAAAACTATAATAATTTTGACTTGAACTGTCACAATTTATCTTCCAATTTGAGAAACCATGTTAGCATTTTAATTTTTCTTATGAAATATATATAAAGATAACTGAAAAATTTAAATGAGCATGTTATGGGTTAAATTGTGTCTCTTCACCCCAGTACAGGTGAGTGTGGCCTTATTTGGGAACAGAGTCTTTGCAAATAGAACCAAGTTAAGATCAGGGTGGGTTCTAACCCAATACAAATGGTGTCTTTAAAAGAAGAGGAAAATGTCATTTAAAGACAGACACACACAGAGAGAGAACACCATGTGACAACAGAGGCCAACATTGGAGTGATGCAACTACAGGCCAGGGAACAGCAAGGACTGAAGGCAACCACCAGAAGCAAGGAAGAGGCAAGGAAGGGCTCTGCCCAGAGTCTCAGAGCACAGCCCTGCTGACACCAGAGTTCAGACTTCTGGCTTCCAGAATTGTGAGAGAATACAGTTCTGTTATCTTAAGCCACCCAGTTTGTGGCACTTTATTGGGGCAGCCCTAGGAAACTAATACAAACATTTCAACCCTTTTCTGAGTCTAAATACAAGAAACTAATAATTTATAGAGCAGTTAGCTTTCTGTTCAGGGCTATTTTGTCTATAGAATTCTGCATTCTTAAAGATAACATCTAGGCTTACTTCTTAGCCAGTCAGCAGATTGCAACATGACAGATCTTTGGAGGTCAACGTTGAAATCTTAAATTCCTAAATGCAAAAATTAAAAAAATCTTGGCAAACTCATTTCAAAGTGGCTCATGTAGAGTATGGCAAAATGAGTGGCCAAATTAACCAAATCTAGGGTAGCCATGGTCTCCCATTCCATCCTGGTGCTCTTAACTTAAGAGAGAGAGATCTCTGTTCAGCCCATTAAGAAAGAATTAAAAGTTACCCGAATGGAATCAGCATCTGAAGGAAGACCCAAAATTTTCTTTAAAAATGACCTGGAGCTGATTGTAATAGTCATGAAGATTCATCAGACTTTTGTGAACAAGTCTGAATTTTGCTCCAATTAACAGGCTTTGGGGAAGCCTTGGGAATTGCTCAGTGTAGTTTTTTATTTTTTCCCTCTTTAATTCCCGCCTCACCCCACCCCACCCCACTTCCACCCCTGACCTATGAATGTTGCTGTTTCCCCTTAAGAACTGGATCTCTGAAGGCAGGGCATCTCCTCCCACACACTCACAGCGTGCACCCAGGGCCTGGCGCACCGAGGGTATGGTCCATGGCTCCACCTCAAGCGCGAACCCATGACCTTCTGCGTGTAAAGCAGACGTGCTAAACATTACACTATGGAGCCACCCTTCAGTGTAGTTTTTGAGCAAGTTCTCTAGCTTCTTCCCCAAAATTGGAGGTTTACTTTTATAAGTCCCTTTTGGGATGTTCCCATCCAGCAATTCTCATCCAGTGTCAAGCCTGGCCTTCACAAACTAACATATGAAGTAGCTGATATAAATTAGAGAACCCAGGCTTTAGGCTTGAACGATAATATCAGATTCCTCAGAACTTGGGAGGATCCTCAGTTACATTAGGGAATTCCTTCACAATAACTCATAATTCAGCTTTAGTCCAGGGGACATATGAAACAGGTTCTATTAGGATTCTCAGGGGGTTAATCTTAAAGATAAGTTCAGAGGAAGAAAGAGTAGTAGAGGATATAAGGGAAAATGGCACCAGAAGTGGAAATGAAGATAAGGAAGGTGGGAGTGGAAGGCAAGATGGAGTCAAAAGTGGAGCTTGAGGCAAACTAGTTGGAGAATAAGCCTGAGGTAAAGTCCTCATAGAAGAATAGGGTGGACCCGGGGATAGATCTTGAGATGATGAAGGAGAGGAGGAAGGACAAGACAGCACTGCAGAGGAAGAATGGTGGCTTCGTTGCAGAATTGTTGCAAGATTAAACCAGTGAGAAACCAAGCACCACTCAGAGAGTTGGAGAACTCAGGTTTAAAACACCGGCCGTCCCAGAAGAGCTAGCGCTCTGAAGATCTGGGCCACAAGCTCAGATGCAATTTTGCTTTTTTATACAGTTTATCTGCGCAGTTACATTGGCCAGTTGGCATGGGTCCATTGGTTAATTTGCTCTCAGCCAGTTACAAAGAGTTACAAAGAGCCGGAGTTGCTACAGGTTACAGGCAGTTACAAAGAATTACAAAGCGCCAGATTTTCAGACAGGAACTCAGGCAATACATTTGTTACCTAGATAGAACAAGCAAAAGGGAGGATGAGTCTTTAGTTAATTTCAAGGTCACCCTGCCCTTCAGCCTATGTGGCAAGCATATCTACAGAAGCAGAACAAAGAGCTGATTATAAGGTTAGCCATTTGAGTGAAAAAGTCTTCCTCAGCTTCAGATAGCATTCTTTCCTTTTTTAAATTTTCAGTAGCTTCTGTTAATTTTAAGACTTTATTTCGCAAAGAGGCAACTTCAGATTCTTGGTCTCATTTGGAAGCCTCAAAATATCATTCAAAATAGGCCTTCCACTCAGTTTTACCAATCTTAGCGCTATTATTGTCCAAGTCCATGTTAATAAAATTAAGTTTGGGCATCTCAAATGTTCCCCAGGGTGGCCACTGTTTTTCTGAATCACTTTTAATCAGATCTGTCCATTTAGTTAAATATGCTCATGAAAATTGCTAGCAGCTTTTAACTATGTACTGGGCCGGCATCTGTGGCAAAAGAGGGATGGTCATAGAATATTTAGATAGCCGAAATGCCATTTTTCAGAGACTTTTCTCTAGAGCAAGGAGCCCAGGACATTTTAGAACAGTTTGAGCAACCTGCAGGTCAGACACCACCGAGCCACACTCTAGAACTGTCTGACCACGGGACAAAGCCGAAGGCTAAGAGCCAGTTCTAAGAAAATAACCAAACTCAGGGAGCCCAGTTCAAGGCTGAGCTGGGTGACACTCTTCTCAATGAATCGACACAGTCTAACACCAGGCCAAACCGACTAATTTCAGTAGAAGTAACCTCTGACTCAAAGGTATCTTTTGTCAAAACCTAGTTTCATCTCAAAGGACAACCTGTTTCTGAAGAAATCAGGCCAACATGCCAAATCGAGGACTCACAGACAACAGAAGGACTTGCTTGTTTGCAAGGCCTTTTAACACTAGCACACACAAAAATAAACCCTCTAAATAATTCCCAAATAAAGCCCAGAGAGCTTCAAAACGCAAAAAGCAGAAGCTCAACCCCAGGAGAAGACTTACCCTAAGCTTCCGAATCAGAGAGAGCAGCGTGAGCCCAAGCTGCTTCATGCGAAGCTCCAGCACCTGGTTGCTCACCTGTCCTGAAGCTGTTGGGGTTGTTATTCTCTGTAATCCCAGATGGGCCCCCAAAATATCAACCAAAAAACAATATCAACTAGATGTTTTGTCACTGAAATTGATTTGGGAAAAAAAGGATCTCAACCCAGTGCATACAGACATGGCCATGTGCATGTCTCTCCCGTGTTAAATATGCGCATAAACATTGCCAAGTAAACAGACCCCATTCCCAGCTGTGGACCCTTTTGTGGCCTGTGAACAGGCTCCAGCCCCTCTCAGCCACCGTCTCGAAGCCCCTGGAGAACACGGACTCAGATAATCACCATGGAGAGAAAGACTTTGTGAAAGTCCAGGTTTCTAGAGAAGTTTCAGTATTCCATTGGAGGAAGGGGAGGGGGACGGAATTTGAATTAGTTTGGATGCACTGAAGAGGGTAGAAGAAATAGTTTGACTTTATCTGCATTATCTATTCACTAAGGTGGCCCAACTTAGGGCCAAGAGAGATCTTGAGAGCACTGAACTGTGAGCTACATGGCTTGGGGGCTGGGGGCGGGAAGAGGTGGGGAGAGAGGCAGAGAAGACTCTCAGAGGACATTGAAGGGACATGGATCCTATTATCTGCATCATGCTTTCCATCAAGAAGTCTGCAAACAAGTCACGAGTCACTTGTGGATTCCCCACTGGCTCATGGATACCCCCATGGTTTTGCATACCTCACCCACACAGCTTCCCTACCCTGTCGCCAGCTTTCTGTGCGCACTACCAACAGACAGTTAGTGAACACATGCAAAAATCAGCAGAATCTGCAGGCCAGCAAGAGACCATGAACTTGAGCTTTAGTGCCACCTTTGAGGAAACAAAAGAGAGGTTGTCCACACTTGACTTGGTGTTTACAAGATCTAGAGAAACTTAAGAATTCTGCCACAAGAGGGAGCCAGAAGCATGGAGCAGACGTACCCACAGAAGGCCTGAGATAGCCTCAGAATTTCTAGCGGGGCTAATGGAAGTTATCTCTCTCCCAAAGGAAGTTAGTAAAGATTGGAGGAGTTGACTGCTACTTCAAATGCAAAGACAACAATGAAAACTTCAAAGAACGTGAAAAATAAAGTTAACATGACATCACCAAAGGATCACAATAATCTTCCACTAACTAAACCCAAAGACAGGGAGATCTGCAATTTACCAAATAAAGAAGTAAAAATACCTGTTCTAAGGAAACAATGAGCTATAAGAAAACCCAGAAAGGCAATTCAATGAAATCAGAAAAAGAATACACAAACAAAATTAGAAGTTTCACAAAGAGATAGAAATTACTTGAAAGAACCAAACTGAAATTCTGGAGCTGAAGAATATAAAGAATGAAATGGGAAAAAAAGCAAGAAAGAGCATCTGCAGCAGACTTGATCAAGCAGAAAAAAAGAATCAGTGAGATTGAGGACAGGAACTTTGAAAATATCCAATCAGAGAACAAAGAAAAAGAATGAAAAGAGTGAAGAAAGACTACATAATCTGTAAGATACCATTAAAAGACCAAACTTGTAAATTCCTAGAGTTGCAGAAAGAGAAGAAAGGAAGGAGAGGAGAGCTTATTTAAAGAAATAAAGGCTAAGAAATTCCCAAATCCGGGGAGAGATTTGGATATCCAAGTAAATGAAGTTCACAGATCACCAAACAAAATCAACTTAGAGAAATCCTCTCCAAGACAAATTATAACAGAACTGTCAAAAATCAAAGACAAAGAGAGACTCTTAAAAGCAGAAAGAGAAAAAAAGCTTGTAACATATGAGAGAACCCACGTAAGGCTATCAGAGGATTTCTCAGCAGAAACCTTCCAGACCAGGAAAGGGTGGGATGATATATTCAAAGTGCTGGCAGAAAAAAACTATCAACTAAGAACATATTACCGAGAAAAGCTGTCCTTCAGAAACGAAGGAGAGCTAAAAGTTTTCCCAGGCAAACAAAATCTGAGGGAGTTTACCACCACTAGACTTGCCTTACAAGAAATGTTGAGTGGAGTCTTCAAGCTGAAATGAAAGGACACTAATTAGTAACATTAAAATCTATGAATATACAGCACACTGGTAAATGTAAGTATATAGTTAAATTTGCAATACTCTAATGCTGTAATATGGTGAAAAGTTAACAATTTAACTCTAATATAAAGGTTAAGGACAAGAATATTAAAAGTAAATATATAATAATTTGCTAATGATTACATAATAAAAAAGATGTAAATTGTGATATTAAAAATATAAAAGAAGGGGAATAAAAGGGTAGCATTTTACTATGTGATTGAAGTTGTTAGGAGCATAAAATAGGCTGTTATATCTATAAGATGTTTTAGGTAAGCCTCATGGTAACCACAAAGCAAAAACCTACAAAAGAATCACAAAAGATGAAGCAAAAGAAATCAAAGCATACCACAATGTAAAATTAATCTACCAAGGAAGACAGCAAGAGATGAAGAAAATAACAAGGGAACTACAAAACAGACAGAAAATAAATTAATAAGATGGCACTAGTAAGTCCTTACTTATCAATAACTTTAAATGTAAATGGATTGAAATCCTCTAATCAAAAGACATAGAGTGGATTAATGGAAGGAAAGAAAGAAGGAAAAAGAAAGAGAGAGAGAGAGAAGGAGGGAAAGAGAGAGAGAAAGAAAAGAGAGAG
>NW_024344561.1:106187-216068 GCF_902729225.1 Pteropus medius
AGAAAGAAAGAAAGAAAGAAAGAAAGAGGGAGAGGAAAGGAAAGGGGAAGGGAGGAAGGAAGGAAGGAAGGAAGGAAGGAAAAGACAAGATCCAACTACTATATGCTGCCTACAAGAGACTCACTTCATCTATAAGAACTCACATAGGTTCAAAGCGAAAGGATGTAAAAAGATATCCCATGAAAGTGGAAAGCAAAAGAGAGCAGTACTTATATCAGACAAAATAGACTTAAAGTCATAAATAATACCAAGAGACAAAGAAGATCATTATATAATGATAAAGGGGTCAATTCATTAAGAAGATATAACAATGATAAACATATGGGCATCCAACACCAGAGCACTTGAATATATTAAGCAAATACTAACAGAGCTTAAGGAGGAAATAGACGATACAATAATAGTAGAATACTTAAATACGCACTTTCAACAATGAATAGATCATCCAGACAGAAAACCAACAAGGAAATGGATTTAAACCATACTTTAGACTATATGGACCTGTTACTGAACTCAGGAGTGTCTTCTGCTTGGGGTGTTCTATTCAAGAATAATACAAGGTCATCCTTAGGTAGTTTTATTTACTTAATGCAACAACTAAAGGAGAGGGATTCGCATTCAAACTCTCTCTCTGGGAAGGGAGGCTTAGCCATTGCTTATATATCCTATTTGATTAATTACATATTGATTTCTTCTTTGCAGTTGGCTACACTTATCATGTTGGGTTCCTGTCAAGCTCATCCTGTTTACAACTGCATCTGCAAAATACTGTGCTACATTTTAACATGTAGAAAGAATAGTATTTAGTAAGAACCGCCCAGACCTTGAGACCTTTGTCCTACCTAACAGACCTAACAGACATATAGAGACTTAACGGTCATAAAAGCAGAATATACATTCTTCTCAAGTGCACATGGAACATTCTCCAGGGTAGATCATATAATAGATCACAAAACAGTTGTTAGCAAATATAAGAAGCCTGAAATCATATCAGGTATCTTTTCTAACCACAATGGTATGAAACTAAAGATCGATAGCAGGAGGAAAGCTGAAATCTCGCAAATATGTGGAAATTAAGCAACATACACTTAAATAATGAATGAGTCAAAAAAGAAATTTAAAAATATCTTAAAACAAACAAAAATGGAAACACAACATAACAAAACCTATGGGACGCTACAAAAGCAATTCAAAAGGCAACTTTATAGTGATAAACTCCTACATTAAAAAAAGAAAAAATCCAAATAAATAACCTAACTTTACACCTCAAGGAACTAGAAAAAGAATAAACTAAGCCCAAATTTGAAGAAAATAACAAAGATCAGAAAATAAATAATGAAAATAGAGACCAGAAAAGAACAGAAAAAATATCAATGAATCAGCAGGCTTATTGAAAAGTCAACAAATTGACAAACCTTTAGCTAGACTAAGAAAAATAGAGAAACGTTACAAATATAATAAAATCAGAAATGAAAAAGGAATCATTACAACTGATATTACAGAAATACAAAGGGTCATGAGACTATTATGAGCAATTATACACCAAGAAATTGCATAACCTAAAAGAAATGGATAAATTCCTAGAAACATACAACTGACCAAGACTGCATAATGAAGAAACAGAAAATCTGAACAGACCTATAACAAGTAAGGAGATTAAATCAGTAATCAAAAATCTCCCAAAAAAGAAAAGCCCAAGACCAGATAGTTTCACTATTGAACCCAACCAAACATTTTAAAAAATTAATACCGATCCCTCTCAAACTCTTCCAAAAAACTGAAGAGGAAGGCACACTTTCAAACTACTTTTACAAGGCCATCATTACCCTGATACCAAGGCCAGATAAAGATGCTTCAAGAAAAGAAAGTTACAGACCATTATCCCTAATGAATATACATGCAAAAATTCTCAGCATCATGTTAGAAAATTGAATTCAAAAGCACATTAAAAGTATTGTACACCATGATCAAGTGGGATTTATCCCTAGGACGCAAAGATGGTTCAACATATGCAAATCAATAAATGTGATACACTGCATTAACAGAAGGAAAAATAAAAATCACATGATCATCCCAATAGATGCAGAAAAGCATTTGATAAAAATTCAACATTCTTTCATGATAAAACACTCAACAAATTGGGTATAGAAGAAACAGAACTCAACGTAATAAAGGCTGTATATGACAGATCCACAGCTAACATTATACTCAACAGTAAAAGTTTGAAAGTTTTTCCTCTAATAACAGGAACAAGACGAAGGTGCCCACTCTCATTATTCCTATTCAACATAGTACTGAAAGTTCTAGGCAGAGAATTCAGGCAAGAAAAAGTAATAAAGTGCATCTTAATCAGAAAGGGAAGAGTAAAATATAATAGGATCTTACAGAGAGAAAATCCTAAAGACTCTACCAAAAAACTGTTAGAACTAATCAATGAATTTAGTAAAGTTGCAGGATACAAAATCAACATACAGAAATCAGTTTCATTTCTATACATTAACAACAAACGATCTAAAAAAGAAATAAAGAAAACAATCCCATCCACAATGGCATCCAAAACAATAAAATACTGGTGTTGCTCTCTAATGCCAACGCCACCTCTAGCTTACTGAATGCCAGATGAAGAAGGAGGATTAGTAGGGAGGCCTCTATACTAGGGGTCATAGTACGCAGACTGTCCCAAAGTCAGCTGGTGGTAAAGCACCAAGGAAGCAACTGGCTATAAAAGCCGCGCACGAGAGTGAGCCCTCTACTGGAGAAATGAAAAACCTCATTTTTACAGGCCTGGTATTGTGGCACTCTGAGATTAGACATTATCAGAGGTCCATTGAACTTCTCATTTGCAAAGTTCCCTCTCAGCATGTGTTGCGAGAAATTGCTCAGGACTTCAAAACAGATCTGTGCTTCCAGACCACAGTTTTTGGTGCTTTGCAGGAAGCAAGCGAGGCCTATCTGGTTGGCCTTTTTGAAGATGCCAACTTGTCTGCTATCCCTGCCAAATGTGTAACAAATATGCCAAAAGACACCCAGCTAGCACGCTGCATATGTGGAGAACATACTTAAGAATCTGCTATAATGGGACCCATTTCATTCTTTAATTTTTTTTCTCTCTTCTTCCTGTTATCGGTAGTTCTGAATGTTAGATATTTTTTCCCCATGAGGTCAAAAGATACCTAAGTGTATGACTACAAGTTAAAAAACAGGGCACAGAAATCAGGTATGGGAAGTTTTTCCATTTACATTTGTGTGTGAATTTTTAATATAAATATGGGGACATAAAGCATTAATGCAATTCAAAATGTTTCAGTGAACAAGTTTCAGCCATTCTACTTTATAACTATTATAAATAAACCTGTTAAATTTTTCTAAACAATGGCAGCATTTGGATTTTTTTTAAGTAAATTTCTTAGTGATGGCAAAAAAAAAATGAAGTTTGTAGCACAAATGAAGCAAAATGAAGTTTGTAACAAAATGAAGTTTTTATCACACAATACATTCCATCCATTCACTATACTTCTTTAACTGAATTGTCCTACATGCAAGTACATGTTTTTTAATGTTGTCAGTCTTTTGTGCTGTTCTGGTAAGTTTGCTACTAAAATATATTAAACTATAAAAAAGATAATAACATACTTAGGAATAAATTTAACCAAGGAAATGAAAGACCTGTACACTGAAACTACAAGATATTGATGAAAGAAATCAAAGAAGACACAAATAAATGAAAAGTTATCCCATGTTTATGTATTAGAAGAATATTGTTAAAATGTTCATACTACTCAAAGCCATCTATAGATTCAATGCAATCTCTATCAGGATTCCAATGACATTTTTTACAGAAGTAGAAAAAACAATCCTAAAATTTATATGGAACCACAAAAGACCCCAAATAGCCAGATCGCTTCTGAGAAAGAAGAGCCAAGTTTCCTGATTTCAAAAACACTTCATAATTTCAAGCTATACTCTGAAGCTATAGTAATCAAAATGGAATCGTACTGACATAAAAACAAACACATAGACCAATGCAACAGAATTGAGAATCCAGAAATAAAACCACATGTATTTAGTCAATTAATATTTGACAAGGGAGCCAAGAAAACTCATTGGAGGAAAGAATTTCTACAATAAATGGTGCTAGGAAAATTGAATATTCATATGCAAAAACATAAAACTAGACCCCTATCTTATACCACTCACAAAAATTAGCTCAAAGTGGATTAAAGATTTAAATGTAAGATCTGGAACCATACAACTTCTAGGAAAAAAAAGAAAACATAGTCTGTAAGCTCCTTGATGTAGGTCTTGGTAATGATTTTTTAAATCTGACACCAAAAGCAAAGTCAACAAAAGCAAAAGAAAAAATAAACAAATGGGACTACATCAAACAAAAAAGGTTTTGTAGAATAAAAGAAACCATCAACAAAACAAAAAGACAATCTACTGAATGGGAGGAGATATTTGCAAATGATACATCCAATAAGGGGTTAATTGCCAAAATATATAACTCATAACATAATATATAAGTAACAACACCAAAACAAAACAAAACAAACACACACACACACACACACACACACACACACAATTAACAAATGGGCAGGGGACTTAAATAGACATTTCTCCACAGGGGACATACAGATTGCCAATAGACATATAAAAAGATGATCAACATCACTAATCTTCAGGGAAATGCAAATTAAAGCCTCACACCTGTCCAAATGACTATTATCAATAAATCGATAAATAACAAGAACTGGCAAGGTTGTGGAGAAAGGAGAACGCTCATGTGCTGTTGGTGGAATTGTAAATTGGTGTAGCCACTATGAAAAACAGTATTGAGATTCCTCAAAAATTTAAAAATAGAGCTACCATATGACCCAGCAATTCCAGTTCCGGTATTTATCTGAAGGAAACAAAAACAGTAATTAAAAAAGATATATGCACCCCTATGTTCATTGCAGCATTATTAGTAATAGCCAAGATATGGAAGCAACCTAGGTGTCCATCAATAGGTAATTGGATAAAGAAGATGTGGTACATATATACAATGGAATGTTATTCAGCAATAAAAATGAAGGAAATCTCGTCATTTGTGACAAAATGGATGGACCTAAAGAGTATTATGTTAAGTGAAATAAGTCAGACAGAGAGAGACAAATACTGTATAATATTACTTATATGTAGAATCTAAAGCAAAACAAATGAATAAACAAAACGAAACAGAAACAGACCCATAGATATAGAGAAAAAGTTGATGGTTGCCAAAGGGAAAAGAGGTGTGGGACTATAAATAAATGAATGAATGAATGACCAAAAAGGCAAAAATCAACAAGTGGGACTACATCAAACTAAAAAGCTCTGCAGGGCAAAAGAGACAATCAACACAATGAAGAGACAACCTACAGAATAGGAAAAATATTTACAAAATATAAACTTGATAAAGGGTCGATATCCAAAAATACATAAAGAACTCATACAACTAAATAGCAAAACAAATAATGATCAATTTAAAATGGGCAAAGGGCCCAAATAGACATTTCTCCAAAGAAGGTATATGAATGGCCAAAAAGTACATGAAAAGGTATTCAACTTCACTAATCATCAGGAAAATGCAAATCAAAACCACAATGAGATATCACCTCATACCTGTTAGCATGGCTACGATCAAAAAGATAAGAAATAGGCTTGCGTCCACTGGCCCGGCAGCCAAGGGTGGGCACAGGTCCTTGAAGGCACACCTCTACAAACCAGACGGAAAGAAACTTTGAGGCGTGCGTTTGGTTGGCTTTTCCTGCATGGTCTTTAGGATCAGCTAGCTGCTCCAGGAAGCGAGATGTCCAAGCCGCCACCCAAACCAGTCAAACCAGGGCAAGTTAAAGTGTTCAAAGCTCTTTACACGTTTGAACCCAAAACTCCAGATGAAATACAAGTCAAGGAAGGTGATATTATCTACACTACTGACACGAGTGATACCAACTGGTGGAAAGACACCGCCAAAGGTGGGACTGGACCAATCCCAAGCAACAGTGTGGCTGAGCAGGCAGAATCCGTTGACAATTCATTGCATGAAACTGCAAAAACAGGCAACTTGAGTTGGTTGAGTGTTTGGACAACGAGTTAGTGTTAACGGCTTTGACAAAGCTGGAAGCATTGCTTTATACTGGGCTTGTCACAGGGGTCACAAAGATACAGTAGAAATGATATTTACTCAACCAAACTTTGAACTGAGCCAACAGAACAAGTTGGGAGATACAGCTTTGCATACGGTTGCCTGGAAGAATTATGCAGATATTGTCCAGTCACTTCTGGAAAAACAGTGCTAGAACAGACTCAAGAAACAATAAGAAGAAGCTGGCTCTGGACATGGCTACTAACACTGCCTGTGCAATCTCTTAGGAAAAAAAAAAAGGGACAGATGCCATGCGAACATTAACCAATGCTGAGGAATATCTTGATGAAGATGACTCAGATTAATCCCCTTCCAGAGCTTTAAGAGATAAAACTTCTGTTGCTTTTCCAATTCCAAAACCTTATCTTTGCCAGAAAACTATGTAAAAAAAAAAAACCATAGTCGGAAACTATGTAAAAAAAAAAAGTCTACGTGATGTGGCAGTATGGCACTGTTTGAGTAAAACATGTAAATGAATAGTTCTCACCCTCGGTTTGCCAATAAGTGACTGGATACTTTGCTGTATAAAGTATATTTTTATTCACCAGGGTAGAACAAGAAGAGATTATTTCTATTTACCAAGCTAAAGGAACTTTAAGAATTTATTTCTATAAAAAAAAAGCAAGATGGCTTTTCTCGTTAAATTTCTTTACCTCAAGGATTGAGATGTTTTGAATAGATTTTTCAAGGGGAAGAAATGCTTATAATAATAAACCAAAGGACTCAACAGAAAATTGTCAGCTATTCGGACAAAAATAAACATTTTAAGAGACTTTTAAAAAATACAAGAGATAACAAATGCTGGTGAGAAATGTGGAGAAAAGGGAACCCCTGTGCACTGTTTGTTGGTGGGAATGTAAGCTGGTACAGCCACTGAAGGAAAATAGTATGGAGGTTCCTCAAAAAATTAAAAATAGATATGATCCAGCAATTCCACCTCTGGGAATATATCCAAAGGAAACAAAAACACTATGTCAAAGAAATATCTGCGCCCCCACATTCATAGCAGCATTATTCACAGTAGCCAAGACATGAAAACAACCTAAATGTCCATTGACAGATGAATAGATAAAGAAGTTGTAGTACATACGTACAAAGGAGTATTATTCGGCCATAAAAAAAGAAGGAAATTCTGACATTTGCAACAACATGAATGGACCTCGAGAGCATTCTGCTAAGCTAACACTGCTATATGATATATTTGAAAATTGTTAAGAGAGTAAGTCCTAAGAGTTCTCATCACAAGGTACACAAACATTTTTCTTTTTCTTTTTTCTATCTATATGACATGATGTATGTTAACTAAACTTACTGTGGTAATCATTTCACATTATATGTAAGTCAAGTCATTATGTAGTATATCTTAAACTCCACAGTGCTGTATGTCATTTATGTCTCAATAAAACTGGGGGGAAAACACTACCATCAAAACTGTGGCACAAGGAGAAAGTAATGCATTTAAAAAAATTCATAATCTTAAATGTTAATATCTGAAAGGAAAACAGCTGAAAACTTATGCATAAATACAAAAAGTTAATTGGAAGAAAAAAAGCAAAAAACAAAATATAACCAAAGGAGGTAGAAGAAAGGAAATAATTTAAAAATCAATGAAATCGATAACAAAGATACAATAGCAAAGATAGCAAAGCCCAAAGTTAGTTCTTTGGAAAAATAAACAAAATAGACAAACCTATGGTGAAATCCATCAAGGAAAAACTAGAAACCACAAATAAATAATTCAATGAATGAAAAAGAAAAGTGTTGATTAAAATTATGAGCATAACAAAAATATCAATAAATTAGATAACCCTGGATAAATTGGAAAAAGTTCTATAAATATCTTATGAAAACAGAGTCAAGATATAATAGCAAGTTTGAATAATTCAAAACTATTAAAGAAATTTAATCAATAACTAAAAATCGCCCTTCCAAAAAAACCTCACACCCCTTAGCTATCAGAGCCTGTTACCCCCGCGTCCCCGCCAACGGCCTTAAGCACCACTAACGTACTTTCTGCCTCAATAAATTTGCCTATTCTGGACATGCCATGTAAATAGAACCCTACAATATGGGGTGCTTTGTAACTGGCTTCTTTCACTTAGTGTAATAGTTCAAGGTTTATCTGCGTTGTAGCACGTATCAGTACTTTATTTCCTTTTATCGCTGAATAATATTTCATTATATGGATACATTACATAACATTCTTGAAATGACAAAAGTATAGACATAGAGAAAAGATGAATGGTTTCCAAGCATTGAAGGTAACTATGGCTATAAAAGGGTAGCGCAAGGGATGATTGTAATGGAACTGTTATGTATTTTGATGGTGGTAGTAGTCACACAAATCTACTCATATGACAAAACTGCAAAGAACTAAACACACACACGTGCATATAAAGCTGGTGAAATCTGAATAAGGTCAGTGATTGTATCAATTTCCTGGTTGATATAATGTACTCAAGTTATGCAAGGTGTTACCATTGGGAGAAAATGAGTAAAATATATACAGCAGCGGTCCCCAACCATTTTGGCACCAGGGACCGGTGCTCCTGTGAGAATCTAATGCCTGATGATCTTAGGTGGAGCTGAGGCGGTGATGCTGGTGCTGGGGTGCGGCTGCAAATATGGATGGGGCTTCACTCGCTAGCCCACCACTCACCTCCTGCTGTGCGGCCCAGTTCCTAACAGGCCACAGACTGGTACTGGTCTGCAGCTTAGAGGTTGGGGACCCCCGGTCTACCGGATCCCTCCGTATCATTTCCTACAACTACATGTGAATCTACAATAATATTGGAATAAAAAGTCTTTAAAAAGTGTCGCTAAAGTTTGACCCACACTCAAGTGGAAGGGAACTAGGCTCCAGTATTTGAAGGGAAGATATTATGGACTGTTTGTATCCCCCAAATGAATATGTTGAAGCTCTAACCCCCCACATAATGTGATAGTATTACAGATGGGGCCTTTGGGAGGCAACTAAGGTTGGATGAGGTTTGGCGGTGGGGCCTTCATGATGGGATAGTCCCCTTTTAAGAAGGGACACCAGAGTCTCGCTCTCTCTTCCTCCCCCATGCCAGGTGAGGACACAGCAAGAAGGCGGCCGTCTGCAAGCCAGAAAGTAAACCCTCTCCAAAAACTGAATCGGCTAGCACCTTGATCTTGGACTTTTCAGCCTCCAGAACTCTGAGAAATAAATGTCTGTCATTCAAGCCACCCGGTCTATGGTATTCTTTTATGGCAGCCCCAGCAGACTGAGACAGAGGAATAGCAAAGAAGTTAAACCCATCACACCAAAATGTGTCAAGCAGGGCACAGTGTTGGGGTTAAGCCCGAGCTTTGGAGTTGGAAACAATTGAGTTCACAAGCAGGCTGGTGACCTTGGACAAGTCCCATGAGTACTCTGAAATTCAGTATGCCCTTCTATAAAACGAGAGTGATAAGGCTGTTGCAAAGCTACCTTTAAACTGCACGACACATGGACTGCCATCGTGTGGGTTCTCTGTAAGTAGGGGTAGGTGCTGTTATTGCTACTGCTTGTTTCGTTCATGCGATGACCCAGTGGGGCAGGCAGGGCTGGGTCTGCCATGACTTCAGGTGCTAGGCTGACAGGCTTGGACTTCCTTTCCAGAGCACTGGGGAACAGTGAGAGATGCGTGGGCAGGGGAGGGACGGGGAAAGATCACTTTCGGACTGGGGCTGACAACTAGGGATTAAGGGCTGGGACAGGCACCTATCGCCCAGGTGATGGGTGTCTGGCTCTGGGTGGTGGCCGTGGGGACGGCAGGAGTGAGAAGAAGACAGGCATTCAGGATGAGTACCAGGTGTGGGGCTCAAATGGTAACCCCATGATCCAGGTTGGGAGGAGCAGTTGGGGAGGTAGAAAGTATATCAGTTCATGCTTTGTGCATGCCCGTCCTTCTGCCTAAAAGGGCTTTTCTTATTGTGCCTTCCTGAAAAACTCCTACTGGTCCTTGAAGACACTGCCCAAAGACCCCTGCTCTGAAAATCTATCTGGAGCCAACGCAATCTGCAGTTTCCTGAGAAGCCGGCTGCTCATCAGTTTATCTATGTTACTCATCCCTCCTCTGGGAGTTTCTCCCGGGAAGTCTCTGGCTGGACGCCCTCCGCACCCTGCACAGGGGCCTGTTAAAAGCCTTTGCTCGCCACCCAGTTTTTCCCATCTGCTCCACTCCCCAGGTGGTAATGCCCCTCAGGACAACAGCAAATGGAAAATGATGTAAAACCTAAATTAGATCAGGCCCTCCTCTGAGCCGAATTCTCCACTGCACCCACCTCACTGGGGACAAAAGCCCCCTTCCCCACAGCCCCAAAGCCCCAAAGCCGCATGCGATCTACCCCCACACCTCCTCCTCACCTCCCTGCCTTGTCTCCTCCACTTTCCCCCTCATTCCCTCTGCTCCAGCCACACTAGCCTTTAAACAAACTCAGGACAGTGTTTGGGTTTGGGGGAAGCTTTGCTGCCTAGAAAATTCCATCTTTGTAGTTACTTTGTAAATGCATAGTCCATTTAAATTACACCTTGAGAAACAGTTTCTCTTCAGCATCTAGTTCTAATTACAACTTTACTTTTACACCTGGCAAAGCGGACCATCACTTTCCAAGAGGCCTTTGGGTCCACTTGGAATTGTAGTGGATTGAAATCACTTAAACATTGTAGATGGCACTTATTAAAGGGATATATTTTACTCTTCACCCTTATTAAATGCCTCTACCAAGCAAACCCTTCTGAGGTCCTTAACAGTTAATATAAATTTAAAAATTAAATCTATAAATAGGAGAAAACATCCTATTTTAAACATTCCGGTATTGCTTCTGCACTCAGCCAAATTATCGTATACTTTTCAACTTAAAGTTGTCATCCTGAAATCAATTAATCACCCCTGGAAGGAGATATAAAAATCTGGTAAGCTTGTTCTCTCCAAGGTGGTGGCAGGGGCAGTTGAGGGACCAGAGTGGGAACGCGGCTTCTCACTGTAAACTATTTGGGATTTTAAGTTGAAATTACAAGGTGGGAGGCCTTCAACTTTGTTCCTACTGTTTTCTTTCATTGAAAGGAAAACATATCTGAAGCAATTAGAACCCAGTGTTAACATTTGCTTCTTCATGTGGTAGAGAGGCATTTTAGGAATTATCTCCTGTGCTGCTTTTTACAAATTTAGATAAAATACATATACCATAAAATTCATCATCTTTCTCATTTTTAAGTGTCCACTTCTGTGGCATTAAGTACATTCACGTTATTGTGCCACCATCCATCTCCAGAACTTGTTCATCTTCCCAAACTGAAACTCTGTCCCCATTAGACACTAACTCCCCCTCCCGCTCCCCCAGCCTCTGTCTCCAAGAATCTGACTCCTCTAGAGACCTCACATAACTGGAATCACGCAGACCTTCTGTGACTGGCTTATTTCACTTAACATAATGTCCTCAGGGTTCATCCATTTTGTAGCATGTGTCAGAATCTTGTCTGTGTTTTTCAAGTTAAATTAAAAATACAAAAGCATGTACACATGATTTAAATAAATGAGAGCGTTTGCAGGACTGTGATGAATGGCAAACATGTGTGGAGCCTTAGCTTTCTCTCTCGGGACATCTCCAAGGCTGTGGATGCGCTCATCTCCCCCTCTTCACCACAGGTCAATGGAGTCTTCACCTGCTGGTTTTCCGTGGCTGTGAGTCGGGATTTAGCTCCCAGCCTCCCTCTCTCTCCACCTGTCTCCTCACACCTGTGGAGAGCCCACGCTTAGGTTCCTTCCTCTGTTGACTATCTTTGAAATTTTTCAGCAACATACTTTCCCCTTTATTTCTTCTTTCTTTGGGTGTGATTCATTGGACTGTTCCAGCCAGGTAACATGAAAACTGAGTGTTTTTTAAGGCATTGCCTAGGTGCCAGGAGCTCCTCATCATTTCTACATAGATTTACTAGTTTAATACCTACAGCAACCACATCGGATCTCAGAGAGGCGCCCTTACTATTCCCATTTTAAATAGGCAGCTCAGGCCCAGAAAGGTTAAGCCACTTGCTCTGCTTCACAGAGCTTCGCACATGGCAGAGCCTGAGCTGCCTCCAGTAACTTTTATTTTTTTTTTGTTTTGAATCTCACCGGGAATGAGTAAATTATTTCTTTAATAGCTATAACTAAGGTTTGTCAGAACCCAGCCAGGGTACAGTTAAGAATTGTGCCCATCACTGTATGTAAATTTTATGTCAAAGAACTGTAAGCAAATAGTAAACTCTAGTTAATGGTGTGAGCACTGGAGTGTTGAGAGTGTGCAGATGTCTGTGACATTAAAGTAGATAAAAAGTAAGATGGATGAATGGATAGACAGATATTAAAGCAAATATATTCAAATGTTAATTGCAGCAGATACTTGGAGTATGTGGGTGTCCACTCTACGATTCTTTCAACCTTGCTGTGCGTTTGAAACATTTCAAAACAAAATGCTGGGAGGTCTGTCTTGAGCTTCCCACAGGAAGCTCTATCTTCTCCCACCTGCACAGGCAAGAGGTCCCTCAAATCCAGCTTGACCACACTTGGGATTATCCACTGCCCCAAATTCTCCTCAAGCATCCTCCTTAGAGAAGATTCTGATTCGCCAGGCCCAAAAGCTGGGAGCTGCCAGAGAATCCTCCCTGTCACCATTAAGTCCCACTATTTACCTTAAGGTGACCAGCTGTCCTCCCAGTTTATCCAAAAAAGGGAGAGGGTTCCTGGGATGTGGGACTTCCTGTAGGAAAATCAAGAAAGTCTGGGCAAACTGGGATGAGTTGGTCCCCCAACCATCATTGCTGCCTGTTAAACATGTTCAGTGTATGTGAATTGCCACTGTCCTAGTCTGTAATAATAATACACATAATAATTGTGGTAAGAATAATAATAAGCAGTGGCATCTGGCTTATAGCGAGTGATTGCTGCGGGCAAGGTCTTGTCCCATGTGTTCCATCCGTGGCAGGGCTTTTGATCCACACAACACTCTGTACTGAAGAACTGTAACATCATCCGTGTTAAAGATGAAGAAATGAGGCACAGAGAGGTAAAGTCCCTAGCCAACAGTCACACAGCTAAATAAGAGCAGAGGAGCTGGAATCCAAACCCAGGCAGACGGCTGCAGGCTCAACCACCTCTGGACAGCCATCCGGAGTCCCCACTCTGGGTGACCCCCACTGCAGGCTTACCTTCCCTGAACAATAATCCACGCTTTCATCAGAATGATCATTTAGGTAAATATTGTTTCCTTGATTACAAAAATATCACCAGCTTGTAGTATTTAAAGATGAAATCAATAAAGAAATCAAAATAGAAAGTAATCATTTCCTATAGCAACCCTCCCCAGAGGATACCACTCTTAATTTGGTTCCCGTGGGCACCAGAATTTCTTCTTGGTGTGTAGCAACCGAGCACTGGTAGTTCTGTATCAAGATGTGGTGTGATTGATTGATTGATTGATTGAGATAGATAGTGATAAAGAGAAAGAGAGAGAAGGATAGAGAGGTGGAGAGATATAGGCAGATAGATAGAGATAGATGATAGATAAATAAATGGATAGCTATACAGATAGATAGATGTAGATATAGATAGATGATATAGATCTGCCTCTGACTTGCTTTTTTTCCAGACTGATCTTGTAAAAACACAGCTCGGACCCCATCCTCCAAACCCATCACCTCCAATCCATAGCTCCACGCCATTATTCCTATGGCACCTTTAGCCTCTGTTCCCCACCTCCTGATACCATCCACTGGCCTTCCCCCTCGGGCTCTCCTCACACCACATGTACCAGTCTGGTGCCAACTCCCTTCACTGACCCGTGCTTGTCAAAGGCATGTTAGCCCCATGACCCCATTTGCCCCACTGAGTGTACATTGGTTGTTTACTCCGACCTGCTCTCATGGGAACTCCCAGTGGGGAGAGTGGGGGAGGATGTTTGACGACAGTAGAGATGTGAAGTGGGTAATAGGGAGGGGTGCAAATTGTGTCAGGGTGTCAGAGTAGTATAAGGAGGTGGCATTTAAGCCAAGTACTCAATGACAGGAAGATGGGGGAAGTGCGGTCCAGTGGCAGGAACAGCAAATGCAAAGGCCCTGAAGTCAGAATGAGCTGTCGTTAGTGTGACTTGAGCAGTGTGATCTGGATGTGAGATGCAGAATCTAATCAGGGGTCACAGAAATATCTCCAAGAGTTGTGTCCAGGTCAGATTATCAACAACGCCACCACCATTAGAGCTGAAGCCAGCTGTAAAGGAGTTGGTGGAATCCACTCAAGGGATGAAGCCAGGAAGGGATGAGGAGGAGTCTGCACATTCAGACCAGAGGGAAGAGGAGTCCTGAAAGGGCATCCCTTCACTCCATCATCCCCCCAATAATTCCCGACAAACCACCTTTGTGTGCCCTGGAATCTGGATGCCAGAGAAACACAGCAGAGAACAAGACCAAGAAAGTTCTTGGCGCCTTGGAGCTCACTCTGGTGGGGAGACAGGCCAAAAACAAGATAAACAGGTATGTGGTTTGCGAGGCCATGATAAGGGTGACAGAAAAAACTGCAGCAGGAGAGGGAGGCAGGATGGGGGTGGAGGGATGCATTTTAGATAAATTAAAGAAAACTGAATACAACAAAAAGGGAGCCACGGGGCGGGGGGCGGAGTGATCTGGATAAGGAAGAGCCTTCTAGGCAGGTGGAACGGCAAGTGCCTAGGCTCTGAGGTCAGCGCGTGGCCCGACTCCGGGAAGGGTAGAAGTCCAGAGCCGTGGTAAGAGCAAAGGGAGAGGGAGTTGTGGCAGGGCGTCCAGACGCCAGAGGAAGAACTCAACCAAAAGACTGATGTTGCTATTGGAATACAAGGCAGGATGGAGTGCGGGGAGCACAGGGTGTAGGGGAAGCTCTGAGCCAAATCCCGATTCGCCCTCACGGAAATTCAGAACTGTGCTCCCCTGGGCAGGCAGAGAGGGAAGAGCTTATTCAGAAACCCAGAGGTGCCCGGAGGGATGTAGCCAAGAAACCACAAGTTTCATTGCACGCTCTGCACAAAGTCTACAAAGTCTATTTATTCGCATGCACATGCTTTCGTACTTTTTAATGTAAAGAATGTTAACACTTTAAAAAGTTAAAACGGTATTATTAGTATTCCATTTTTCTGAAGGCAAATAAAGGCAGAGAAAAATCAATGGAAAAAAAGTTAATGGATAGTGACTCTCCAGGCAGGGGTATTACTGGCGAGTACAATCGTTTTCTTTGTGCTTTTAAGTATTTTCCAACTTTTCTATAAAGACCACATGTTACAGTAAGATAATAAATATAATTTTGTGTGCTCATAAAAAAAATACAGAAAGCATAAAGATTATCCATAAAATACCCTGTACTCGCCACATTAAGAAGGAAATGTTAACATTTGGACCCAATTGCTTCTGATAATTTTTTTTTCTTTTTTTTCAAAACAGTCGGGATAGAGTTGAAGCCCCTTTCCACTCCCCCTGCTATCTCCTCAGAAAGCAACCACCGCCCCGAATCTGGAGGGAGGTCTGTTTTCCTGTGTTTACATTTGACTACAGATATGTTAAGAAGTCTGCATTTGTTCTGCTGGCAAAATAATTAACAGAGCTTTCGAAGCTAAACTGCTTAGACATAAATTATAAAAGGGAAAGAGAAGGTTCCACCCCACCCCCAAAGAAAGGAGAGTAGTTAACAGTTAGAATATAAATTTCTCTTGCTTGTCAGCCCCAGCAGGGCGGGTTTTCCTGTCTGTTCTGTTTACTGCTGTGTCAGCCAGTACTGGGCATACAGTGGGTGCTCAATGCATGTTGAATACATTTTTCGATTTCTTGGATCATGCGCTTTTTCAAAGTAAACTATTTTAATTGGGAATAATTTTAGATTTACAGAAAAGTTACAAAAAGTAGTGCAAAGAACTCCGATATACTTCTCACTGTTTCCAATATGGCTAACATCTTCTAGAACCATGATCCACTTGCATTACTGAGAAATATGTCTCTTAGTTGTGTTACAAGTCACAAAACTCCAGGCTTTATTTGGGTGTCCCCAGTTTTCACACCAGTGCCCCTTTTCGGGCCCAGGATCTCACATTTCATTGTGTCCTCATGTCTGTTGGGTCTCACCCAGTCTGTGACAGCTCCTCAAACCTTTTCCTTTTCATAACTGGGACATTTTTGCAGAGTACTGGCCAGGCCTTCTGTAGACTATTTCTCAATTTGGGTGCATCTAGTATTGCTGTCATCATTAGCCCGTCGTTACAGGTTGCTGGAAGAAACCCAGAGGTGAGGTGCCCTTCACAGGGACATCAAGGAGGCTTAGAACTGTCATGTTAGCCTGGACCATGGGATTAGGTTGGCGTCTGCCAGAAGTCTCCATTGTAAAGTTCCCATCTTTTGCTTTTACATACTTTATTCATTGGATGAGTCAAATGAGACCCCCCTCACCACCACCGACTCCCAACCCTCAGTCCACACACTCAAAGGAAGGCAGGAAGGACTGAGTTCCGGCTCCCAGAAGGAGGGGCCTTTCAACTTCCAGTGATTTCGAATTCCTTGCAAGGAAGATTTGAAATTCGCCTTCACACCCATTTTAAAGAGCAGGAAACTGAGGTTGAAGACAACAGACTCCCTCATTAGAGGGTGGCCCAGCACGTGGTGAGGCCCCACGCAGAGCTGGTTCGGGACTGTGGTGCCCCAAGTGTGAAGGCAAGTGGCGGCTCTGGGCCCATGCAGGGGGAAGAAAGGAAATCCGGTTCCAGAGCCACCCCACCCCCCGCCCTCTCGATCACTGGGTCTGGGCTGCCCTCCAGGGTGCGTTACCCCATTTTACAGATGCACTGCCTGCGCCCGGAGGCGTGGCGGCGCCGGGTGGCAGGGCAGGATTCCGGGGCGCGGCCAGGTGGGGAGCACTGAGCCTCAGAGGTCACTCTCCCCAGCCGGCCCCAGGCCCACGGGAAGGGCGGCTGGGCCTCTGCACCTGAAAGCCTGGCTTTGCAAGCGCCCCTCACTTCAGCTTGGCTGGCTCCGGAGCCTGGCCGTGACCTTAATCCCGGGCCTCATAAATCGCAGGTGAGACCGGCTCCGCGGGTGTAGATGCAGGCTCCTGCGTCCCCGGGGGAGGGTTCTCCGCCTGTCCTCGTGACCCACTTCCTGTTTGTCTGGGCCGTGGGAATGAGAGGGACAAACAACCAGCCGGTGCTGGGAGACCCAGAGGTCGAATGAGGGGCCCCCCATCTACCCTGGCAAGCGGCTGCAGGAAGGAGAGTGTGTGTAGGGGTTGAATCAAGGAGGGAGAAGGAAAGCAGAGAGGTGAGGGGCAGGTCAGGCCACACGTGCAGGGGCCCCACTGCCCAGGTGCCTGCTCACCTACCCTCAGGGGCTGGGGTCACTTGGAGAGCCTGCAGGCAGCTGCTGAGGGTGTGAGGGTCAAAAGCCTATGGTCACATGTCCTGTCATCAGCTGCCTCCTGCCTGGGTTCCTCCTGAAGGAATGGGGGTGGGGAGGAGAGGAAGGTGTGGGCAGGACTTCCTGGAAAAGGGAGACCCTGCTGTCTGGGGGAGGGGAATGACCCTGGGACACATACTCAGATATTGTCAAACGCCACACACACCATACGCACAACTCGCGTTAGAGACGCAGCACAGACACACAGCACGACCCAGGCACAAAACAGACACACAAGTCATCGTCCCACACAGTTTCAGTTGAGAATTCAGTCACACATCACAGACACCACACGGACCTTGTCAGCTCAGTGTACACATCTACACAGGACTCCTAGGCACACAGCAGACATGTGACCCAGGCAGGCACGCTTGGCTACACACAGAAAGCAGCTCTGACACACCCAGACACGGGCCAACAAACACGTCCTCAGAAAACACGGACACACGAGACGTGCGCCTGGCCAAGGCATACACCACACAGGCAGATAACAGGCACCTCGGACCCATGACACAAGCTTGGGTGGGCAGACAGAGGCTGTGAGTGTAGGAGGGGCCACATTCGTGTGCCAGACCCCCACCCCAATCCTGGTCCAGTGCTGAGGAACTCCAGAGCTCACATGACCCAAGGGGAGGGCTTCTGAAACAATCCTCGGAGAAACTGCATCATCCTCACTAATGATCCATTTCCGCCCCACAGCATAAAGGCTCAGTGACCCTTGCCAGTTCATTCCTGGAACTCACCTGCCTTTTGCAGTGCCTAGCTGACTGGCTTGTGCCTCTGCCAGGGTGAGTGCTGGGCCCGGGATGAGGGAGGGCAGAATGAGCCTGCATGGTCACCCTTCCTGGCCCCTGGCTGGACACCGCCTGCCTGCTCACCCACCCTGCCAACCCTTCCCCTGAAGCCCTGGGAACTAAGGCACCCCCGAGGGTTTCCCGCTGGGCCACGGCAGGGCAAGTGGAAGCCTCAAGAGCCTGCTGCCCAGGCCTCAGGGCCAGGCGCCCAGACACTTGTGTCTCCCCTCCCAGATGGACACAAGGAGGGTGCTGCTCATCCTGCAAGCCGCGCTGGTGCTCCCCCTGGCTGACAGCACTGCCCCCATCCTCCGCTTTGTGGCCGTGGGTGACTGGGGCGGGGTCCCCAACGCCCCATTCTACACAGCCCGGGAAACGGCCAATGCCAAGGAGATTGCCAGGACCGCAAAGATCCTGGGTACGGACTTCATCCTGTCGCTGGGGGACAATTTCTACTTCACTGGAGTGCAGGATGCCAATGACAAGAGGTTCCAGGTGTGTACCACTGGAGTGGGGGGAGGGGACATGTAGAAAAGCCACTCGACCTTTTGACTCTGACGACCTGAAGATGGCAGAGGGAAGCAGACACTTGTAGGGACCTAGAGCACTCCGTGTCTCTCTTGTCCCCGGCTCCTGAATTGGTGGGAGCTTCGGGGTAGCTGCTCGACCCTGAAGTGGGGGTGCCCTTTCTGTTGGCTGCAGGAGACCTTTGAGGATGTGTTCTCCGCCCCGTCCATCCGCAGCGTGCCCTGGTACGTGCTGGCTGGCAACCATGACCACCTGGGCAATGTGTCAGCACAGATCGCGTACTCCAGGATTTCCAAACGCTGGTGAGTCTGCCCCATCCCCCAAGCCTCGATCAGGTGGACGGAGGGGACCACGGGCCTGAGCTGACCCCGGGGCCTCTCCACCCAACACGTGTGCCCACCACCTCTGTCCAACCACAGGAACTTCCCCAGCCCTTACTACCGCCTGCACTTCAAGATCCCACGGTCCAATGTGACCGTGGCCATCTTCATGCTGGACACAGTGACGCTGTGTGGCAACTCAGATGACTTCCTCAGCCAGCAGCCGCAGAGGCCCCGAGACCTGAATATGGCTCGCACACAGCTGTCCTGGCTCAAGAAGCAGCTGGCGGCGGCCAAGGAGGACTATGTCTTGGTGGCCGGCCACTACCCCGTGTGGTCCATTGCCGAGCATGGGCCCACCCACTGCCTGGTCCGTCAACTGCTGCCACTGATGGCCACTTACAAGGTCACTGCCTATCTGAGTGGCCATGACCACAACCTGCAGGTGAGGGGCCTGCAGGCGGGGTGAGGTGGGGAGCTAGGTAAGGGATCTCCACCCTGGTCAGTGTGCCACATAGCACATTGGGATTCTCCTGCTGTTTGGGGGTCTCCCAAATGTCACTCTCCCTCAGACTCTATGTTCTGTGACCAGAAAACAGCACAGAGTTCTCCATAAACCTACCAATTGCCAATAGCTTACTCAGTGCAGATTCATGAAGTAGGATCAATACACTCCGACAGGTAGGCAAACTGAGGCCCAGAGGGGGTTACGTTCCTTGCCCAAGGTGACTCAATGGTCAGGGACCACTTGAGACCCTGGACTCAAGACAGGTGGGCGCGAAGCCCGTGGCAGACCTCACTGAGGAGCTGGGGACTCACTGACCCTGGGTCCTCCGTCCACAGTACCTTCAGGATGAGAACGGCCTGGGCTTCATACTGAGTGGGGCTGGGAACTTCATGGACCCCTCGAAGAAGCACTTCCGCAAGGTCCCCAACGGCTACCTGCGCTTCCACTATGGAGTCGAGAACTCATTGGGCGGCTTCGCCTACGTGGAGATCAGCCCCAAAGAGATGAGCATCACTTACATTGAGGCTTCTGGCAAGTCCCTCTTCAAGACCAGGCTGCCAAGGCGAGCCAGGTTCCAGCGCTTGTGAGGGGGCCTGAGGCGGACAGGCTTACTTGCTGGGACCCCACCCCTCGGCAGTCTTTCTCCGGGGCCTGTGGTACTGATGAGCAGGAAGGAAAAACCAAAAATGCTCCTAAACCTCACATCCCTCTGTCACTGCCAAATGTTCAATAAAAAAATAGATGCAAGACTAAATGTGTGTGTGTCACCAGAGTCCCTCTCCTCGCCTCTCTGGTGAGCTGCATCACCTGGGTTTGAGAGTGTCTAGCTCTCCGCCTTGCTGGCCTGCACTTCCATCTCTTAACCCCATTCACAACCAACTGGCCCCATATGTGTATGTGATTTTAAGTAAAGACCATACAGAAAAAAAGGGCATGACAGGAAGTGAGCCTTCCTCTCCCATGCCCACCTCCCCAGGGGCAGCCACTGCCCTCATTTGCTTTTCTTCCACAATTGATGCCTTCATAATAAAAACATCCTCCCTCTTTTACACAAAGCAACACAGTATCCACACAGTTCTGCACCTGTTCTTTCTGCTTAACCACAACTCTTCCTACTAAACCACAACTCAACTGTTCATAACAGAACATTCACTTTGTTATTTTCAACACGGAATTGCTAACACTGTCATATGGCTGGAAAATCTAAAGTTTATACGAAGGTTAAATCTCTTCCCCGCTCCCTGACTTTCCCTCCTCCTCTAAAAAGAACTTTTTATAAATGCTTTGTTTCCTGGCAGTGTTTCTATGCAAATAAAAGCAAATATGAATTGTTTTTCTTCCCTTTCTCACTGATCTGCACCTTGCTTTTTCGTTGTTTTTTTTTTAAACCAACTTTAGTGAGGTGTAGTTAACATTTAAAGTGTACAGTTCCATCAGTTTGACAAAGACACACACCCACAAACCCACTACCACAATCAAGATATAAGTATACCCCATACCCCCAAAGGTGTTCTCTGCACTTTTCTGTTTCAGCCCGTTACACCAGGAGACCTGCTCATCAGCCCTGGTGGCTTCTGACTCTTTCTGCAGCTACAGTGTCCCCGCTGTGTGCCTGACCCACTGCCTATCTAACTAGCCCTCTCCCAAGGGTTGCCAAGTTGCTTCCAATAATTCTGTTCTCCTCAGGTGATGCTGCAATAAATGACCCTGCACCTGTTTCCTACATGGCAAGTATGTTTGTAGGATAAACAATACATTCCCAAGAGCAGGACTGTCCTTTTTAACAGCCACAGACCTTCCATTTATGTCCCTGGCTCCTTGCTGGGGCCCGCCGAAATCATCTTCAATCTTTCCCTTTTACCAACATAGCTACAGCGGGCATCCCTGGACCCGCATTTTTATACATCTGTGTGAGTATGTAGGAAAACATCTAGAAGTGGAATTATTTCAAGGCCTGTTTCTTATGATGAATACTGAAAGCAGAATGTGCACCCTGAGCTCAAAACTGCAGAGAAGCCCAGTTCCCCTCTGGGGAGAGTTGAGTAATACCCACCCACAGACAGCCTGAGCCACCCGGCGCAAGGCGAGTCACCGAAACCTCTCCCTTGGCCCGCCTTCAACTGCCACTTCGGCTGCTATAGGACAGGGACTGCTAGCCCGGCTGAGTGAAACAAAATAGCAACCTGGACTAACAACAGGCTACTGCTGGAGAGAGGGACTCAGTGGAAGTGGCACCTTCTGTTCACTACTTTAGAGATGTCCATAGTGTTGAAACTGTTACAAGGTGCACGTGTTACTGTTAAAATTAAGCAAAGCTCTACGACCAAAAGGCCAGCCCTGGGTTCCTTCCAGCTGACATTTACCCGGCTGGCATTACTACCAGCCAAGTTCTATGCAAAAAAACCCACCATCACTTCTAATCCTGACCCATGAGGCACGGGCCATAGTCATCC
This sequence comes from Pteropus medius, assembly GCF_902729225.1. Taxonomy (NCBI): domain Eukaryota; kingdom Metazoa; phylum Chordata; class Mammalia; order Chiroptera; family Pteropodidae; genus Pteropus; species Pteropus medius. The sequence goes on from NW_024344561.1 coordinate 128,409, forward strand.
TTGCTCCTCAAAGGACATTACAGACACTGGACAGATGAAGTGACCAAGGTCATGCCCAGGAAGTGGCAGACCCTCACTCTTAACCGCAATAATCAAAGCAGCTCACAGCCACTCTGCCTCTTCCCACTGACTCAGAGGCTCTAGGCAGGCAGGAGTCTGATTCAGAGGTCAGCCCAATGTCCCCATTTGCAGGGCCCAGAGCGTGGAATTAGCCCAATGTCCCTGTTCACAGGACCCAGAGTGTGGAATGGAAAGAAGTGACACATCTAAGCTGACAAAGGGAATGAGTGGCAGGGAGGGCGATTGGCCTCCTCCTCCACAACGGCCAAGCACTGCTGCCCAAGTTCTGTACCCGATAGCTGGGGACGCAAGGATCATCAAAAAGATTAAGGCAGGGTGGACACTTGCCCTCAGAGGGGACAACGCTAACCAGCACACGGCCATCATTAAAAAGACGTTTTCTCAATTGCAAGGAACAAGATGACAGAGTTTCTCAAGGCCAGTCGCTGGGACTCATCTCTTCTCATTCTTCCCCAGCAACCACATCTGATTCAATCTCCATGGATATTAGCCCCCTCCACTCCTCACACCAGGTGCTGGGACTGGCACCAGCCCCCTCATGCAGCAAGCAGGTTGTCACCAGTGAGTCAGACCATACCTACCTCCTCAACAGCTTCCAAGGCCAAGAATCATGATTAAGAAGGTGGAAGACCTGCCTTCGGCAAAGAGCAAAATGCACTGTCATCAAAACAGCATGACATTTGCTCTGGGAAAACATCCAGAGGGAATCCAGAAAGGAACTCAAGAAAACACAAGAACATGATGTGGGTTAAAGGTGGCACTGCACCGTCACAGAAAATGTATAATTTGCCAGGTCAATTTGCCCGGAAGAAGCCAGAGCCTAAACCCTACGTCTAACCATATACAAGAATAAATTCCAGAGGGATCACATATTTCAGTGTAAAAATAAAAGAGTGTAAGATGAAAATGAACATCTCCCCAAAAATCTGAATGAAAATGGTTCATAGTAGCACTATTTATCATTGCCTCAAAACTAGAAACAGCCCAAATGTCCAACGATAGTTGAAAGGCTAAATAAGTTGGTATACCCTCATAACAGAATACAACTCCATGATAAAAAGGAACGAACTACTGGTAGACACAACATGGATGAGTCAAAGGTAGTAAGCTGAGTAAAAGAAGCCAAACTCAAAACTACATATTGTATAATTCTGTTTATGTGACTTCCTGAAAAATACAAAGCTATAGGAACTAAAACCAGATCAGTCGGTGCCAGGGACTGGGGGGCAGGGAAGGAACTGACTACCAAGAGACATGAGGAAACTTCTTGGGGTGATGGAAACATTCACTATCTTGATTGTGGTGATGGCTTCACAGGTGTATGCATGTCAAGATACAAAATTTCATAGTTTAAATACATGCAGTTTATTGTCTGTCAATTATATCTCAATAAAGCTATGGAGGAAAAGAGGGAGGAAGAGATGGGAGAGAGGGAGGGAGAACCTGGCAATCACCAGCAAATATAGGATTGCCCATATATCATGGCACAGTCACACCATGAATTGTGTAGCTACTAATTCACTGTATGAATATTGACATACAGTTTTAACTGGAAATAGCAAGGTTCGAGGCAATGTCCATAGTATAATCTCATCTTGTGTGTGTCCAGGTTTGTACCAGCACTGAGGTGATCCTTCCAAGGGAAATACTGCCCCCTAGTGGAAATCTTGGAGATAGGTCTATTTGACAAACATCTCATTACAAGTTATTTTCTTATCTAGGTCACCAGTGACCAAACCCTTGCCAGTGTCAATGGTCAATTCTCTTTCCTCATCTTATTCAAACTCCCAGGCACATACGACACAGCTGACCACTCTTTACGTCTTGAAATACCTTCTTCTGGAGGCTTCTCAGAGATGAAACGCACTTCTTTCTCCTCCTACCTCACTGGCCTGCCCAGTCTCTTGCTGGCTTCTCCTCCTAACTTCTAAAGTTGGGAAACCCCTGTCTCCTTCTCAGCTTTCTTCTTTTGCTATATTTTGCCCCGTACCCCTGAAACCAGGTGGCCTCCTCTGACCCCAAGGCCTCCAATAATCCCCATATACGAATGACTCTCAAAATCAAATCTGGATCTTTCTCCTGAGCTCCAGACTCCATTTCCAATGGCCTATTCCATACCTCTGCTTGCTTGTCTCAAACTTATCCAAAACACAGTCCTTGACTTCTCCAAATCATCTCCCCTGAGCCTTCCTCATCTGCATGAGGCAGAACCCAGGGCTCCACAGGACTCATCCTTGACTCTCCTCTCTCCTCTACTCCATCATAAATTTTAGGGGTGCTACTTCTATCTACGTAACTCCTACTAAGGCTTTGGATTCCAACTTGGGCAGCAGCCCTCCCTAACCTCTCAGACTAGTTTGGCAACCCTCTCCACTACCATATGCTCTCAGAGAGCCACACTTTCCCTCTCCTCCCCGCCCCCGCCCCCCCCCCCACCCCGCGCACTGAATAGTGGTAATTGATCCATAATGTTTATGTCGCCTCTTCACCAAATTGTGGGGAATTGTGGAACCTCGTTCCTCTCTCTGCTTCCCACCCACCCTCCCGCCCCAGCCCCTGCCTGCCTATCCAACCTCTATTATAATCTCAGTGTGGTCCCCAGACCAGCAGCATGTAAGTCACTGTGAAGCTAGTTGGAAAGGCGGACTTCCAGGCCCCCTTCCCGACCTAATGAATCAGAACCTGAATTGTAATAAAATTCGCAGGTTCTAGTTAAAAGTTTGGGAGAGCGTCTTACAAGCTTCTCCTCATCCTGCTTCAGCCATACGAGTATTTGCAGTATCCCTTAGCACCGGAATATTGGAATGTCCCACGTTGGGGAGACCTAGGTGGGCTTAAGGGTCTGGGGCTTGAATGCGGAAAGATAAATAAGACATCCCCAAGGAAGATGTAGCGACCGAGGGCAAGGCTGCCTTTTCCGCGCTGGGATGGCTCGGCCCACAGCCCCCGAAACGCAGGAACTGCCACTCCTAGGAACTGACCAGAAGCAGTGCTCTCCTGCGCGGTGACAGTCATACGCAATCGAGCCCTCGCGCAGGCGCACTGCGCAACTCCCGCCGGGCCCCCGAAATGAGAGTACGCATGCGCACAAAGACGCTAGAGGAGGCGGGGCCTGTTCACGGGGCGGTCCCGGCCGCGGGTGGGTGGGACATGAGGGGAGGAGAAGGGGTTCCGCTTCCGCCGAGAGCAGGCAGTCCCTGTCTCCTGGGTGAACGAGGCTGTCTCAACGAGGGAAGGCGAGTGCAGGTTCGCGCGGGTGGGCGTTGCAACCGGGCCCGACTGGGTGATCTTCGATTCGGGGGCGCTCACGGGGTACTGTAGGAGTCGCTGAAGGCTCCGGGCATGGGGGTGGCCCGTCGGGAAGCTAGATTCCCCCGGGCCCCAGCCCGCTAAGCGCAGCTGCTCGGAGGTCTGGTTCCTAAGGGCGGGAGGCGACGCCGAAACCTTGGTGAGATTGGAGGGTCCTCCCACCCCCCGCCGCTTGAGTCACGGCAAGATCGGGGGGACCGACCCGTCTTCCATCCCCACCTGGGCGCGCTTGGGCTTACGTTACCACCGAAAGAAAGGCCGGAGCCCCTGGAGCTTTACATGCAGGCCAGCCCCCTTTTCTGGGGTAGAAATGGAGGTGCTGAAGTCACGGGTAAAATGAGGTTCTGGGAGCTATCTGTAGTTTCTGATTCAGGAGACATTCGTTCATTCAAGAAGTAGTTATTGAGCGCTTAATGCAAAGCAGGCACTATGGATGCTGGGGCTTTAGGAGTGGCCAAATCATGCCCTGCCTCTCCAGAACTGACATTCCAGTGGGGAGAGATCTGGAATAGGGTTCAGAAATGAGCGTTTTTTGAGCACCCCCAGGTGATTCTGTTGTAAGTGGTACCCAGGGTCAGGCTTTGGTTAAAAAAACAACGAAACAGTGCCCTGGCAGGTGAGAGCATGGGCTACGGATCTGACTTTACAGCTTACTAAAAGCCTGCAAGGTCTAGCTGCTTCCCCTTCTGTCGCATCTCATACCCATCTCCCCACTGTTCCCTGAGCTTCAGCTGTACCAGGCTTCTTTTTCTGCCTCAGAGCCTTTGCAGTTGCTGTTCCCTCCAGACTGCCTTGCATGGTGCCTTCTTTCATCATTCAGACCTCAGCTTAAATGACTTACCCAAAGGGTCCTTCCCAATCCACCCTATCTGAAATAGCCCCATTCTGGAAGTGTTCACCTAGCCCTGGTATTAACCTCATAGGACTTACCGATATTTGGAATGATTTTGGTTATTGCCTCACTTGTTAAGGGTCTGTCTGTATTCGCTAGAATGTAAGTTTCACAAGAGCAGATACCTCGCCTGCCTTGATTGCAGCATTGCTATGGTTTAGTCATAGGGCCTGACATTGGTTTCTTCATTCATTCACTTAGTAAATATTTGTTAAGTGTCATCTCTGTGCCATGAGCAGGCTCTGAGGATACAAAGAAAATGCAAAAACCCCTGCCCTCATGGAATTTACATTTGGAGCATGTTAGTCAGGGTTGGAGATGCGGGGAAACCAATGAGGAGGCTGTTGTGATCATCCAGGCCAGAGATGACCAGAACTCCGGACTCAGACCACAGCACTGGCCCTAGAAGTAGTGAGAAGTGGTCAGAGTCTGAGTGTGTTTTAGAGGTAGAGCAGCAGGATCAGGATCAGGTAAGGGACGAGAGAGAAAGGAATTGAGATTGAGTCCAGGATTTTTTGGATGGATTTGCTATCTGCTGAGATGGGGAAGACTGTGAGAGCAAGTTGAGGTGTCAGGAGCTGGGTTTTGGACGGGTTACATTAAATGTTTGTTAGCAACAGGTGGAGGTGTGGCCAAAGCAGGTAGACGGAGGAGTCTATGGTTTAGAAGAGACATCAAGGCTAGAGAGTCCAGTGGCATCAGTGTAGAGGAGGCATTTGAAGCCCTGAGGCTGGGTGAGATCTCCATGGACGTAGTGCAGACAGAGGGGAGGGGCCCAAAGATTGAGCTGGTGGACTCATCATTAGAGAAGTTGAGGCTGGAAGTGTGGGGGAAGCAGCAGCACAGAGTGAAAGGAGCTGCCGGTGGGCAAGGGTGTGAGAGTGCAGGGTCCTGAGAGCCCCATGAGAAAGGCAGGAGGAGAGAACCAGTGTGCCCAGTGTCCTGAGGAGTGGGGACTGCCTTTGGGGCGGGCGGCATGGGGTGGATGGTGGAGGGAGATTGGGAGGGAACACAGAGGGCAAATGCAGACAGCTCTACTAGAAAAGCCTGCAGAGAATGAGGTGTTTTGTTTTTAACAGTGGGAGCGGTAGTAACAACTGTGTTTGTTAATTATCCAGTAAAGAGAGAAAAGTGATATTGAGATCCAGAGTACAAGGTAACAAATTGTTTCTGTGGAGAGCACAGGCATTCTTCCAGGACAGAGGAGGGAGGGCTGCATGGGCGGCCCCGGGGGGCTTGTGAATGTTCTCTGCCCAGTGCTTCTGTTTACTCAGTGACTTGGAAGCACCCTCAGTGGAGAAGGAGGATGTTACTTAGAAAGTGATCGCTAAATGTGAATGAAACTCTGGTCTTCCTTCTGGCAGGCTGCTGACCTCCCCTGTCACAGAAATGATGCTAGAAGCAGCAGTGGAGAGAGAGAGTGGGAGAGAAGACAGTGTGATACAGGGCAGGAGGGAGAGGGGCTTCTTGGAAGGTTCAAGGATGGTGAACACAGAGCCCAGCGCCTGGCGTAAAGATGTGCTCAGTGGTAGCTGCTGCCTCTGAGACATCAGTCCCTAGACATCCTTCTGGCACCTGACTCCATCATTTTCCCCAATACCCTGTTCTTCCTATGTGTTAGACGTCAGAGATGTCACCTTCTCTCCCCCTGCTTACTAACTTTGTCCCCCACTACAACCCTGGGGGTCATTCTCAGCTCTTCCTTCTCTCACCATGCTCACTCAGGCCTTGGATTTGTCTCTTTGATCTCACCCACTGCTGTCTATCTACCCCAGATAGCCCTGTCCTGGTTCTGACGTCATCCTCATCCAGACTTTTGGCTCATGCTCTTTAGTCCCTTAAGAACACAAAATGATTTTGTTGTTGCTCTCCCCACAGCATCCAGGATCCATCAAAACATTTGAAAACCTCATGCCTGCTCCCTTTTCAGCCTGCCTCTCTCCCCAACCTGCATGGTCCCCAAATGCCGGCCAGGCCCTCAGATACCTGCCCCTCAGCCTTGCATGTGGCATTTCTCTGCTTGAAATGCTTGTCCCTGCTTCTTTGCCCAGCAGCCCCTGATCTTCGGAGAGGCTGCCCAGGGGGCCCATCCACAGGCTCTGTCAGATCCATTGAGTGTCATTCCTTCTGGGTGGCACTTGCATGTCCTTTGACAAGGGAGCAACCGCTCTTAAAATCACTGGCTCCCAAGCACTTAGGCTCTGCCCAGCTCTGGGCAACTGGCCTGCCCCAGAGTCCCTTATGTTATCCTCACCAGAACAGTGGCTTCCTGTGAAGGTGCTGCAGCGGATGGGTCAGACACTATGCAGGCATTTGTAATTTGTCATGTCAGCCCCTCTGAGGTAGCAATCTCATTTCTATAGATAAGGAGAGGCACAGAGAGATTAAGTGACCTACTCAGAGTGATGCAGTAAGTTGAAGGCCAGGATTAGAACCCAGAGCCTGCTCCTACCCCTTCCACCCAGAGTGCACTGGGATTGTCCACTGTGCCCAGAGGATGCCATCATGGAAATCCTCCCATCACTGTGGGTCATCTTCCCAGCCTGCTTCCTAGAGCATCTGGAGGGCCTCGTGGGTCCCATAACTCACTGACTTCTGCACCCATCTCCCCACAGGTTCACCCTCCCACAGACATGGGGCGCAGAAAGTCAAAACGGAAGCCACCCCCGAAAAAGAAGATGACAGGCACCCTAGAGACCCAGTTCACTTGCCCCTTCTGCAACCATGAGAAATCTTGTGACGTGAAAATGTGAGTTGGGGGTGGGGGGCAGAATCCCTCCTCGCGGGGCTTCCCTTCCCCTCCATCAGTCAGAAAGTGGCTCCCTCGTAGACACAGGCCTCTTCACTCACCAGTCCCTCCATCTGCTGTTCCAGGGACCGTGCCCGTAACACTGGAGTCATCTCTTGTACTGTGTGCCTAGAGGAATTCCAGACACCCATCACATGTATCCTTGGGAAACTGGCTTTTGTTCACGGGGTAGAGATAGGGGTGGGGTGGTCAGAACTGCTCTGCCCAGGGTGGGCTGCCCAAGGGTAAGGGGCTAGAGTCCAGCCCATGCACCTCTGGCCCTGCTTTGTGGCCACCCATAGTGCACAGGGCAGGGGTCTAGCTGACACCACCATGAGGTGTATACAGGAAAGGGTCTGATGCCTGCGGTTGCCCTTGACCTCAGCTGCTCAGATCTGTCAGAACCAGTGGACGTGTATAGTGATTGGATAGACGCCTGCGAGGCAGCCAATCAGTAGCAACACAGAGGGCCCACCCCCTTGGCATCCCTGCTGCTGTGGATTTGTCCGCTGGGTACCAATCCAGAGACATTCCTGGGGTCAAGGGTGTGGGTCCAGGGCCCTTGAAGCCCTCTTTGCATGTGTGCATGTGTGGAGCAGGTGTGGGTGTGAATGTGTGACTGCAAGTGTGGCTGTGGGGGTATGCTTATGGGCCGGGGGTGAAGTTGAGGGGTTGCTGGGCCCTGGGGACCTGAGCTGCCTCCCTTGGCTCTGAAAGCCTTTGACTTGCTCCCTCCTCTGGCCCCTGACCCCTCTGGCTCTGGGGCCCTGGTTCATCCAGGGGCCAGATCCTGACATCCTGAGTGAGGGCAAGCCCCACAGAGATAGCCTCGGTACTCTCCAGACTCCTCACCCACCCACCCACCACCTTGCCGGTCTGAACTGGATTGCCTACCCTCGTTCCCTGCCTTCCAAGACCTATGGCCTGGAATGCAAAGCCCAGGATCCAAGGCTTGTGGCTGGGCCCTGGCAGGGTGGCCCTGTTCACGTTTACTTGGTTTTATAGAGGAGGGAGGGGCTGGGGCCAGGACAACTGTTGGTCAGTAGCCCTTAAATAAAGCAGCCAATGCAAACTTCCTGCTCTCTGATTTCCGGTCAGCCCCAAGGACTCAATGAAGGGGGAGGGAGTGACTGACCTTGTGGGCTAAAACTGTCCAACGTTTGTCCACTCGACAAGCATTCAGGGTGAAACCAGGACAGTGCTGGGTGCAAGGGACACCGATGATGCCATAGACATCTGGGCATACGTTTAGTCCCAATGAGAAACAGGATGACAAATCCTTGGGGGGAGAGGTCAGGGAAGGCTTCCTGGCTTGGAGGAGGTAACACTCAAGGGCCACCCTGTGCCAGACACTGCTCTCAGGCTTACCTGCCTTACCACCACATCCCAACAGCTGCCCTGTGAGGCAGGTGCTCAGAGAGGAGCAAACCGGCCAGAGATGGAGGTCCCACAGCCAGAAGGCAGCATAGCTGGGCCTTGAACCTGGGAGACCTGGCTTCCCAGCCCAGGGTCCAGGCTGAGGGAACAGCTCATGGCTTCCTGGGGACTGGGGGCGCTAGGAGCTCTGAAGAAGAGTAAGAGTCTACAAAAGGGGCCTTTGTGCAGGTGTGGTGAGGAGTCTCAAAGGCTGAAGGTGGTACCAGAGGCAGGTGTGTGCTGCAATAAATATTGGTCTTTGTCCCTGGTTCCTGGCACAGAGTTCCTAAAACCCTTGGAATTTCCTAAGCCATCACCCAGGATGGGGCTAGTCACCAGAAAGACCAAGCAAGTACTGAGTGGGAACTCAAAGCCATACCCACCGACCTCTGGGAATGCAAGGGGGCAGCTCCAGATTAAGCTCTCTTATAAACGTCAACAAGATTTGATGAGCTTCTGGGTTGATAAGCACGAGGAGGTGCTGGGAGTGATGGCTCAGAGGGGGCATAGAAGCCCCGTACTCCTTGCCATGCCTTGCCCGACATCTTTCCATCTGGCTGTTTCTTTTATAATAAACCACTGATCTAATAAAATGTTTCTGAGTTCTGTGATCCACTCTTGTAAATCAAACCCAAGGAAGGGGTCGTGAGAAAACCTGATCTATTGCCAGTTGGTCAGAAGCACAGATGACAACCTGGACTTGCAAGTGGCAGCTGAAGTGAGGGAGGGGCCATCTTGTAAGACCAACCCTTTATGCTGTGGGATCTGATACTATCTCCAGGTAGATGGTGTCAAAAAAAGAAAGCTTGATAATGTTGGAAAAAACACTCCTCTGAACGTGGCTGAGGGTGAGCACCTGGGCACTGCCTGGTGGCCTCAGATGGTCTCATGGGTATGGAGATGTGGGGCAGACGCATCTTCCCCACTGGGCCTTGTGAGGCTGGGCAGCTGTGGACCTGTGCTTTGGATTTATCATTGGTACAGTGGGAAGATGACAGAACTTTCTTCCTGGGGCCATGCTGAGATGGAGGTGCCGACCGTGGTGCTTGGCACAGTTTGAGCGACTGGGACACAGGTAGCAAAGGATATGAGCAGCCGAGGAAGAGACTGAGCTTGCTGAAAGCCCTGACCACCGGGCCAGCCTCTGGGTCTAGCACGTGCCCCTGCAGGTCCATCTGCCCTGACGTGCCCCTTCCTGGTGCTCCACCTCCTCCTCCCAAGGTCCCAGGTAGGGTACTCTGGCCCAGACAGGAGCCAGCAGACATGGGCAGTGGTGGATGGGCCTGAGTTGGGGGAGGTTGCCTCCGATGTCCAGGGGAAGGGGGCTCATTCCTCTGGCTTTCAGGGCCCGCCCACCCCAGTCTCACAGGCCAAGTGCTAATATGGTGCTGTTTTTCTAGGAGGCAGGGCCTGGGGCCAGCATGGATCCTCAGCACAGCCTGGGAGAGCAGGACTCACAGTAGCCTGGCCAAGAGCGCCTGGAATCCAGTTTACGAGGCCCCAGGGGCTATGTGTGTCTGTGCATAGCACTGTGTGGGTCTTCTGGTGTCTGTCTCTGCAGGTCCCCATGTTCCAGCCTCGTCCCCTTCCCTGGGGAGGGAAGGGGAGAAGGCTGCTCTGTGACCCCTGCATGGCTGCATCCTCTCCTTGGAACCTTGACAGTTTAGTGGCTTGTAAGAGGGATGGCTGGGGCCCATATCATGGAAGAACAGGGTCCCCTCTTAAACGTAGGGAGATTTGGGGCCCTGTCCACAGATCACTAGGGTCTTGGAATGGCAGGCGAGACTCTGGATGAGCCCTAAGGGGAAAGCAGAGTAAGTGGGCACACGAGGCAGCTATGCCTTGCAGACTCAGCCACTCTGTGCCAATCGGTAAAGGACCATCGCCCTGGGCCCCCGAAATGCCCATCCTACCCCACTGCCCTGTCCCCTCCCCCACCAAACTCCACTCCAGGACTAAAGGGTTCCCTCTGCCCACAGGGACCTCCAGGACCCTGTTTATTATTCATTCTCTTTGGTTAGTGCCACATGTCATCCCATTTGGAGCCATTATTTAAGTTTCCTCATGGTCCCGTTCTCACTGTACCCACTTTCCAGATGGAAAACGCAGAGAGAAGAGAAGTTACTTGCCCAGGGTCATCTGGTCCCATCTAGCCTATCCCAGCACTTGGGCTCTTTCTTACTGCAACCCACAGGCCCCCTGGAAGGTACATAGGTACTGAGCATGTGCGTGTGTTGTGTACATGTGTGAGGATGTGTTATGTATCTTTATGTGGGAATGTGTGCTGCATGTGTGTGAGTATCTGTGTGCCTAAGGCTGCAGAGAGCATGTGCACACCATACTCACCAAGTGGGGTGTGTGTGTGGATTTTGTGTGTGAGTGTGTGCCTATCCTCGGTCCAGCTGAGTGGCTGTGAACTCTGTGTGTATTTTAGGGTGTGTGTGTGTGTGCTTGTGCAGATGTGTGTGCGGGAGATGGAGCATATCTGAGCAAGGCCGTCTGTGCATGTGCAAAAGCCATGCGGGCTCCGGGACAGAGCAGCCTGAGTCCTCAGGTGATTTTACAGCCATTTATTGTGCTCCAGTGAAATAGAAAAAGAAAGTGCTCGCGTTACAAACGCCGCCATCACATCCACGTATGCCAGTTGCTGCAAACCAAATCGCGTGTGTCCGCTGCGTCTCTGGGCATGCAGTTGGCTCCCACTGCGGGGATGGGATGAGGGAGGATCGAATCTGGGCTCTGGGGGCTTTGCTCGGGGGGCTTTTTGTCTTGGGGAGACCCACTTGTGAAGGAGTGGGGGGACAGCCGGGGTAGCTTTGCTCAGTGCATCCTTTGAGTGCTGTTGGGAACACCCGGCTTGATGTTGGACCCTGCAGTGCTCCAGGGAGGAGGGCTCCCTTCCCCCCACAGGCCCCCAGTTTGCTCCTCCCCCGCCCAGAATGCTAACCCTGTAGGCAGGTGCCAGGGGGCTGGAAGGCGCCATGCAGCGGCGGGGGTCAGCGAGCCGGGCTGGGCCCTGCTGAGAGCAGCAGCCAGCCTCCCTGGGGGAAAAGGCAGAGGCCCAGGGCCCTAGGCAGAGTTGTAGTAATTGTGTGGGTGGTGGTTGTGGGCAGGCTCGCCCAGCTCCGGGTACTCGGGCGTCAGGCAATACTTAGGATCATAGACCTGGCGTGGCAGCCCGTACACCGTCATGCCCCGCTGCGAGGCCCCCTTGTTGCTGCCCATCTGCAGGCTGACGTTGAGCGTGTCACAGTGCTCCATGCCCAGCCCCGGCTCGAAGATCTGCCGTTTAGTCCCAGGCGCAGTCATGCCAGCCTGCAGAAGGCAGTGTGGTCAGGCCATGGGCATGGCAAGGGGCAAGGGCCCGCCAGCCCACCCCATGGCTCCCCACACACCTGGCTGGCTCCCTTGTTGGTACCCATCTGCAGGCTGATGGTTGCCTGGTCCAGGGGCTGGTCCGTGCCCAGCTTGGGGTCATAGAGGTGGCGCCGGGTACCATAGGCTGTCATGCCCTGCTGGCTGGCAAATTTGTTGGTGCCCATCTAGGAAGCCGGAAGGAGAGTCACATCGAGGGTTATAGAGCCTCGCCACGGACCCCAAGATATAGCAATGTCAGTGGACACTCACAGCCCTCTAACAAGGCACCGTTTCCACTCTCAGGCTACAGACTGGCAACTGAAGCCAAGAGAGTGGCTCCGAGCACTGGGGCCCCAACTTCCAGGGTCCCAGCCTGGCCACTCATCCCCTGCGTGATTCTGACCAGTGAGCTAGCTTCTCCAGTCCTGTTTCCTCATCTGTGTGAAGGATACGATGTTGACAGTACCCACCCTGTAGAGCTGTTGCAGGACTGAGTTAGGGTACGGAGTTAGAGCACAGTGCCTAGCATATAATTTAGTTAAGGCCAAATATGCTGTCTCCCAAAGCCTTCAGGGCCCGGGGTACCTTCCTGGTCTCCTTGACCTGCCTTGGCTCAGCAGCAGCAAGACCTGGTGAGGAAGGGGCAGTACCTGCAGCCCAATGATGTTCCGCCCTTCTCGTAGCTTCTCTGGCTCAAATTTCCGCTCCTGCTTCTCTGCGTACTTCACCCCCACATTCACCTTGTTTCCTTTTGTCTTGGCCTGGGGGAGGGTGAGGGGGGCAGGGACTGACGTGAGCCTCTGGGCTGCACTGTTCCCTCCCAGCACCTGCTCTCCCTCTCCCATCCACCCTGGGCTCTGGGATCCGAGTGGCCCCACTCAAATCCCAGCCAAGTCCACCAGCAGTCCCCCTGCCCCCCATGCCCGCCCTTGACCCACACTCACCATGCTGGCCAGGGCCAGGAGGGTAGACTGCACCTGGGTGTGGTTGGTGTTCTCAAACAGGTCATTGGCCTCGAAGATGTCGTGGGGCTTCACCCCATACTTGGTGATGGCCTTGATGAAGTTGCCTATGTTCTCCAGCTGGAGGGGAGCAGGCAGTGGTGAGTAGTGGGGCGGGGGTGGGGGGCTTGGGGGACTGTAGCCAGGGATTGAAAGAGTTAAAAAGAGTCTGGGCTCACCTGGTGCCAATTTTGGGTCGACTCATTGACCTTCTTCACAGAGCCTGGCTGGAGCTTGTTGATGAACCTACAAGGAGTCGGGGGAGAAGGACAGACTCTCCTTCCTCTCACCTTAGGAAACCCACTCTTCCAGAGGCGCAGGCACAGCCCTCAGACTTGCCCTGGACTCTCCTCTGCCTTCTCTCACCCCCACATCCTATCCCTCAGCAAGGCCTCTTGCTCTGCCTTCTGGAGACATCCAGGAGGCCACAGCTTCCCACCACCCTGCTACGAGCCCCAGCATCTCTGTCTCTTGGACTCTTGCAATGCCACCCCGTGGGCTCCTAGCTTCCGCTTCATCCCCTGCAGACCTTTCTGCATCTCACAGCTAGAATGGCCTTTTCAAAACAATACCAGTTACTCCCCACTTCAAAATGTTCCCAGAGTTTCCTAACTCCATAGCATCATTAAAAGGCCCCATGTCACCTGGTCCCCAGCTTACTCCCTCCACTCCCCGAATCACTCTGTGCCAGCCACTCCTCACTGTTCCCGGAACATGCAAGGCACATTCCCACCTCAGGGCCTTTGCACTGGCTGTCCCTTCTGCCTAGCCCGCTCTTCCCTCAGATGCCCACCCAGCTCCCTCCTTCACGTCAACCAAGGTTCTGTGCAAATGTTATGGCTTCAGAAAGAGCTCCCAGGCCACTGTCCAAAGCAGCAACACTTCACCGCACCCAGCTCCCACCATTCCCCGCCGACTCTTCTCCACAGCACTTCCCACCACAGGCAGGTGTGTGATATTTCTTCGATTATTCCATCCGTCTCCCCCACTACGACTAAAGCTCCAAAGCTCCGTGTGAGCTCCAAGGCTGTTTCCCGTCCACTATCCCCAGGGCCTAGACTTGGCACATGGCAGGAGCCCCATAAATGGACTGAGGGCGTGAGTGCCTCTGTACCCTTCAGGCCAAGCAGCCCTGTCTGAGGTGAGACACCAGGCTGTCCCGTATTCCTCATTCCCAGTGGATATGGTAGAACAAGATACCCTCCCCACTCCCCTTTCGGGGTACCTAGGGCATGGTAAGGCTGCACCTTTAGGAACCTTTCCCAAGGGCACATTCTGGCCCTCACAGTCACCCTGCCCTGGGTCAGACTCAGAGGGGCAGACAGGACCCCCGCTGGGCTCAGGGCCCACCCAGCATTAGGGTTTCAGTTGTATCTGGAATCGGGGCTTGGGAGCTGTGAGGATTTGCATTTTCCTCAGCGATTTAAGTTCTGAGAAGAGTAGAAAGGGCCTACTCAGATTACATAGTACATCTCTCATGTCATCACGCCAGCAATGGGCAGCTGTTGTTGCCTGTTGTCTTTTATCTGTGACCGCTCTTTATTGGGACACTGGAGGTCATAAATGGGCCTATGTGTCTTATATGCATGGTGGTTAAGCGGCCAGAACCTGGAGTCATATCTGTTGGAACAGCGTGGGACTTTGGGTCATGCGTTTTACCTAACTGAGCCTGTTTTCTTTCCTGTTCAATGGGCACAGTGGTTATTTGCCACCTCAGAGGACTGTTTCAAGGTCTGAGATGTAAAGCGCCCAGCCCAGCTCATGGTCAGTTGATGAGTTGGTGGGGAGAGATGAGTACCCGGCCAGGTTGGGTGGCAGCCCTATCAGGGTCTGGGCCACCAGTGCTGCACTCACTCGCAAAGAATGATGCCGTCTTTGAGACCGTCCATGAAGTTGTTGCCTATGCGACGACCTGTCACGCCCTCGATCCACTCTCGAAGCTCCTGTTCCCGCTGGAGGTCATACTTCTGGGCCAGCTGGTGGGGAGCGGTGGGGGAGCATGGAGATGATGGTGAGGATGGGGGTAGCTGCGGAGGCTTTGCTCCCTAAGCCTGATCTCCTTCCTAGTCCCTTCCCAACTAAGGCAATTCTGCCACAGCAGCCATGGTGCGGGGGAGGGGAGGCTGAGGGCCAGGACTGAGGTGGCACCTGCCCAGGGGGCCATTCCGGGCATTCTGAGGTTTGGCACCAGAGAATTTGGACAAGGGTGGGTGGAGAGGGGAATATCCTGAGCTGGGGGGAGGAGAGGTGGTACCTAGCCTCCTGTTTCCCCCTCCAAGCCAAACTTGGGGCTTGCTTCCCCTGGCCCTGCCTCCCTCCATCCCTCTACAGGAAGACTGGGCACCGCAGGCAAGGAAGATGCTTCTGAGTGCTGCCTGGAAGGGCACTGTTCGGTCTTGCATCTCAGGCTCTCAGATTCCAGGTCCTCATCTCTGGGGCTTCTCTCTAGCTGGGGGTCCAGGCTTGTCTTCGTCTTACTCTTGGCCCTGTGTGCTGTGTCTATCTGTCTCTCTCCCCGCAACCCCAGCTATGTCTGTCTTCCCATCTCCATCTCTGAGATTCTGGCTGAGGGTGGATGGGGCTCATGGCTGGTCTACCTGTGGGTCACCCTCGGGCTCAGACACCAGGTTCCTTGCCTCTGGTGGGAGTGGGGCTCGTCTGTCTCCCCCTCTGCCCCTCCATCCCTGTCTCAGTTTTATCTCGTTCGTGGTTTGCCCTCCCCCATCTGTCTCTCTCCCGTCTCAGGTTCCCAAAATCTCCGTTTCTCCAGAAACCTCCGCCCCCAGCCCAGACAGGCTCCCAGACGCTGGAAGACCCGGCTGTCCCTTCTCCTGTGGGAGTGGGAGGGGGAGGTGGAGGTGGGAGGGGGCAGCCCCCTCACCTGGCCCCAGCCCTGCCGTCCCCCCCTCCCACCACTCCCCCTCCCCACGAGCACGACTTTATAAAGCAAACCGGCCCTTATATAGCGAGGCCCCACGGGCCGGGCTCCCCGAGGCCGCCTATATATGGCGCGGCGGCTCCGCTGGGCTCTGGGGGCCGGCGCTGGGGGGGGGGTGGGGGCAGTGCTGGGACGTGTCTCCAGCCCGAGCACCCGCCCCCCAACCTGCCCCCTCCTCCAGCTACTAGGATCCCCGACCCCGGTTGCCAATCCCAGCTCCCTACTTCCTAGCTGCGGGACCCTGGCAAAAGCCACCCTGCGACTTAGTGTTCCCTTCTGTCAAATGGGGCTGGGACTCCTCCCCTGCAGGCCTCATGGGAGCATTCCAGTGGGTTGGGGACATCGAGTGTGTGCCTTGGAGAAGCTGACTGCATTCTGATGTAGAGGAGGTGAGTGAAGGGTCCCAGCTCTGCGCTTCCCTTTTGCAGGACCCTAGCTACTTGCCTCTCCTCTCTGAACCTCAGTTTACCCACTCAGCATGGAGGTGGTGTCTCAGTGTCTTCCTAATTCCAAAATTAGGAAACCGCTGCCCTGTCTCTAATGCCCACTCTCTGCCCTCCTCAGCTGCCTCCTTCTCCCATCACCATCTCCTGCATTTTCTGGGCCTTACCTCTCAGGAACCCCAGTTCTCAAGTGCTCCCCAACTTCTTTGTCAGGCTGGGGTAATGGGGAAGGTCAACAGGTTCTCCCCCAGACCCCCACGCAAACAAAGGGTTAACAAGGGATCCTGATCAAGTGGGGTCTTTGCAATGGAAGACCCCCTCTGTTTACCTGTGGCTGCTTGTGTGCCCCCCACTCCACCACCAACAATAGCTGAGGGTTCTGGGATGCTCAGGAGGGGGAAGAAGGCAGCCCCTATAGCATACTTGTCCCTCTTCCCTCTCAGGTCACATGGGATAAGCAGGAGGGGGTCCAGGGAACCCAAAGAGTGGGGCCTTTGGCCTGGCAGCGCAGTGTGGGCCAGACCAGGGGAGGCCCTCCAGCCCTACCTTGTTCTTGACCTCCGCTGACAACCCATAGGCAGGGCCTCTATTGAAATGAGCAGAGGACATGCTGGCCAGTGGTAGCAGTGGTCACGGTGGCTCTGAGGACCGAGGACCGCGGCAGCAGCTGAGATTCCGTCTGCACCCTCTTCCCTCCTCACACGTTTTTGAAGCTCTGGAGGCGGCCCGGGCCTTTTCCAAGGCTGTCCCATTGGTCACAGGAGCCTGCCAAGGGGCGGGGTGCCCCCACCTCAGCCAACCCCCCCCTCGTGATGTCAGGGCCTTGGTATTGGGAGCTGATTGTGTCATTGTTTCCACCTAGGGGGGCGGCTTGGGTTATTCTTTGGTGGGGGTGGCCTTAGCCAGACAGAGACCAACCTTTCCCCACTTCTCCCCACCCCCCACTGTTCATTGAGGCTTTGGCTGAGTCTCCTTGTCTCTTTGTGTCTGTCTGAGGCTATCTATGTCTCTAAGTCCATCTCTGTGTCTCTCTCCAGCCTTGAGGCAGGACTGCCACACGTGGTAGTTTAAGGAGCACCACCGTAACTTTAACTCCAGACACTAACAGTCCATAACTCTAGGCAAGTCCCTTCTTCTCTCTGAGCTTCGTTTGCCACATCTGTAAAACAGGCTAATGATAAGTGCCTGCCTTGTGAGGGTGTTGTGAGGATCAGAAGAAAAATGGTCTGATCTTGGAAGCTAAGCAGGGTCAGGCCTGCTTAGTACTTGGATGGGAGACCACCTAGGAATGAATACCAGGTGCTGTAAGCATAAAAAAAAAGGAAGAAGAAGAAAGGCTTCTGATGTGCTCAGTGTAGTGCCTGGCACAGGGGAGGACTCAGAGAATGGCATTATTTCTGCTGAGAATCTGGCACCTACTTCCGTCACCTCCAGTCCCTCATAAGATCCTGGGGGAGCAGAGATCCTGAATCTCACCCTCCCCATCCACCCATGGTTGCCATGGGGTGACTGTATTAGCAGGTTCCAGGTCATGGACACCCCTATATGTTCCTGTCCCAGCCAGTCTGGCCTGGAGGGAACACTTGCAAGCAGCCGCATCAGGCTGGATCTCACCCCTGGACCACAGTGGTGGGTGACATGCCCGCATTATGCCACATATGTCAAGGCCATGTTAATGACACTTGGATGACATGTCAGCAACCTGCCTAACTAATATGTTAAGGACATACAATTTGCTGGCCACAAGCTAAGGACACATCTGTCATAATGCTAATATGACAGCAGCCTTTATGTCAGACCCTGTTCCAAGCACTGCACATGTATCAACTCAATCCTCACAACACTCAGAAGTGGATGCTGTTACTATACACAATCTAAAGATGGGGAAACTGAGGCACGGGAGTGTGAAATCACTTCCCCAGTGTCACCCAGCTCACTAGCGGCAGAGCAGAATTTGAACCTGGTCCCTGCCTGTAATGTTAAGAGGCTAAGGCAGGTTTCTCAGCCTCAGCACTGTTGACCTCGGGGATGGATAATTCTGCGTGGTAGGAGGCTGTCCTGGGCATTGTAGGACCTTAAGCAGCATCCAGGGTTTCTACCTGCTAGATGCCAGTAGCACCCCCTTGGCCTTGACTAACAGAAGTGTCTCCAGCCATTCATTGCCCAATGATGGCAGAGGGTAGATCTCCCCCATTTGAGAAGGGCTGGGCTAAGGCAAATATGGACAAGTTGCGGCATGTACGGATATGTTGAAGATACAGTAAAATACATGAATGAACTAACAATTAGCTCCTGCTATGCACTCAGTGCATTGGCTCTGTTAAGTCATTCTTCACAGCAACCATATGAGGCGGGGTAGATATGAGGTACAGAGAGGAGAAGCCGACTGCTCGGGCTTACACCAGCACGAGGGTGGAGGAGCCAGGATTCAAACGCGCAGATTCCGATATCCTGCCCACGCGAGCGACCCTCGGCGAGCCACAGGTTGCTACTGCGCATGCGAGGACCCGCGGCCCGCGCCCCCTGGCGGCCCAGGATGGGTGGGGGCGGGGCCTGGCGGGGACCCGGCGGCGGTGACGCGCACGCTGACTCACTCGGGCCTGCCTCCGGGTCCGCGGCCGCTTGGCCATTTATAGAATCCGCGCGGACTCTGAAGTCACGGCGCAGGCACGATGGGGGCGGGGGAGGGGTAGGGGAGCACTTGGCGCGCCCCTCGCCGGGGCAGCCGGGGTCTCCCTAGAGGGCGGCGGTTCCTGGGTCTGTCCCGTCTCCTACTATTCTGGGTCCTTGACTTTGTAGCTTATGCTCTGTCTCTACGTCACTCTATTTCCTTCCCTTTGGGTCTCCTAACCTTTTATGCCTCACCCTTTGTTTCTCTGTCTCTGAATCTGTCACACTGTCACACTGCCTCTGTCTTTCTGTGTCCCCATGTCTCCTCTTTCTCCATTATCTCTCCATCTCTGTTTCTGTTCCACTTCTCAGCGTCACTGTTTTTTTTCTCTCGATGTCTCTGTATTATCTACACTGTCTCTTCTCTGTCCAGTAGATAGGAGTAGACACTGAGAGAGGGGGCTGATGACATCCCGAGGCCCCCCGCCCCAAGGGACTCCCCCATCACTGGCTGCGGATGTGCAGTCCACCCAGCTGCTATCCGTGTTTCCTAGGCTCTAGGCCCCAGCCACTCAGCATTCCATCTAAATGAAAAGGTGAGATCTTGTAAGGCAGCGGTCTCCAACCTCTTTGGCACCAAGGACTGGTGCTCCTTTGAGAATCTAATGCCTGATGATCTGAGGTGGAGATGGGGAGCTAGCTGGGGAGCGGCTGCAACTGTAGATGAAACTTCGCTTACTCACCTCCTGCTATTCAGTCCAGTTCATAACAGGCCATGAACTGGTACTGGTTTGCAGCCCAGGGGCTGGGGACCCCTCTTGTAAGGAACGTAGATTCCAAAAGGATCCAGACCAGTCATGATCCAGACCAGCCATTTCTCAACCTTACGAGAACCCCTAAAATCTTCATGACTCTCAGAACACACAAACACACACATGCATGCATGCTCGCTCACTCACTCACTCACACCTCTGTACCTGTGTATCTTCTGAAGAGAGTAGCAGCCCCTTCCTCCTGACCTGCGTATCTTGGCTGCCCCCCTGTGCCAGCCTCCTCCTCACCTAGCTTTCCCCTCCAGGGAACAGGAAGAGGCTGTTGTTGACAATGGCTTCTGTTTCTGGAGGGTTCATTCCACGCCAACCCCTGTGCCAGGCACAATCTCATGTAATCCTCACCACCACCCTGTTGATGGAAACTCTTAGGCACATTTATACATAAGAAAACTCAAGGTTCAGAGAGGCCAAGCCACTCTCCCAGAGTCACACTTCTCTTGCTGCTCTCAGATCCTTGTGGGTATATTTCTTGAGTGCCTAAGCAAGCTCCCACCACAGGACCTTTGCACTGGCAGCTCCTTCCACCTGGACATATTTCTGCAAGATGCTTTCTCTATGCAAATGTCACCTCTTCAGAGAAGCTCTCCCTGCCACCTGCTCTAAAATAATAGCATCCTCCACCACCAGACTGATTGTGATAGGATGGCTGTGAGAGATGGGAGCTGTTCCCTTAAGTGTTTTTGCACCTGGAATAAAATTTCTACCTCCATAAAAATTGTGATTTTAAAAAGTGATTTTAAAAAGCACCCTCCCCATCTCCTTTCCCTGCTTTTTCTTATTGTCTCCTATTTGCTTATTATCTATATCATGCTGTGAGAACAGAAACTCCACAGGGCAAGGTTTTGCTTGTTCACGGCTCTATCCTCAGTGCCCAGTACAGTGCCTCCACACAGCAGGTGCTCAAAAAATGCTCAGTGTGTAAATAAAATTAAAGTGAATGGAGCCAGGACTCGAACCCATATGTCTGAAATGGTGCTTAACCACACAAAAATGAAGGGCACAGTTTCCCAGCACCTCCTAGAGAGAGGACAATTGAACTGAGGGTCATCTTTGCATTTGCATTCCATCCCTCCCAAGAAGACCAGTCGGAGGCCGGAAAGGGGGCTGGGTCATAGGCAGTGGCTGCAGTTATTCCAAGCCATTCTACAGCTGCCCACTGCCTTGTCCCGCCTTGAGCTTTGCAAGAAGTTTTGTAGGAAAAACATCTAGTCGAAGAAGAAAGCTTTTTTGAAAAAGTGGACAGGTGATGATCAGATTGACAAAAATCAGGATACTTGACCAAGACTATGAGGACATTGCTGATGAGTGTGGGCAATTTGTCAACAGCTTTCAAAATGACAAGTGTCCTTATCTTTTCTGATGGTTAATTCTATGTGTTAGTTTGACTGAGTTATAGGGTGTCTGGATATTTTTGGTCGAACATTATTCTGGATGTTTCTGTGAGGGTGTTTTTGGATGAGAATTACATTTGACTCAGTAGACTGAGTAAAGCAGATTGCCCTCCCCAATATGGGTGGGCCTCTTCCAGTTCACGTTGGAGGAGTGAATAGAACAAAAAGTCTGACTCTCCACTGAGTACGAGAGAATTCCTCCTGCCCAAGCGCCTTCAGCTGGGACGTTAGTCTTTTCCTGCCTTCAGACTGGAGCTGAAATATCAACACTCCTTGGGTCTCAAGCCTGCCAACCTTCTGACTGGAACTCATACCGTTGGCTCTCCTGGGTCTCCAGCTTGCCAGCTGCAGATCTTGGACTTCTCAGCCTCCATAGTCATGTAACTAGATCTCTTATTTTATATATATGCCATGTGCAATAGAATGAATATATCTACTATTGGTTCCATTTCTCTGGAGAACCCTATCTCATATACTTTCTGGACTAGCAAGTCCTAAGAAGTACAATTGTGGGAGTGAAGAATGACACATGTGCAAGAACATCTATTACAGTGACCTTTTAATAACAAGTCACCTTATAGCTCCATCAGCAGGGAACAAGTGAGATAGACAAAGATGAAGGCAGAATATGCAGTACTCCATTTCATTTAAATAAAGGCCCTGTGGTGCCGTGGTTAAGAGTAGGGGCTCCAGGTTCATATTGCAATGGTTTAGGACACACTCTGCTTCTTCCTGGCTGCGTGACCTCGCACAGGTATCTTAACTTCTCTGTGCCTCAGTTTCCTCCTCTGGAATATGGGCATATTAATAGTACCTGCTTCCTAAGTTTATTTTTAAATTTGTGAGATAATTTTAGACTTACAGAAAAGTTGCAAAAATAGCATAGAGTTCTAATATACCCTTCACTCAGCTGCCCCTACTGTCAATGTCTTATATAACCATAGCATATTTATTAAATCTAAAAACTTAAACTTTAAAAAATTAATTAAATAAATAAATAAAAATAAAAACTTAACCTTAGTACAATACTATTAATAAACTACAGACTTGATTCAGATTTCTCATTTTCCTACTCACGTCCTTCTTCTATTCCAGGACGCAGTCCAAGATCCCTTATTTCATTTAGTTGTCATGTGTCCTTAGACTCCTCCAGTCCATGGCAATCTCTTAGTCTTTCATGAACCCAACACTTTTGAAAAGCACTGGTCAGTAATTTTGTAGATTGTCTCTCAATTTGGTTTGTCTTGATTAGATTGAGGTTTTTGCATTGCTGGAAAGGATATGGGGATACTACAGAGGTTATGTTCCCTTCTGGGGTTGGGGGGAGGGCTCATGATGTCACTGTGAATCATCACTGGTGATATTAACCTTGGTCCCTTAGTTAAGGTGGAGTCTGCCAAGATCCTCCACTGTGAAGCTTCTATTTTCCCGAGGGTTGTTTCGTGGACTTCATGTTAAAGGGTCTACAAACTTACATACCATTGCTTGGTATGTGTAAATAAATAGAAAAAATATATATGTAAATGCTTGTGTTTGAAGGATTACTTCTCAAAGATAAGTAAGAAAATAAGAGCCATAACTGCCCCAAGAGGAATGGACACTGGGAGCTCTGAAGCCGGTTGCTAGATCGGCGATCCCGCCACCACCCACGCGTGCCCTCACCCACGCCACTGCTGAGCAGCGCTAACTGCGCCTGCGCCTTACCTAGGCGTGCCTGACAGAGCAGTAGCAAGCTGACAGCTGCCCACGTGGCTGTCAACGTGCTGGGAGGGGTGCACAAGCCTTCCCTTGGACCTGAAGCTGATTGGCTGCAGCGCTTCTCAGGTAGGCCAATCACAGGAATCCTGATGGGGCAGATGTGCCTCTTCTGTGCAGAGTCCTTGAGGCATCCAAGGGGGGCTACGTGTATCTATCTTCCTGTCCCTTCGCCAGAGTCTGGCGTCTTGGAGGCCAAGGATTGCAGAAATGGCTTTATGGGGGCAGATAACCGCCCTTACCTGGAGCCTCTGCTACTGCCAAGCGCCCATTTTATGAGCTAACCAATCAGGTTATTAACAGCTAAAACGGGCTTTCTCAGGGATCCCAGAAGCCCCCTCTCATCCGATTTGACCTTTTCTCTCATCACTTATCTTTAGTAGACTTTTTAAAAAATTGTGGTAAAATAAACACATAAAATTTACCATTTTTAAGTGTACAAGTCTGTGGTTTTAAGTACACTTATGTTGTTGCATACTGCCATCCATCTCCAGGACTTTTTTTTATCCTCCAAGACTGAAATTCTGTCCACATTAAACACTAACTCCCCATCCCCCTACTCCAACCCCTGGCTCCCACCCTTCTACTTTCTGTTTCAGTGATCATTTGACTGCTCTAGGGACGTCATATAAGTGAAATCATACACTATTCATCCTACTGTGGCTGGTTTATTTCACAAAAGGACAGGATGTTCTCCCTTTTAAACCTGAATAATATTCCATTGTATGTACATACCACATTTTATCAGTTCATCTATTGATAGACACTTGAGTTACTTTGACTATTGTGAATCATGCTTCTATGAATATGGTGTTGAATCACATGGTAGCTTTACCTTTAATTTTTTGAGGAGCCACTATGCTGTTTTCCATAGTGGCTGAACCATTTTACATTCCCACCAGCAGTGTACAAGGGTTCCACTTTCTTCACACCCTCATTAACACTTATTAGGTTCTACTTTTTTGATAATAGCCATCCTAATGGGTGTGAAGTATTTAAATAGACTTTTGAAACATATCATGCATACAGAAAAATGTGCAAATTATAGCTCAATGACTCGATTATCGCTTTTAAAAACTTTTAAATTGAGATATTACTTAAACTAAAATGCACAAATATTAATGGAGAACTCAATGAATTTTTACATACATATATACCATGTAATTGCCACACAGCTCAAGCTATAAAACATTTCTTTTTAAAAAATTGTTTATTAATATTAATCATTTTGTATGGCACATGTAGCATTTTATGTTTTTACTTCATGAATTTTGAAACAAATTCTAAGCACCTGGAAAACTTAAATTTATTTTCCTTTTTCAAATTAATTTTATATTTCCCTCTGGATCTAGCATACAACATGTATTTGTTTTAAAATATATATAAATATTTGTTGGATTAATTAATGTATTTTGATGGTTTATTTGAGATGGCAGAATGACAGAAGACATAAATCTAAAAATACCTAAATTAACACAGAGAACACAGAATCAAGCTCTACACACAAGCAAAAATGACTAAGAAATGTTGTTAATTACAAAAGGTAACATGGTTGAAGTTCAAAAGTAGATTAAGGTTAACAAGAAGATAGACAAAATCATATCCTAGACAGTTTTAGAGTTGCACTTAATTTTTTTAAAGATGCAAATAGCTGTATAAATTATTTCTATAGAACATGGGTTTTTGTCTGTCTCCCCCACTAGAATGACAGCTCCCCGAGGTCAGGAATCATTCTTTGCTCACTGCTGTTCCTCGAGGCTTAGAACAGTGATTGGTACAAAGGAGGCACTCCGTAAAAGCTTGTTGAGTGAATCTGAGCCTTCTAGATGAGCCTTCTGTGAGATGGGCACAGCCTCCGGCTCCTCTGTACAACCTCCCCCACTTTGGTCCTGGGCCCAAGTCTGCAGCAGAGTTTAGGGAACTCTTCCACACCTCTTCAATCCCTTCCCACTGCTTTAGGACATGAGGGCTCCCCCGCCTCAGGCCCTTGACAGCAGGATGTTGAGGATGTCCAGGACCAGCGTTGTCAAAGTCGACACCCCTCAAACTTCAAAACATCACAGCGATGCCAGCTACACAGGGTGCAGCCATGGGCACACCACTCAGTAAGGCCATTAGCAAATTTCAGAGGCAGCTCACCGTACTCAGCAACCAATTTTGGACAAGAGTGTGAGGGTTTGCTCACAGCCCTTTGTCAGTTTTGGGTACTCGGGTCTGGGGGATGCAGGAAAGGAGCAAGAAAGCCCTCACATGTCCCCAGACCCAAGTACCCAAAATTGACAAAAGGCTGTGAGCAGACACAAATTGGCATAGAGGTCTGGGAGGTAATATAGCCTGCCCTGAGGCTGGGGAAAAATGGGGAAGGCAGTGGTAGAGTAATTAGTCAGGCATGTGGAAGGCAGTCACATGGGGCTGTCACAAAGGACAGTTTCTAGAGTTTAAATATTGGGATGAGCTACAGGAACATTCATTCATTTATTTATTCATTTTGTAACTAACATCTATTGAGCACCTACCATGTTCCAGGCCCTGTCTCCAACGCTGGGGACAACACACGCAACAAACAAAATCTCCCTGTCCTCATGGAGCTTATGGTAATGGGGGCGCACAGGAGATGGTCAGTACATGGTGGAGGCAGGGGCGGGAGAGGTGGTGTCTCCAAGGGTCTTCACTGGAAGTAGTGAAAGCTGAAAAGAGAAACTGCATGATAACCCAGGGACATCTGATGCCCTAGCTGCAGAAGATCAGCACCAGGTCTGGAAGGAGGCAGAGGTGAGGGGGACCCTGGGCCCACCCAGCTGGGCCCCCATCTGCTATGGAGCAGGTAACCAGAGGCATCAGCCACAGTCTGTGAGGCAAGGGGAGCAAGGAGCCCACTGACCACTCCCCCCATTCCGGACAGCTCTGGAATGGGTAGCTAGGGCCTGGCATGGAGGGTTCAAGGCCCTGGGTCAACCTCTGCCTGGGCTGGGGTAGAGACAGAGACCCATGGGACTCCTTAGCTGAGCCAGCCTTGTTCCGAACACCTTCCCGGAAGAGTCCCTTCCTCACTTGGACAACTTCGGTATGTCTACCCCTCTTCCCCAGGCTACTGGCCCCCTGCCTCCACAGGAGCGCAGAGTAGGAATGGGAGTGAAGTGGAGAATATCCACTCGGGCCCAGCTGACTCATGGAGTGAGGTTGATGTTGCCTCCACGGACAGCAGATTGTACCGCCTGACGGCGCTGAAGGCCAGGGAGAGAGGGTGGACAGGCATCTGGGGAGGGAATGGAGGCGTTGGCAGGTGTGGGAGGGAAGGGAGCTCGGCACCGCCCCGCCGGCCGGCCCTCATGCTACCTGGAGGCGTTTGCGGGAGTCCAAGGCGTTCACAGGCCCGCCCGAGGCTATGGAACACGCGCGGGCAGAGCGCCTAGACGCTCATCTGGCGCAAAGCGGAGTCAGGAGGCTGAACCACCTGAGCGGGGCGCCATAGGGACGGGCGAGGCTAGTCATTGCGCGTTGGCCACGTCCAGGCCCCAGGTACCTCCTCTGCCCCACTGCCTAGCCCCTACAGCCATTGGGGTGGATACCAGATGCAAAAGGATTACCCGAGGATCACGGACCTGCCGCACATAATGGAGAAGTACAAATTCAGGGACCCAGACACAGCATTTCTCACACACTTGGGGGGTATTGCCACCCTTAATATTTTATTCCCACATTTCAGGTGGAAAAACTGGGGCAGCTAGCTGGACTCACGCGAACTTCCCCCGTCCCCCCACCCGCCGAGAACGATGCAGTCACTTCCTCCCAGGCCTTACTCCTTAATTCCCAGGTCGGGGTTGCGGCTTGCCTCGTTAGGGGTGGGGCCTGGCTCGTTACAAGGCGGCACCGAGGTCGTTCCATCTTGCTATTGGTGCTCCTCTCTTTGGGGCGGGACCTCCTTAAACTGGCGTTCTTGATTTGCTGTCTCCTTGATTTGGCGGCCCATGACCTGGAAAATCTCCGGGCAACATGGCAGCGCCCAGCGACCAGATGCAGCCGGCCGGGAGTCCGCGGCCGCCCGCTTGAGTAGGTAGGTCGTGCGTGGGGAGGCGAGCACGAACTGCAGGGCCCTGGGGCTGCCCGTTCTGAGCCGGCAGCGCGGGAGGGTGGCCCCAGAGAGACCTGCTGCAGGGCCAGGGCACCGTGACCTCTTAGGGTGCAAGGCGGGACGTTCGGGTAAAGGCCTCCCTCAGTGTACCCGCCTCCTCACGTCCTTAATCTCCCATTTTGCAAACGGGACAGCTGAGGCTCCGAGAGGTTAAGGCCCTCTCGCGAGGTCACACCGCAGGTCGGTAGCTAGGCTGCAATTCGAACCCTCGTTTGCCCGTTTCTCCCAAGAATCCTGGCAGCCAGCCTCGGAGCTCCTATAGATACACTACGGGGTTCAGATTTGTTCAGATTTATAGATTATAGACGTTTTGTAGACATTTAGCTCTTCTTCCCATTCCACTGATACTTGTTAGGCACTACCACATACCAGGCACTGTCCCAGGTGCTGGAGACACAGCAATGAGGAAGACAGACAAAAATCCCCCTCCTCCTGGGAAGACGAGCCAGACACTGAACAAGTCAGAAATAAAGAGAACAGCTGATTCCAGTAGTATTTGTTAAAAATCCATTTACCAGGGTGATAGGAACTTTAGATAGGAAGTGGGGCAGCAGTCAAAGAAGGCCCCGTTTGTATATAAACCTGAATGACCAGAAACAAATATGGACGGATCTGGGTGAAGAAATTTCCAAACAGAAGGAAACGCAAATACAAAGGCTCTGGGACTAGAATAAACATATCTTGTTTAAGGAAGTGTAGATGGAGCTGCCAGTGATAAGAGTTGAATTTGGAGGTGTAGACTCTGTCCGATTTTATCTTAGGTGTGATATACCATTAGCAATTTTAGGCAGAAAATATTGAATTTAGTTCACATTTTAAAGGCCAAGGTGGGAAGAACTGACTGGAGGCAAGGAAGAAGAGAAGTGGGAGTCTGGGAAAGAGGTCATGGATTAGGGTGGTCACCTGCAGATGGAAAAAAATCGGTGCATTTGGGATAGATTTGGAAGTAATCAGTCATCAGGCCTACTTGATGGATTAAATGGGGGAGTAAGGGACATAGTGTACACAGCAGTGACTCTTAGATTTGTGGCCTGAATGACTACGAATGGTGGGGCCATTGGTTAGGATGGGGAGGAACAAGTTTAAGCAGGGATATCAATTTGGAGCAAATTAAGTTTGATAGCTGGGTATACGCAAAGTGGCAGGTATGGAGGCTGGAGTTCAAGGCTGGCGATAAATATTTAGTTCCATCAGCACACATATCATCAATAATGAAAAGAGAAATAACCCAATTTTAAAAATGGACAAGGGATCTAAATAGACATTTCTCCAGCGAAGATATACAATGGCCAATAAGCACATGAAAAGATGTTTAGCATCATTAATCATTGGGGAAATGCAAATCTAAACCACAAGGAGATGCCACTTCACACTCACTAGGGTATCTGTAATAAAAAGACAATATGTATGGGCAAGACAATAATAAGTATGTGGAAAAACTGGAACCTTTATACATTGCTGGTGGGAATGTGAAATGGTGCAGCCACTTTGGAAAACAGTTCCAGGGGCTCCTCAAAATGTTAAACATATTCCCAGCAGTATGACTTCTAAGTCTATACCCAAGAGAAGTGTAAGCACATGTTCACGCAAAAACTTCTACATGAGTATTCATAGCAGCATTAGTCATAATCGTAAAAAAGTAGGAACCCAAATGTCCATCAATTGATGAACGGATAAATAAAACGTTATATCCATACAATGGAATTTTTTTGGCAATTAAAAGGAATTTAATTTAAAGGTCTGATACATGCTACAATATGGATAAACTTCGAAAACATGCTATGTGAAAGATACTAGCCACAAAAGAACACATATCATATGAATGCATTTATATGAAATACCCAGAGTAAGCAAATTTGTAGAAATGGTACATTACTGGTTGCCCAGCATTGAGGATGAGGGGAAATGAGAGTGATAGCTAATGTGTTCTAAAACATTCTAAAATTAGATTACAATTCTCTGAATGTACTAAAAAAAAAAAAAGAAAAACACATTGAATTTTACACTTTAAAAGGGTGAACTGTATGGTATGTGAATAAAGTTATTTAAAAAATGAAAAGAATGACCCAGTAGAGACGGGGACTATTACTGGAGGACATTCTTCTAGATAGTGGAGGCTCTGGCCCAGCAGAACAGGGAGCCTTGGTTGTAACAATCATTTAAGCTCCATCTTGTGGATGAGAAACCAGCGGAGCTGGTGAGTTAGCCAGCCATGCAGTCTGGAATGGGGTCTCCGCCTAAAGGAGGGGTCTCATCTCTGTTAGTAGGCAGGGTGCCAGGCTGATGCTGTCTCTTTCTCTCTTGGCCAGGTGATTGTCCAACTTGCAGAGGCATGAGCTGGACCCAGGCCAACCTGCTGGCCCGGCGCCTGTCTTGGGGCTGGGGAGGCATCTGTGGCACCACCCTCGCAGGACGCCCCTTCTCTCAGGTAACTGCCAGCCAAGAAGTCATCGGGGTGGAGGGAGGCAGGTTTGGAGTTTGCTCCCAAACCCTCATAACCCACCCAGTGAAGCCAGCTCTGGGGTGTCTGGGCTGGCCTGTCTGCTCTAAGGGGCCAACTGAATGTCTCTTACTCATTTTAAAAAGTGCTGGTCCCACATGTATGAAGGAGTTGAATTTGAAAATAAGAATGTATGAGCTAAGCAGATTTGGGTGGTGACTCTGGGTATGTAGGAGTCTACATCTCCTTGTAAAGATGTAGGCAGAAAATAGAACTTCCATCCTTTACCCAAAGTGACCAGATGGCCCAAGCCAATCAATGACCATAGACTGCAAAAGCAATGACGATGACAGTGCTGATAATATTAATAGCTCCCTGAGTGAGCCCTTCCTTTGTGCCAGGCCCTGCGCTGTACATTTCATTACATTGTATCCTTTGGGGGGAGGGTCCTCCCCTTCTTTTGGATATTCTAGAGCTTCCTTTCTGATGTTTGCCTTATGCACACACCACCTGGAGTATTTGTTGCCTTTCACTTTCACTTTAAATGAGCGCTTTTTTTTTTTTTTTTTTAAACATTGCCTTATCTGAGCGGGACTTCAGGATAGCTGTTGGGGGCAGCAGAGCAGAGACTCCAGTCCCAGCTCTGCCGCTCTGCAGCTATGTGACACCAGGCATCCCACTTCACCCCCCGGGCCTCAGTAACATGGGTACAGTAAGTGCTCAACAACACATGGAACATAAGAATATTCAGTAAATATTAGCTCTTATTAGCTGTATATTTTTTAAGATGCCTTATTGGAATGTATAACCATTCTAATTTAAACATTCAGTTAAATTAAAATTTAATGAGATTGTTAGTGTACCATCTAGAGCAAGGGTTGGCACATTTTTTTCGTAAAGGGTCAGATAGTAAATATTTTTGGCTTTGTGGGCCACACAGTCTCTGTCACAGCTACTCAACTCTGCCACTGTAGTGCAGAGCAGCCCCAAGCCAGAAACAATCAATGAGCATGGCTGTGTTCCAATAAAACTTTATTAGAAAATGCAGGCAGCTGGCTGGATTTGCCCACAGGCCATAGTTTGCTGACTTCTGTTCTAGAGAGATCTGGTCTGCTCCCTGCAGCATGCACTCCTCCCTCTGGAAGTAAGACCTCCTTAACCCAAGGGAGATGCCATCATAACAGATGGGGAAACTGAGGCCTGAGCAGTAAAGTGGAATGTGGGTGTCACCTGGCAGAGGACAATCAAGCTGAGACTCCTGCTGACTCCAAAATCTGCATTATCTTTTTTTAACTCAGTTTTCGAAATTTATCTTTTGAATAGGTAATACAGTTAGGTACAGTGGGCAATATAATTTAAAATTCAAAAAGTTCTTATGTGACATCATGACAAGCATCTGTCCTGTTCTGCTACCACTTAGCTCCCTTATCTAGAGGCAAGAGATATTACCCACTTACTCTATTTCTTCCCAGAGATATTTCATAGAAGCAAAATTATATATACTTACACTCAATTCTCATCACTTGCAGTAGTTATGGTCTACAAAGTTGCTGCATGCACTGAAATAGTGATTACTAAACCTTTGCTCCCAGGGTTCCTGCGAACCTCTGGTCATTTTCCTCAACCAATCAATACATAACTTTATTGTATGTGTGTTTCTGTTTAGACACTTTATTTAATATATTGTTGATTCATTAACATTGAACTCATAGCCAATAGCATTATTAACTCATTCCCGAATGAAGCTTATCAGCCACATGTATTTTTTCTGTAAGCAACAGCAGAGCCTTCTTGCATACAGGAACCCTAGGCAGCACTTCTGCAGCACGCTAGGGGCCATTTTCCATAGCAAAATCACCAACAAAAAGATGCAAGGAACATGCACTAAATAAGCCTCTAAAAGGACAATGGTTGACAGTGTGAGAGCTGAAACAAGAAGGCAGAGCATCCCCTCGTTCAACCTCAGGGGACTCAACTGCACGTGTCCTCAAATGACTGGGAATGTGCCATGAGGGAGTACTGATTTGGGGATTACAAGTACATTTTAACAAGTAGGCAACTTTGCAAATACGGAATTCCCAAACAATGAGGATCTATTATACGGAAGTTTGGGATTTTTACACACATGGGAACCTATACTGTTTCACACCCTGCTTTTTCATTTAACAATATACTTCGAAGCTCACCTCAAATCACACGAGACCTCTTCAGTGACTTTTACAGCAGCAGGTGCTTTGTCTAAGCTCACGGCCATTTGCTTTATCATTTCTTTACCAATGCACCTTGGGGCCATTTCCACAGACACAGCGGGTGCACAAAACTCATTTGGTGTAGGTGTGTTTAGAGCGGGCATATTTAAATACCAGAAGCAGGAGTGCAGAAGGGGCGTGTGTGCTCTTGTAGTGGATGTTGCCCAGCTGCCTCCGTGGGGGTTTCACCGTTGTTTTCTGCCTGTAATGGTGCCTGACCTTGGGTTTGTGACCACAGCAAGCTTCCTCAGAGGCCCTTAGGGATGCCCATTGGCACTTTTCCCAGAAAAGAGCCAGCCCAGCAATCCCCTAGGGGCACTGGGAAGTGCCAGATTCCAGCAATAGTTCTCTGTCCCCAGGTGTCTTCCCAGGCCCTGAGGGGCCTCCACTGCAGCTCAACCACCCACAAATCTGATTCATCTCTGGTGCCTCACCCACCTGAGCCCCCGCGGCGGCCGGCCAGGGCGCTGGCACCCCACGAGGAGCTGTTCAGGCAGGCACCGGATGGAGCGCGGGACAAGGCTAGCTTTGTGCAGGCCGTGCAGAACTTCGGGCAGCACAACGTGCACAAGCGGGGCCACGTTGACTTCATCTACCTGGCCCTGCGCAAGATGCGAGAGTACGGCGTCGAGCAGGACCTGGCCATCTACAACATGCTGCTGGACATCTTCCCCAAGGACGTCTTCAGGCCTCGCAGCATCTTTCAGAAAATCTTCATCCACTACCCACGGCAGCAGGAGTGCGGGATTGCCATCCTGGAGCAGATGGAGAACCACGGTGAGGCCAGAAGGCTCGGGGCAGGGGCGTGGCTGTCCCCTTCTCGGGTCTGGGCCCCTCTATAGCTCCGTGGCTCTGTCTCCTCCCTCTCTGGCCTGCACCTCCTCCCCCTCTCTCTCATTCTCTCTGTCTCTCATCTCTTTCTTCTATCCCTCTAATTTTTCCTTTAAATTCTGATTCTTTCCTCCTTCTCTACCATCAATTCTCTGACTTCAATTCTGTCTCTGGTTTTTTCAATCTGCCCCTCCCCACGTTTCTTGGTCCTGGACGCCTCTGCTGGCTCCCATCCCTCACATCTCCCTTCTGTGCCCCCTCCCTGAGGCTGTGCTGCCATCTGCCTTGCACAGGGGTGATGCCCAACAAGGAGACGGAGTTCCTGCTGCTTCAGATATTTGGGCGCAAAAGCTATCCCATGCTCAAGTTCGTGCGCATGAGGCTGTGGTTCTCCCGCTTCAAGAATGTCAACCCCTTCCCCATGCCCCAGGATCTACCCCAGGACCCCGTGGACCTGGCCAGGTTGGGCCTGCGGCACATGGAACCTGACCTCAGCGCCAGGGTCACCGTCTACCAGGTATCTGCCCCTGTCTACACCCTCAGCTGCCACTGTGGGTTGGAGCCCCCTTCACTCAGCCCAAAAGACCATGATTCTGGACTGAGCCCTTCACTGGATTCCTATGGCCCTCATTCCTCACTGCAGCTTGACCTCTGACCTCTGCTTCTAGTCCACTCCCCACATGCACTATACTCCAGGCATCTGTCTTCCTTTCTGTTGAGTGATCTGTGCCAGTTCCCTCCTAGGCCTGTACACTTTGTGCTCACTGTTCCCTCAGCCAGGAACACTCTTCCCCAGGACTTCACATTCTTTCAGTCCCCTTCCTAACCACCCCTGCCCTGTACTGAGCTTGGTCACTTATTCAGTATGACTCAGTTCCCCGTGTCACCCAAGGCTCAGCACAGAATCTGGCACAAAGCTGACACTCAGCAGCTGTTGAATGACTGGATGAAATATTCCATACCCCCTCACGTCCTCTCCTGAGGGCCCCACTCACGCCAGGCCACATGGGGGATCCAAGGAGAGCCCCTCGTAGCACTTGTCTGGAGGCGGATGCCGGATAACAGACAGATCCACTGGTTCTGAGGTGCAGAAGCACTGGGGGCCATGGTAGCCCAGAAGAGGCAGGGAGTGGGGAGGGCTTCCTGGAGGAGAAGGTAAGCTGGGCTCAGGCAGGAAAGGAGAGGCGAGGAGAGTATTCTGGGCAGAGGGAGCAACATAAGCCAGGGCTTGGAGGGTCGAGGAAGATGCTGAGCTTCCTTTGGTGCAAGTTGGGATTGAAGAGAAGCAGCATGGAGGACGGAGTTTTGAACCTTTTGGTGAGGAGAGAGCCAAGAGGAGGGATGGGGGGAAGCCATGTTTCTGGAAGGAGTCGTGATTTTGAAAGTACCCTCTAGTGGCCGTGTGGGTGGTGCTGGATGGTAGGGGAAGGACAGAGGGGGTAAGGTAGTGGGTGATGTAATGTCCAGGTGAGAGAAGATGGAGACTTGGCCTTGAGTGTAGCAACATATTGCAGGGTAGTTTTTAACTCATTGCTTCATTTTTTAAAGTAATGCATTAAAAAGCCAAACAGTACACAAGAATATACAGTAAAGAGTTCTCTCGTCTCCTGGCCTTTCAGCCCCATCTCCCCAGAGGTCATCACTTCTGTGTCCCCTTCCAGAGAGACGCCATGTGTTTGCAAGTAGATACTTTTTTTGCACATGTATCCTTTGTATTTAAATATTCTATTTCCCCGTCTCATTATGAAAAATACATACAGAGAGCCTGAAGCTATGGTAAATGACCACTAATGCTACCAAGATTTAGAATGGAAACAATCCACATATTCAACAAGTCAGCTACCTTCAGTGTGAGAAGGGAGGGGAAATAAAACTGCATATACCTATTTGCCTATTTTCACAAAAATAAACAATGCAAAGTCAGAAATTTATAGAAATCATCATCTCTGGGCAAGCAGAGGAGCTGGGATAGAAAAAACAGGAATGGAAGAGAGATGTGGGTTTATTTAATATGGATTAGCTTTTATTAAACTATGTTTTGTGTATTAAAAAAATAAGAAAAACCCACCAAAATTGTACACAAATGGATGTGGCTAAATGTCTAATTGATAGCATAACCAGTGAGAAAGTCCTTTTGAGTTACTGTCATCTGACTGCCCAACCTTAGTGGTATGGCCTGTATTCTAACAAACAAGATCTGCAGAGAAATCCTGAACTTAATCCCATAGCATTACGATTATTGGTAATGTCAAAACTATTTATGTATGCTGATGGGCAAGTCAAATAAGTGCATGTATTCCTGCTAATAAGAACCATTAGAGATTAATAGCATGAGAGATAAACATACGATCAAATGTTAAAAAAAAAAAAATCCAGTGTTAAACAAAAAGTCAGTATAAATATATTGTCCAGTAAAAGGGCCCAGAAGCAAAACATACACTTTTTCCACCCCAAAAAGTATACTTTTAAAAGTGTTTCTCCAGTGGCAGAGCATTACACACATTCTGCATCTTGCCTTTTGCTGATTTCACTTAATACTATGGTTGGGGGTCCATTCTGTGTTTGGACCCATTGATCCATCTGTTACTTTTAACCTGAAATGATGGATGATGTGTGTGCCAGCAGCTGTCCACTCTCAGATGTTTCGATCAGAGCGTATCTGCATTTTTTTAAAAATTAAATTTCATTTAATTTTTGAACATTCAGAATGTAAAATTAAGAAGATAAAAAAAGTTATTCCTTCCCTCCCTGTCCTCTATAGAGGAAAACACTGTGACCTGCTTCTTGTGTCTCCTTTCTGGGGTATTCTGTGTGTGTAATTTTTTCTTTTCTAAATTTCACAAGCACTAAGCACTAACTATGTGCCAGGCATTGTCAGTGGTTTAAAACCATCTCAATTAAGTGTTGTTATAATCCCCATTTGAATTGGAGAAACTGAGGCACAATGACTTGGTCAAAGTCATACAGTTTTGGCAGAGCTCAGATTTTAACACAGGTGAGCGGGCTCCAAGGTTCCTGCTATGTGAACATCTTAAACGTTGGCAGCTATGATGCTGAACTGGATAGATGCAAGGACGGGGTAGGCTTGAGTGACATGTATGAGGCCCAGTAGATGGGCTCCAGATTCGCTGGGACCCCCCTTCCCCATTTCTCTCCCCGGCTCCTCTTTGGGGGCTGGGGGTCACCAGCTTCCACCCCTGCTCTTGCCTGCAGATGCCTTCATCCAAAGACTTCACAGGTACAGCGGATCCCACCGAGCCGCACATCGTAGGTAAGGCCCTGTACATGGGGCAGCTGGTTTCTTACCGGGCCTGCTGAGTGGACTCCCTGGGCCTCTGGACAGAGACCCTCAGCCAGGGCCCCCGGGCATGTTTCCATACCAGGAATCCAGAGTCCTGATCAGCAGGCAGCACTGGCCCGCCACAACCCAGCCCGACCTATCTTCGTCGAGGGCCCCTTCTCCCTGTGGCTCCGCAACAAATGTGTCTATTACCACATCCTCAGAGCTGACTTGCTGCCCCCCGAGGAGAGGGTGAGGGCCCAAAGCACAAGTGGGGGTGGGAGGGGGCTGGCACTGCCCTGAGGGCTTGTGAGGGCTCATGGAATGTGGGAAGGGGGCAGTTCCTGGTGATGGTAGGGGGCAAGCTGTAGGTGGCTGCAAGATCAGAGGCAGGGCCTCTGACCCTGCCTGCATCTCACCACCACCACCCCGGGGTAGGAAGCAGAGGAGATTCCAGAGGAATGGAACCTCTACTACCCGATGCAGCTGGACCTGGAATATGGGAGAAGCGGCTGGGATGATTACGAGTTTGACATCAATGAAGGTAAAAACTGGGATAAGCAGGACTCCAAACACCGCACTAGATGAGCTGTGACTTCTGGGGTTGAGGGGTGGGGTCCAGACTGAGACCCAGCGGATATCCAAGCACATGCGTGTGCATGCGCACACATACCCAGGGGTTCCAGGCCTGTCGGCCCTGTCATGGAGCACCTCTACTGGCCATGGAGTCTGGCCAGGACAGGGCCTTTGGGGGGAAAAGCAGCTTATATTCTTAGGGTCTCAGGGGAGGAGCACACCACCCAGCCTCAGTTGGGGAGTTGGGAGAACTTTCTGGTAGAATCTTGAAGAACCAGAAGGCATCACCTAAGTGAAGCATGGGATGGGCAGCCTAGGAAGAGTATATATCTTGTGCAAAGGCAAAAGGGAACCTAAAGCTCCCACCTTTGGCCTGGAAGGGCTGTAGACATGAGATGGGGGACTGCTCCAGTCCCCACTGCACAAACTGAGGGCCTGTCTCTCCCAACAGTGGAGGAAGGCCCTATCTTTGCCATATGCATGGCGGGGGCCCACGACCAGGCTACACTGGCCAAGTGGATCCAGGGCCTGCAGGAGACCAACCCAGCCCTGGCCCAAATCCCGGTGGTCTTCCGCCTGGCAGCATCCACCGGGGAGCTCCTGGCATCCTCTTCAGGACAAGAGGAGCCATCCCCACCACCACCTGAGGGACAGGAAGAAGAGGAAGATAATTCGCAGCGACAACAGCAAGGCCAGAGTTGAGCCTGAGTGGACACATGGGCACAGACTTGGACTGGTGTGAAAAGTATGATATGACCTTCGAATGTACAGCAAATAAAAGTTTCCCGGCTTGGGGCTGCCTTCCCTTCCCTCCTCTTCTCTCTGGCAGTGTGGCATCCCTGCCCCTTTAAAGCCTGGTGGCACGCTTTTCAAGGGCTCTCCAAATCCAGTCTGAGAGGTCAGACCCAGGCCTTACCTATACCTTCACCTGACAGCTCCCACCCTTACCTTATCATCTCCAGCATGCATTCAGGATAAAGGTGTGGAGGAAGGAGCTCCTCACTCCCCAAGGTCTACGGGTTCAATTGGCTCTTCCCGGGGTTACCCTCAGACCTTCAGCCCCTCCCTCCGTCTCTACGAAGTTAGAAAGTTTTAACAGAAAAGCAGAAAACGGGTGGTTGCATGTGCCTGTTGTGCGCATGCGCAATTTCCGCTTTCGGTCTTCTTTTGACGCTGCAAGGCAATGAGAGTCCGTGAGAATTTTCCCGGCGGCGCGGAAGATGCGCGCCACTTCCTGCCGGGCTCCTAACAACGGGGGAGGCTGGTAACCAGGGAGGGGGGGATGGCGGAGCGGGCGCCTGAGGCAGAGGCGGAGGCTGAGGCGGGAGCGGGCGGGGAGGCGGCGGCCGAGGAGGGCGCGGCGGGCCGCAAGGCGCGGGGCCGGCCGCGGCTTACGGAGTCGGACCGGGCCCGGCGGCGGCTCGAGTCCCGGAAGAAGTACGACGTGCGGCGCGTGTACCTGGGTGAGGCGCACGGGCCCTGGGTGGACCTGCGGCGCCGCAGCGGCTGGAGCGACGCCAAGCTCGCCGCCTACCTCATTTCGCTGGAGCGCGGCCAGCGGAGCGGTCGCCACGGGTGAGGGGGCCCGGCCCGAGGGAGGGAGGGAGCGAGGGAGGAGACGCCCCCGTCCCCCGCTGAGCCTGGTTCCGCCCTCTCCGCTTAGGCTCCGCCCCTGGCACCTCTGAGCCCCGCCCAGCGGCCTGTGTGTCCGACTGTCGGTCCTGGGACGCGCCTGGTTCGCGGCCCCGCCTCCCGACAATCCGAACGCCCAATCCAAGGATGCGCCCAGCCTCGACCCGCCTCCTGGGCTTTTGGCCCCGCCCGCTCGATCTCTGGCTGCCCAATCCTGCTACGGGCCCCACCTGCAAGCTTTCTAACTCCCTGGAGGCGCGGCCCTGCCTTTTGAGGCCTCGGTGGCCGGAGGTCCTCGCTGGCCCCTGAGATCTCACAGGCCTCATCCCCTAAAACCCTCACAATGTAGCCTAGGACTAAGCTTGCACAGCCTGGGCCATCCAGCCCTGCCTCTCATGAGTTTCCAGTGCCCCAGCTTGGAGTGTGTGTGGCCCTATTCCCACAACCTTAGACCCCCACGTACGCTGAGGACCCCTCACAATCCAAGTCGCATTCCGCTGAACCTCTTGGCTCCTCAACCCAAGGAGACTCACGTGAAGAGGAAGCCCTAAGTTAGCTGCACAGGTGGATGGCAGAGACCTTTGCAGAATCTCAATCTTGAGAGAGAGCAGCGTTGGTGGAATTTTTCGCTTCTGGCCACATAGGTTGATGTGATGATTAAATGAGTTAAAATACAGCAAAGAGCTTAGAAAAGTACTGGCACATAGTGAGCACTCTGGGTATTAGCTTGTTAGAATGATGGTTGTTCATCACGAACAGTGCTGCGACACTTGTTCTGCCCTGATTTTATTTGCACATGTTCGCATGTTTCTCTGGGGGAAGATTCCGAGGGTCAAGACTCAACCAGATCCTGCTGAATTGTACCCACCCACTCTTCACGGTGGCAGGCTGGTTTATATGCTGAAAAGCAGGGCAGGAAATGCTGGGTGCTTAAAGCACCCCAACCAGTATCCCGCTATTGGAGTTTCTGATTCAGCTAATCCGAGTAGAGTTGCAGACCCTGTACTTCTTTCTGCAGAGCTTCCAGGGAGACTTGATGTGCAGCTGGAGAACCAATAGCCAGAGGGAGCCCCTGGAGGTCCCTAAGCTGAAGGTGGTATTTGCAGAAGCTTGGTTTGCCTGAGCTGGAGCCTGCAGGACTGGGGCGTGGACTCTGAGACAACCCAGACAGTGTGTGGCACAAACCTGGTCCTAGGGCCCATGAGTAGCCGGGAAAATACACTAACCAGGGTGAGGGGTATCCGGTGGGGAATGGGCATGACCAGGGGTAGGGAGTCAATTATTTCAATGCTCGACTGTTTATAACCTGTCTTGTACCTAGAAGGATTTCAGTTCAAGGACTGTAAAACATGGACAAGCAGGTAGAAGTAAAAATTAGGGTGAAAAGAGAAAAGAAAATGAGGGACAGAGTGGGGCCAGGATCATTACTTTTGGGTTGAGGCATAAGCCAC
The DNA here is from genome assembly GCF_902729225.1 of Pteropus medius. Lineage (NCBI taxonomy): Eukaryota > Metazoa > Chordata > Mammalia > Chiroptera > Pteropodidae > Pteropus > Pteropus medius. The sequence goes on from NW_024344561.1 coordinate 167,814, forward strand.
AGGAGACATGACAAGGCAGTTTTGTGGCATGGTGAGGTAAAAACCTGACCAGAGGGGTTCAAGAGACATAATTGGAATGGCAAATGAGCCATGAATTTGCCTTAGAGATTTCTAGCAGCCAGTGGGAAAAGGGAAACAATGGTCAGTAGCGGAATTTCTGGTGTTTCTTCATTCATTTGTTTAAGGAATATTTATTGAGCACCAACTACGTGCCAGGCACATGTATAGGTGCTGAGGGTACAGCAGTGAACAAAACAAAGTTCACTGACTCATGGAGCTGACATTTTAAAGAGCAGAGGGCAGAGGCTTGTCTAGTATGGGTTCAAGGAGGTTCACTCCATTCTCTCTAGCTTCGTGTGTTTGTGTTTGTCTTTTCACAACTTAAACCCTTACCAAGAAAATCAAAAGCATCATTCTGACTCCTATGTTGACATTGAGAGGGGAGGGAAGGAAGTGGGAAACCAGGAAGGAGGTGACTGCACTGGTCCAGGTGAACTATGATGGGGCTGAACCCAGGCCGGGCCATGGGGAAGTAGAGAGAAATGGTTGAAGTTGAGGCCAGCAGAGTTCGCTGATGGGAGTGGATATGAGAAATGCCCCAGATTTGGGCTTGAGCAACTGGAAAGTTGCAGTTGCTGTTAACTGAGAAGGGCCAGTTGGGGGACAAAACGACAGTTACATATGAGAGTCCTATGTGGGGTGTCAAGCTTGGGGTGGTGGTGTGGTGCAGAGAGGGCCAGGCAGGCACTCTGAGTGTGGGAGTCACCAGAGTGATGATGGTATGGTGATGGAGCTTGCCAAGGGGACGTGCGTGGACGGAGCACACAGGTCTGAGCCCAGTGCCATTGTCCCATGCTTCGAGAAGTTGGGGAGATGAGGGAGAAGCAGTAGCCTAGGAGGCAGGTGGAGGACCAGGCGGGGCAGTGTCCTAGCCCCAGCGAAGGATCCACGGGTCGGATGCTGCTGGGCTGAGTGAGGCAGCCGTTGCTAGTGACCGTAACTGGGCAGTTTGTTACATGGTAGAGAAAACCGCTGACCAAAAGAGCTCAAGGAAGATGAAGGTGCAGACATAGAGACCATGAGTTCTATGGAGACAACTCAGGCAAAGAGTGGCAAGTTGTCAGGGAAGGGGCTCAAGGTCATTTTAATCCAATGTGTTAGAAATATCAGCGTGTTTGGATGCTGGTGGGAATATCAAGTCAAGGGTGAGAGTGAAGGGCAGAAGAGAGTGAAAGACAGTTGCTAGTCACCATTTGGGGCTGGCCACTGAGAAGAAAGCACAGTCAGGCCCTGGAGAAGCCCCAGCAACTGTTGTCCTCAAATGCAGGTGCCCACTGCAGAGAGTTGCAGAGGTGGTAGGACCTGGAGAAGCGGGCAGTGCGGGGAGGCCGTTTGGGTTGAAGAAGAAAGTGCTGCTTTAGGATCAGAAGGTGACCTGACCTCGTTTAATCCCCAGAGCAGCTCTGTGTGAGAGGCACTGATGTTATCCCCACTTCACAGATGAGGAAACTGAGGCTCAGAGGGGATGAGACCTGCTTGAGATCACAGCCAGTCAATAGCAGAGATCAGACTTGAACTGGGATCTGACTGACACCAAGCTTGTCCCCAGCACAATATGTTCCCAGCACTGGCCATGAGATGGTCGAGGTGACCGTGGGTGTTTGGACATGGGTTTGGGGTAAGGTCTAGGCAGCCTGGCTACTTGGAGGGGTTAGAGGCTCCTGGGATGGGTCAAGGCGGAGGTGGTTCATCAGGCAGAGTTTAGAGCCTAGGGCAGGAAGGACAAAGGAGGAGCTGTCCTTTGGCTTTTTAGGGACCTGCACCCTGAGGAGCTGTCCTGGGACCAGACAGCTGTGGGGGCTGAGAATTGTTATGAGGCTGGACAGAGGACAGAGGTGTTGGGGGTGGAGCTGTGGTACGACCCTGGACTGGTTGTCAGGATATTTGTGGCGAGAGTATGGCCCCAGCGACAGCAAGGAAGTCATCGTTCCAGGGCCTGGCTGTGGGATAACATTAATAATCATAACGATTATTGGCACCATTTGCTGAGTGATTACTAATTGCCATAGGTGCCTCATGCTCTTTACTATGAACATAACCTCATGCCAACCTCATGAGGAAGATACTGTTAGATCCTATGCTACAGATGGAGAAACTGAGGCACAGGGAGGCAAAGTCACTCACCCAGGGTCACGGAGCCTGCTGCTGCAGCGTAGAAGAGGAAGAATAAGGAAGCAGAGGAGGCTCCTAGCAAGTCCAGGGGAGATGGATCCAAAGAATCTGCCCTCAGTTTATGTAGAGCTAGTGCCAGGCCACAGCCAGATGGCCTGAGTGGGATGAGGAAACTGCCTGGCAGATGGCCAGTTGATGGCCATCCTGGTGTAGGAGGCCATAGGGGCCCGGCCCTGCCCTAGGCCCCCTGAGGCTCTGGCTCACTGGGGCATGCAGTCAGGGTAGCCAGGGTGGGGAAGGCCCCAGAGGCAGGTGTTTGACGAGGCCTGAACTGGCTGCAAGAGCAGGACTGCTGGAGGGGACAGCACCTTGGGCTGGGGCCCTTATAGAGCAGGCAGTTAGGGTCAGGGAGCAATGCCAGCCCTTTAGGCAGTGACAGTCTCCCTTGGCTCTCGGCCAGCATGGGAGGCAGGCATTGCAGGACCCTAGATGGGGCAGCCCAGGTTCTACGGCTCTGTAACAAAGATCACAAACTTAGTGATCACACAGATTTCTTATCTCACTGTGGATCAGGAGTCTGGCACATTTTAGTTGAGTCTTCAGCTCAGGATCTCACAAGGCTGAAATCAAGGTATCGACCAGCTGTGTCTTCATCTAGAGGCTCAACTGAGAAAGATCTGCTTGCAGACTCCCTCAGAGCGTTGGCAGAATTCATGTGTTCGTGATTGTAGGACTGAGGTTCTGGCAGTCTAGCTGGCTGTTGGCAGGACAGCTCCCAGAGACAGTCAGTTCTCAGGTCCTTGCCACAGGCCCCCTCACATTCTCAGCTTCCAGTCTCTAACTTCAGCAGGACCCTTTTGAGGGCTCCCCTGACTAGATCAGGTTCAGCTCAGTAAGCTTCCTCTTGGTTAATTCAGTCACCTAGCTACAGAAGTGGCATCTCACCATATTCACAGGAATGCCCCACTCGTGGGGAGAGGATTATGCAGGGCATGTACCCCAGAGAGTGGGGTCGTGGGGCCTTCTTAGAATTCTACACGCCTCACCAAGTTTCCGTACCACTTTCCGACCTCTCCACTCCCTGGCCACGAGACCTTGGGTTGGCAGCCTCCCTACTCTGAGACTCAGTTTCCCATTCTATGAGGTAGGTGATGATATTAGACCCCACTCCAAGGGCTGGTGTCCATGCAGGAGAGAGCCCAACTGAAGGGCCGCAAGAAATAAAACAGGCCCTGGAAACAGAAGTTAACATTCTGCCCAGAGCGGGATGAGTGTATTATCTCATCATCAGTCAGGCCCTACTCATTCCCCCTGCCTCTCTCTGTTGCAGGAAGCCTTGGGAGCAGGTCCCTAAAAAGCCAAAGAGGAAGAAAAGTAAGTGGGGCTGCAAAGGGGTGGGGGGCTGACGGGGTATTGGGAGTAACTGGCTTTGTTGTCTCCTCCCTTCCTCCCTCCCTCCCTCGTGCTCTCCCTCCCGCTCCTTTGCTCCCTCATTCTCTCAACTTTTTGTGGGGGGCCTGCACGTGCCAGGTGCTACGTGGAACTGGACAGACCCAGCCCTGCCTCCACAAAGCCCACAGTCTCGTGGGAAAGACAAGGGCCAGGCTGAGCAGGGGTATGGTGGGGAGGTTAGAGCACCAGGGCCCAAGAGATGGGACCTGACCCAGCCCCGGGTGGGGCCAGGACCAAACTTGTGTTGTGCCCACCAGGGGCACCCTCATCACCCCCATCTCACACACGAAGACACCCAGGAAGGCCGAGTCACCGCCCCAGGCTGCACAGCTGGAAAGTTGGCAGTGCCAGACTGCAGACTCAGGTCCTCACATCTCCTGAGTAGTCCCTTTAGCTCCTTCGCTCTCCTGCCCAGCGTGTGGGAGTCAGCCACGGAAGAGCCAGGCAGAGCAGAGGGAACAGCTTGTGCTGGGGCTTAAAGGGCATATCGCGTGCCAGGCTCAAGGGGAGCTGGACGTGGGCAGTCCGAGCAGAGGCCTGGAACACGTTCCTCCTGCCCCTGAACCCTGAGCTGTGGGTCTCGGGCCCCGTCCAGCAGGGTGAGAGCCAGCAGTCCAGGGAGAGCGTCTGGTGGCAGTGAGCCCCTCCCCTTCTCATAGTTCTCAGAGGCAGGGGCCAGATGAACTAATATTGTGACCCCCAAATCCCGAAGGGGTGGAGATAGAGATAAGGAGCAAGTGCTGGGCTAGGGGGCGGCTGCTGGTGGTGCTCCCAGTGGTTGTCACTGTGTTGGAGTCCCCGAGCACCAACCCTAGGCCCAAGGACCTTCCCTGGGCCTCCTCCCATCTTCCAGCCTGGAAGGTCAGGGGCACAGCTTCCTCCCATTTGGTTGAAAGATCAGGATCATCACACATATTGCTGGTACCAATTCCTGGGCATTCGGTGCCCTGTCAGTGCCTTCACTCCCTAACCTCCTCCCTAGCAGCCCTCAAGGAATGGGGACCTTTGTTCTCCCCTGGCCAGAGGGGTCAGCTGAGGTTCAGAGGGGCCAAATCACTTGCCTGGAGCCACCCAGCTGGGGAGTGGCAGAGCCAGGATTTGAAGCCATCGGTCTTGCTCCACCGTCCCCATCCCCCCTTGCAGCATTTGCTCATCCTGCGTCTACTGTGTAGGCGCTAGATATACAGGAGGGACAACACAGATCAGTGTTCCCGCCCTTGGGGCTCTGACATCCAGTGCCAGAGAGACAAGAAACATGGGGACAGACAGATGGTATCTAAGTGCTACCTGGAGACAAAGGACAGCAAGTCAGGTGGGCTAGAGGCACAGGGAGGTGGGGGTGGCTGACCAAGGGAAAGACCCGAGTGAAAGAGGAGGGAGTAAGGCAGTTATCTGTAGGAAGAGAACATAGCCAAGGCAAAGGCCCAGAGGCAGGACCATACCTGGCTCAGGTTGAGGAACTGGGAAGAGGACATGAGGCTGGAGTGGAGTGAGCAAGGGGTAGGGAAGGGTGGCAGGACGTGAGGACAGGAGGTGACTGGGGAGACTATGCAAGGCCTTGTAAACCTCTGGGAGGACTGGCTTTTCCCCCCAGTGAAGTGGGAGCCTGGAAGGATACTGAGCAGAGGACAAATGTGACCTGACTCAAGGGTTCATAGGCGCCCTCTGGTGGCTGTGGGGGGAATAGACTGTAGGGGGCCAGCGTGGGAACAGGGCAGGGCAGCTAACAATGACTGTGCACCTACTGTTTGCCAGGCACCACTGTTTATATGACTTAACTCATCCAGTGAGGACAGTCTCTGTTCAGTCTGTTACCTTTAGGGTATGTCTCGCCTCTCTGAGCCTCAGTTTCTTCACCTGTGAACTGGGGACAGGCCTAGGCAGGGCTCAGGAAGGTGTCTCAACTCCCAGGACCCAGAAGGCCCTAGTGGTTCTGGGGCCCGCACTGCCCTGGGCAGCCTTGCCCTGCGCCTCACACCCACTTGGCCCTGTGCGTGCAGGGCGGCGACGCAATGTGAACTGCCTGAAGAACGTGGTGATCTGGTACGAGGACCACAAACACCGCTGCCCGTACGAGCCACACCTGGCCGAGCTTGACCCCACCTTTGGCCTGTATACCACGGCCGTGTGGCAGTGTGAAGCCGGGCACCGCTACTTCCAAGACCTACACTCACCCCTGAAGCCACTCAGCGACTCAGACCCCGACAGTGACAAAGGTGGGTCTGAGGGGCAAGGGTACACAGTGACCTCCAATGTCTGGAGGTCTACACCCCTCAAGGGGAGAGTCGCCCTGGCCTCCCCACCTTCCTGGGTCTTGTCAGCCTCAGGCTACCATCACAAACCTCACAGCACCAGGCAGCACTGGCCCTGGCTCCAGGGATGGAGCACGGACTCATCAGGCTGGCTGCAGTCTCCGAGTCTTTACAGAGCCCAATAGGCGGTCCCTATTTTACAGGGGGACAGCCGAGGCACGGGGCAGTTTGCCCATCTGTGCCTAAGGCCAGCCACAGGCGGTGCTGGGCTTGGGGTCCCGGCAGTCTGGCCCGGGGGCTGGAGGGAGGGAAGGGTGCTGGGCCTGTGACTTGCTAGTGCAACTCCTCTCTTCTGGCCTCTTCCTCCTCCTCTGTTCCGGCCCTTTGTCGGATTCAAGATCTGTCTCCCAGTCTCATCCTTTTTCCCTCTCTCCATCCTGCTCTACTTCTCCTCGCTCCCCATTCTCTGCTCTCTTTCTCTCTCATCCTCTCTGTTTCCTCTCTCTTCCTGTTTCTCCTATCTCCTGCCTTTTCTCTGCCTCCCCCCACTGTATCTCTCGTCCATCTCATGCCCTTTCCATCTCTCGTTCCCCACCTCCCATCGCACCGCCCTCCCCATCTCTCACTGTCCCTGCCCCTCTTCTGCCATCCCACACTGGTCGCACGAGTGGGGCGGCTGCCAGCTCAGGACTGGGAGGGACTCAGTAACGAAGGTCCAGTGGGACCTGATGGGGGAGCAGAGGAGACGCTGTGGGTGGTGAGGGGATGCCTGCCTGCCTGCCTCATGGGCTCAGCATGAGCTGTGAGAAGGATCCTGCCAGATGCCCTGCCTGGGCTGAGGGTGGGGTCAGTCACAGGGCTGAATCCTCGCTGGCAGGCATCTTGGAGCAGGTGGCATCCCAGCTGGCAAGGGGAAGCTATGGGCGAGAGGTGTTCCAGGTGGGCACCCTGGCCAATGGCCGTCCCGTTGTTTGTCATTCAGGCCCCCAGCGTGCGGCCCGCCCCTCAGCCATCCTGTCCTGTGCTCTGTTCCAGGCCGACCCCAAGCTACCCTGAGTCTTCCCTCACAGCCCTGTCATTAGCCCCACTGAGCAGTTAAAGAAATTAAGGCGTTGGGAGTAAAATGACTGGCTCATCTGCTGATGGGTCCAGCTGGGATGGGCGTGACACCCAGAGGAGTCCCCTTACATCCCAACCTGACTTAGACACTAGCGGCTGCTGGATCTGGGCTCTTGGGAATGAACACTCGAACCTATTAGCCACGTCTGCTGTGGGTGATGGGGGCCCTTGGGGAGTGGCTGTGTCCCTGGCCCATCCCTGTTCCCCAACAGCACCCTTATCTGCTCTGTGCCTGGGGCGGCCCTGTGCCACCTCTCACTCAGTAAGAGGCCCTCCTGCCAGGGCTGTGGAAGGCTGGAGGTGTACAGCTATTTCAGTCGTGAGTATTATCATCATCTTAAGAGGAGTCTGGTGTCAGCCTTAACAGCTGGACACTGCAGTCAGGGACCCAGACACACACCCAGCCATGCCCCCCAGCTCACTAGGTGACTGCGGCCTCCTTCAGCATGTAGCCAAGGACAGGAAGGAGTGGTGTCAGTGGTATCCCCCTACTTCCGCTACTGCCGCCCCAGGGCCTGAGTCGGGGATGGGGCTTAAGATACTACAGATACTGGGAAACATTGATAGGGCGCTTACTCCGAGCCTGGTACCGTCCTAAACCCTTTACACAGATTTACTCATTAAATACCCAAAGTGCCTCCTGAGGTAGGAGCCAAGTTGTCCCTGGGCCCAGAGAGCTTGTTCACACAGCCGGAGGAGCAAGCACTGGGATTCCCCCCAACACACACACATGCATTCTCCATGTGACCCTCTGGGAGTGTGGGACACGTCCCCAGAAAGTGTGCCCCAACTGTGTCACAAGTGTGTAACTTAAGGGACATTCGTTTTTCCTGTCCCCAGTTTCTCCCTATCTGGGGACGTTAGCACCAAACACTTGGGTAAGATGTCAGCCTCCTTAGCCTATAATCACAGCCTTGGTCTCAGATTCCATCATTTTTGCAAACAAGTGCTCACTGTACCATACAGCCTTCTGGGCACTGGGGACTCTGTACAGGTACCCCCTGTCCTTGTGGAGATTACTGTCTAGAGGGGAAGCAGACAGTAAACAAGATAGACAAGTGAACCCCAGAGTATGCTGAAAGGTGGGAAATATTTGGAGGGGGGCGGAAATAAAGGATGGAAAAGGGTATGTTTGAGACAAGGTGGTCAGAGGCCTCCCTGGAAAAACACCACTGATAGAGGTGAAGGAGGGAGCCCACACAGGCGTCTGAGAGAAAAGGGTTCAGGTAGAGCAAATGGAGAGTGCAAAGGCCCTGAGGCAGGAAGCTGTCCTGTGTCCCCAGGCACGGGAGGGAGGCCATTGGGGCTGGAGAGGAGACACTGGCCCTGTGGCTGCAGTGAGCGCCTTGGCTGCTATGCCAAGGGAATCGGGAAGAATATTAATTGAGGTAAGGCCAGGTGCTGAAACATGCTGCAGTGCTTCTGACGTGCAACTTGCCTTCCACTCTGGGACCCAGCTTCTTTCTATCCCGCGGCTCTAGTTTCCTCTGAGTGGGAACAGAGGTGGAAGCTTGTGGCTGGAAGCTCACTACCACTCACATTCCATTGGGACCCAGCTGCTGGGAAATGTAGTCCACCTGGGTGCCAGGAGGAAAAGGCTCAGGTTTGGTGAGCATGGCTTGTCTCTTTTACAGAAGTGATGAGTGGGTTCTTGGTTGAAGAGGGTCCTGACCTAAGCAGGTGTTCACAGGCTCCCTGTGGCCGCTGTGAGGAAATTAGACTGTGGGGGTTGGGTGAAGGTGGGAGCCAGGGCACCAGGGAGAAGGGACTGTATGGTCCTGGCAGGGGGATGGTGAGGCCATGACCAGGATTCGCAGGGGAGGTGGGAGAAGCTGTCAGCCTGTGGATGTATTTTGGGTGCAGCGCCAACAGATTTTGCTGACAGATTGGAAGTGGGTGTGAGAGAAAAGGAGAAGTCAAGGATAGCCCTGAGCCTTGGCCTGAGCAACTTGAAGGACAGAGCTGCCATCGCTGACATGGGGACATCCATGAATGCCGCAGTCTTTTTCTGAGAGAAGTTTCAGAGTCCAAAGTTGCTGAGTGTGAAATGCCTTTGAGACCCCTACAGCAGGGGCTGGGCAGCAGAGGAGGCAGTGGAATGTAGGAATCTGCAGCTTCACGGGTCGTCCAGGTGGGAGCTGTCCACATGGAGGCACCAGGGTCTTGGTGGTAGCATCATAAAAATAGATATTTGGTCTTTGTTCCCGTTCCTGGCGTAGAACTCCTAAAACCCTTGGAATTCCCTGAGTGATAATGTTTTTCATTTTCATAATGAGTCCCTTTCGGAAGGATCCCCTCTGGAACACACCTGGGTCTATGCTACTGAGGTGACTTAGGGAGTGGCCCCTGGAGAGCTTCAGGAAAGAAGCTGGTCACCAGATACACCAAACATGTGATTAGAGCACGAACTCTCTCAACCCTGCCCCTAGCCCTGGGGAAGTGGACGGGGGGCTGGAGATTGGGTTATGAAAACTCTTGAACAGTGAGGTTCAGAGGGCCTCCAGGTTGGCGAGCAGGAGGTACGGGGAGGGTGGTCCACCTGGCGAGAGCATGGCAGCCCCATGCCCTGCCCCCTAGTCCTTGCCCTATGCATCTCTTCAATCTGGCTGTTGCTGAGTTATGTCCTTTATAATAAAATTGTAATTGGAGTGGAGCATTTTCTTGAGTTCTGTGTGTTGTCCTAGCAAATTATCAAACCTGAGCAGAGAGTCAGTTGTGGGAACTCCATCTATTACCAGAAGCACAGACGGCCCAGGACTTTCAGCGGGCATCTGAAGCAAGGGTAGTCTTATGGGTTCGACACTAGATCCAGGTGGATAGTGTGAATTTTGTATTGAATTGTTGGACACCTGGCTGGTGTCAGAATCAGGGCAGTGTTTAACACCATTGGCCCCCACTGAGACCCTGCGGTGAGCAGAACACTCAGGAGAGGCCCCTGCTAGAAACTTCTAGACCAGAAAGAGCAAAAGAGGCTGAGAAAGAGCTACGAGAGAGGGGCCAGGATACCAGAGTGAGTCTAGAGGCTGAGGGAGGATAGCATCTTTGAGAGGCAGGGACAGTTAGGGAGGTTGGGGACTGAGAAGTAACTGCTGTTTGTGGCAGTGAACCCTGGTGAGCCCTCAACAAACACCAGCTGCTGCCACTATTGTAACCATCCCCTTTCCTCTGTCACCACAGCGGACAATGGCCTGGTGGCCGGCAGCTCCGACTCTTCCAATTCCAGCTCTGGCTCTGACTCTGAGGAGCCCCCTGAGAGCCAGCCAGCCAAGGTGACAGTGGCAACAGCAGCAGTGACCCCCACCAGCCCAGTGGGAAGCAGTGGGCTCATCACCCAAGACGGCGTGCACATCCCCTTCGATGTCCACCACGTGGAGAGCCTGGCTGAGCAGGGCACCCCGCTGTGCTCCAACCCAGCCAGCAGTGGGCCAGAAGCTTTGGAGACAGTGGTGTGTGTGCCAGTACCTGTGCAAGTGGGCCCAGGCCCTGGCACCCTCTTTGAGAACATGCCCCAGGAGGCACTGGGTGAGGTGGTGGCCAGCTGTCCCATGCCAGGCATGGTGCCCGGCTCTCAGGTGATCATAATCGCAGGCCCTGGCTACGATGCTCTCACGGCCGAGGGCATCCACCTCAACGTGGCAGCAGGCAGCAGTGCTCCCGTTGGGGGCCTGGGCGACGAGGTACCCTGCGCCATGATGGAGGGTGTGGCAGCCTATACCCAGACGGAGCCTGAGGGCAGCCAACCCAGCACTGTGGACCCCGCCACCATGGCAGGCATGGAGACCAAGAAAGGTCTGGGGGTCCACGCCAGTCTGGGGGATTGGGAGGGATGTGGGAGGGGGAGGGCAAAGAGTGGCCCTGGAGTGGGCTCCCCGACAGCCTTAGTCCCCATGGACACCCACCCTGTGTGCACCCCGTAGAGAAGGAGGACCTATACATGCTCAAGAAGGAGGAGAAGGAGGAGCCAGTGGCCCCAGAGCTGGCAGAGCTGGCGGCGACAGTTCCTGAGAGTACAGAGCCTGAGGCAGAGGCAGATGGGGAGGAGTTGGACAGCAGTGACATGTCAGCCATCATCTACGAGATCCCCAAGGAGCCTGAGAAGTGGGTGTCGGGCAGGTGGGGGTGGAAAGAGGATAGCCAGCCCGGTGTGGGAGCCTCGACTCCATGAGCCCCTTCCCCTCCAGGAGGCGACGGAGCAAGCGGTCGCGGGTGATGGATGCCGATGGCCTGCTTGAGATGTTCCATTGTCCCTATGAGGGCTGCAGCCAGGTGTATGTGGCCCTCAGTAGTTTCCAGGTGAGGCCACTCCCAAGTGGCTGGATGGGGCCTGCTACTGTGTCCAGCTGCCTGTGTGCTGGGGTCTGGGCAGTGTAGCTCGCTAAGGGCCCCACCGGGCCCCAGCAGGCACCACAAGCCTGCCTCCCACACACCCACACGCCCCAGTGGACCTCAGCAGCTTCTCACAGATCCTGCCTCAGCCACAGAGCACCAGATGTCACCTCGCTGCCTTCCCCTCTCACTCTCCAGGGCACCAGTCCTGCCTCCTCAACCAGCCACAGGCTCTTTCTGCACACCCTGAGTGGCTGCCTGGTCTTAGCTTGGCGGTTCCCCACACACTCCTGCTCTTCCAGCCACCAGAACTCCTGCCCAGGCCACTTTGTCAGCTCAGGATGCCCCTGCACCAGGAACCCCCCCTCCCCCCAGTTCCCAGGGCTGCTGGGGCTTGTGAGCCCCAGGTCACTGCACCACTAGGATGTACCTGCAGTTTACCCTCTGGGCCTGGATGGGATGCCCCAAGGGCAGAGACAGGGTCTTGTCATATTGCCCCTCAGGCACAGGAGGTGGCACCAATAGGCCCTTGAATTTGCCAAGTCATGTTTTCATTAAGCACGGATTGAGCACCTACCAGTGCCAGGCCTGGTACTGGGCACTGGAGCTGTAGATAGGCTAGTGAGTTAAAGAGTGAAAGGAGAAAGGAATGAGTGAATATGCCTGCCCAGGCCTCGGGGGCAGCATAGCACCAGAGCAAAGAGCTTGCAGTGGGGCTGACGGCCCTGGAATCCAGTCCCAGCCCTGCCACTGCCCACCCGTGCGACACGGGCAAACCACCAAGCCTCTGGACCCTCAGTTTTCCTACCCATATACTGGGCTCATGGCTGGGCTCCTTCACAGGGTTATGACAAGGTTGACTGATGTCCCAGCGCAGAGCCTGGCTGTAGGTGCTCAGTAAAGCTATTTGGTCCCAGTTGTGCCCCTAGGAGTCCATCCAAAGTGTAAGGGCACGCTTCTTCCTCCTTCAGCAAGGCCAGCCTCGGCCTGCCTTCCAGCTGCCCTCACCTGTCCCCATGGCACCCACAGCCCCACTCCTGCCCCTCTCGCCCCCAGAATCACGTCAACCTCGTGCATCGGAAAGGAAAGACCAAAGTGTGCCCGCACCCCGGCTGCGGCAAGAAGTTCTATTTATCCAACCACCTGCGGCGGCACATGATCATCCATTCAGGTCAGGCCCAGGGCACAGGGCAGGGGCAGGCAGGGTCCAACCCAGGCGGGGCTGCCCTTCTCAGAGCCGCCTCCTTGTCCTTCACATGGGCTGGTGTGAGATGGCGGAAGTACAGTGCTTAAGCTGGTGCCCACCTTCCTGGTGCTCAGTGAGCTGGAGCTGCACGAGCTGCAGTGACACTGACTGTCACAGTCATGTGGAGCTGGGTAGGAGCTGGTTATCTCGTCCCCAACTCAGCCCCTTGGCCTGTCCACTCCTACAAGGAGGTCGCATGCAGGAGCAGTTCCGGGGCTGAGGGAGGACAGTGAACCACCCCAGATGGGCAGGGTGGGGGAGCGAGCTTGGGACAGTTTCTTCTGCTCAAGCTCCTCCTTGACCTGAGGTGTGGGCTGTGGACACGGTGGCCAGCACTGGTGCCTCTGCCCAACGGAAGGGCAGGGCTTTGGATTTTTCAAGATCAGAACTTTGGGTTTTTATGTGAAATTGCCCAAATGTTCAAATATTGGGGTGAAATTCAGACCCATCTTGGCTTGACAGTTTGCACCTTGTGCCCCTCAGGAACCCGAGTTCACATTCCAGCTCTGTGTGTTTGGTGGTGGTGTGGGGGGCGGGTTCCTGAGCAGCCTTCTGGAGCCTTTCTTTTTAGACTCTCTGGTTATTAGAGTTGGCATTCAAGCCTGGAGGATGTGGGGTTTGGTCCATCTGCACCCTACTTGTTCTCTGAGGTGCAGCAGAAAGATTCCATAGCCCCCTCTCCAAGGGCGGCGCCTCAGCCTTGCGTTTTTCTCAGGTGTCCGTGAATTCACCTGTGAGACTTGTGGCAAATCCTTCAAGAGGAAGAACCACCTGGAGGTACACCGGCGCACGCACACTGGCGAGACACCCCTGCAGTGAGTGACGGGCCGAGGGAGCTAGGAGGGAGGGGATCCAGGCCTGGACCCGCACAGGGCAGGTCCCACGGGTGGCCTCCCCTTGGGTTGACGTGCCCAGTTCCAGGAGGCCTCCATCCCAGATGGCACTGCACGTTTCTGGGGCCCGGCCCCGCCCCTGTAGTTAGGCTCCGGCCGCGCCCGCTCTGACCCCGCCCCGGTGCCGCCTTCCGACTCCCCGCAGGTGTGAGATCTGCGGCTACCAGTGCAGACAGCGCGCATCGCTCAACTGGCACATGAAGAAGCACACGGCAGAAGTGCAGTACAACTTCACCTGCGAGCGCTGCGGGAAGCGTTTTGAGAAACTGGACAGTGTCAAGTTCCATACGCTCAAAAGCCACCCAGACCACAAGCCCGCCTGACTCACAGGACCACTGACCGCCCCTATTTATTTAACACGCCCGGGCCTGCTGGGCCTGAACAGCCGCAGGGGCTGCCCGGACTGCTGGCCGGAAGGAGGCGCCCCTGCCCCGCCCCAGGGCTGGCCCCCCCCACTCTGCCCTGTCTCTGAGCTGGCGCCTGGGGCTGCTGGAACTGTGTCAAGAGAACAGAGCGAGATTAAAGAGCAAGAAAGGAGAAGCCCTTCCCCTAGGCCTGGATGATTTGGGAGGCGGGTGGGGTGGGCCCTTTCTTATCCAACCTGGTCCCTTCCTCCTAAACAAGGCCTGGGGCAGCAGGCACAGGGTTTGACCCTACATGCGGAACAAGGCCTTTTCCTGTCAGCCTCTGCAGTGCCTGGGCAACGCCAAACACTCCCTCCTCTCACAAGGTCGGGGCTGGGAGCTTGGGGACACAAGGAGGTCACTGGACATCTCCCAGAACTTGATCATGACGCTAAGTCCTAATCTTTCATGGCTCACTCATTCCCCACGCTAGAGAGCTCAGAGATCAGTTGGGAGGTGTTCAGTATAGAAAATAGAATAGTGTGTTAGTTTTCTGGGGATGCTGTTTAGGGCAGTGGTCAGGGAGAGCCTCTCTGAGGAGGTGGCATTGGAGCATGGAGCATGGAGTGGAACGACAAAGAGATTCCATCCCTGAAGAAAGCTGGGGGAGGCAAATCCCAGGCCGAAAGAACAGCCAGTGCCAAAGCCCCGCGGTAGAACGGGCTCGGCGTGTTCCTGGAACAGGAAGCCGCTGGGGGAAGGGAGTTGGCAGCCGCGAGGTGGCTGCCCTAGCCCCATTTCCCGGAGGAGGATGCTGAGGCCTCCCTCCTCATCCTGCTGACCGCCAGGGAGAGGGGTAGGGAATGAGACCAGGCCGCGCAGCCACCAGGTGGCGCGCAAGCCGCTTGGGCCCTGGCGGCCGCGGTCACGTGACCGCGGAGACCGCAGCAGCGAGCTGGGGCACGTGCCCTGGGGAACCCTGTGGCGTCCTGTACATTGGCCCCACCGACTCCTTAGCAGCTTGTGGGGCGGGGCCGCGGCTAAAGCCTTATTTTACGTTTCTGACGGGGAGCTACCCCAGTTAGGGACGGAAGTGTCGGGCCGCACATCCCCCAGCCACCCCCTCGCCTCCGGGTTCAGTCCCCTTTGCTATTCCCAGCAGTTTCCATGGGAAACGTAGTCTGGTCTGCGAGCCCAGAAGTAGCCCCCCATCTCGACAAAGGCACAGCTTCTGATTCTACAGGAGCTGGGAGAATAATGGGGTGGGGAACAAACCATCGCTCGAGGTCCCCAGGGTCTGCAGGCACGTTGCCCCAGCAAACCCTAGAGGGGCCACCTGGGGACCTGCATCGCGGCCGCCCAGACTGTACGGATCACTATGATTGGTCTGCTCTCTCCATAGCGTGGCAACGCTCTCTGCTGCGCGCTGTTCTCATTGGCTCAATCTCCAGGGTGTCCTCCCTCAATTCGTTCTCTCGAGGGCCGTCCCTGATTGGTCAAATTAGGCTCTCCTTGCAGGGTTTGATGGCACTCTTGGACAGGCTAGAGCCTTAAAGGATGTTCAGGGACAAGGATGGGGTGGGGGCTGTGACTCCCGGGTTTAGGGAGTCCTGGCTACTCCTATCGCAGCGCCCTCGACGGGGCCGTCAGGCCGCTGTCTCTGGTGCTGAAGCCCCACTCGAAGGCGTCTCTCCCTAGTGAGCAAAACTTGCCCCTGCTGACAGCCCCAACGTAACCATGCACTTGCGCCCGCGCACCCAAGGTGGATGCGCCACCCCCTATACCCTTAGTAGTAGCCAGGTTCCCGCCAGCAGGGAAGAATGACTCCACAAGCAAACCAATCACAAGCCAGGAAAGCCAGAACGTTTAAAGGCAGATCTGCCCACTCTAAGTTTATAGGGCCTGAGAGGGTCCAGTGGTTTCCCAGGACTGCAGGGTGCCAGGAGGTTTGCTTGGAACTCTAAACCCCAAACCTCTTTACCTCCTTCTCAGCAATACCAAGTGCCCCTGCACTGTGGGTTGCAAGTCCTCACCTTTTGAACCCTAGAGACACAGGATTCCACTTCTTTCTGCAGGCAAACTAGGACTCCTGTCATCCCCACCTTCCTCCCTTGATCTTGGAGGACTACGCCTAGTCCCCGCAAATCTGGGGACCCAGGCCTCTGCCCATTTAGGTCTTGGTTTCTTGTCCCTTTCCAGTCCTCTCGGTGGACAGCACTTTGGAAAGTCGTACAATTGGGCTACGATAACTTCGCTCCTCCAACTCCGGGTGCTGGACAGAGGAGAGCCCGCCCTGTCTTCCGGCCAGAAAGCCCTCCCCAAAAGGAGGGCCAAGACAGGAAACAGACTGCTAGGGCAAAAGGGCCCGAATCTGGCGACACGAGTCCCCAGGAAGCGAGTCCGCGCCAGCGCGAGCTCGCTTCCACCTGCCGCGCCGTCGGGCGCCGCGAAGAGGTGGGGCTCGGTTGTTGCAGCCAATAAGCGACGCCGGCGCTGGCAGCTGCTGATATAAAGGGCTGGGGGCGGCGGCTGCGCGGCCCAGATCGCGGAGCGCGCAGCGCGGGCCGGAGGGTGGGAGGGAGGGCGGGCGAGGGTACAGGACTAAGCACCCGGAACCGGACAGGCCGAGCTGAGGGGCGGCGGCGAAAAGCAAAGCGCCGCGATCTCTGTCGGGAAACGCAATCTCCCCGGGCCCCGCGGGGCCGCGCAAGGGGCATTCTCACTACCGCGCCCGCTCCCTCTTACCATCCCCTGCCGCCCGCAGACCACCCCGGGGCTCGGTTATCCGCGCGCGCGTCCCCGGGCTCAGGCCCGTCTCCGGCCCTCGAGGGAGCCACCGCCTTCACCAACACCTCTGCAGCGGCCGCGCCAGAGGCCGCTCAGGCAGAACCTCGGCGTGAGCATCGAGCGCCCCCCAAGGAGTGCACGACCCCCGGAGCCGCCCTCAACACGGACCGCGCCCGCCGGGCACACAAGAATGGTCACTGTAGGTATTCCCCTGTCGCTGAGAGGGAATCTGGTCGGGAAGGGGTTAGGTACAGGCTTCGCGGAGATGGAGTGGTGGTGGGGGGGTAGGACCAGGCCTAGCTAGGCCCAGGTGGTGGGGTAGGACCGAGCCTCAGGGCCTGAGAGTGGGCAGGGCCGCGCCCAGAGTGTTGAGGGCGTTTGGAGTCTTGTCTGAGAGGCCTTAGAGAGTCGAGCTGAGATTCAGGGGGCATCTTATGGCGCCCTGGGAGCGATATTGCCCCCTTCCAGCAAGCCTGATGGGGGAGGGGCCGCGGCGGCGGAGGCTACATCCTCCATCCAGGCCCGGACCCCGCAGGCCGCCCAGGCAAACGCAGGGCCCCAGTTACTGATGCTGGGCCAGGACAAGGAGGCAAGGCGTCCCCGAGAGCCCCGGAGAAGCGAGTGGCGTCGGATCGCGCGCCAGGGACCAGGACCGCACCCGGGAGCCGGGCGTCTTGTCCTCGAGCCTGTCGACCTTGCGGCAAGCGGGGAGGGGAGAGGAGGGGGCGCGCCCGGAGGCCCCGCGGGCCCGCCGCCGCCGCGTCCCTTTGTTTCTCGGCGCTTCTTCGCGGGCCGTAGCATCGCGCGGGCGCCTCAGGCTGCGGGGAGGGGGAGGGGAGAAAGGAACCCACGGAGGGGGGGGCCGCTTCCCGGTTGCTGGGCCCCAGCCTCCCGAGGGATAGGGTAAGAGGCTCAGGCAGACCCCTTAGGCCATGTCCAGGCGCCCCACCCCGCCAAGGCTCTGGGCCGCGGGGTGACCTTGAGCGTGCCTGTCCGCCCGCGCCACTCGCCCTGCTCCCGGTACTTTCAGCAATCACCGAGCTGGTCAGCTCCCCAGCGCGCGGCCACGCCCGGCCACGCCCGGCCTGACCACGCCCCTACCCCGCCCATCTAGGCCCCGCCCCTAGGGCCCCAGGGGGCCTGCCTCGCCCGAGCCCTCGGATTTCCACTCGGCAGCCGGGGCGCCTCCCGGGGGCGGTGCTGGCCAGTGCTAGCCCCACCCCGGCTCCTCCCCCGCCCCCACCGCGCGACTCCACTCCCCGCGCCATCGCACGTCCTTTGTCTGGTTCCGGCGCTTGGGCCTCCTTCTTCTGCTCTTCTAGTCTCTCTGTTCTGTGTGTGTGTGTGTCTCTGTACACTGTGTCTCTTTCCGGGCCTCTTTATCCAGTCGTGGAGAGCTCAGTGGGTGGGGGAATGCTCAGCACTCCCTCCTGGATCCTGGGACCCGCCCACCTGGCTCTGAGAAATAAGGCCCAACAGGCCATACTTTTCTGCTGTGTGACCTCAAGCCAGCCCCTTCTCTCTGGGCCTCACCCTGTTCACCCAGGTCCAGGAATGTGAGTGTGGCTTCCTGAGGACCCTCAAAACCCCTACAACAATCCAGCATCCATTCCTCTGATCTGTTTTCTCCTTTGAAAAAGGGAAACAGATGCACAAAGAGGAGAGGGTGTGGTCAGAGGTCACAGGAGGGCCTTGGAGGCTTGGTTACTCCAATGGAGGGCACTCAAGGCAGACACCCACCATGGGGACAGGCTGAGAGGTAGTAAAGGGATAAATCGAGACAGTGAGGGCCCTGCACGCAGGAAGAAGGACCTGGAAGTGGGAGGCTCAGAACCACGTGGTGGCCCAGCCTTACCATGCATAGCCACTCAATGCCTTATTGTCGCTAGTTTCCAGGCATCTGTCACTGTGACTGGGGCCAGGGGTCGCAGCTGGGGGCCAAGGGGGTCAGACACTGGAGGTGTGTTCACTGTAAAATCCATATGTCAGGTGTATGTGCAGTGTTGGAGAAAGAGTAAGAGAGAGGGAGGGGAAGACAGGGGTTCAGAGGAGGGGATAAATAGGAGAAAGAGATGGAGGAAAAGAAACAGAAAGAGGAACAGATCCAGAGGAAGAGCTGGAGAGTGGGAGGGAAGGTGCCATTGCTCCCAGTGTCATCTGCCTTTCTATCTAAGGCCTTCCTCCCCTCTGACTTCACCCCTCCATCCCTGCCCTGGGACAGCCCTCAAAGGTCCCTGTGATCCCAGTGTCATCCCAGGTCATATATTGGCTGTGGCTGGAGCAGGGTGGGTGTGACCTCCACCAATCTGATCCCCATTATCGGCTCAGCCGGCTCAGCCATGGAGGAAACACAGCCGACACTGATCCCACTAAGCTCTGGCACAGATGGGAGGGAAATGGGGTGGTGGTAAGATTAGTAGGCTGGGGCTCAAGATCCCAAGTAGGAACACCCCAATCACCTCAACCCTCTCCAAGATGAGGACAGCATTTGTGGTTAGGGGAGCCTGTAACCTTGTAGTCTCTGCAGTCATCTGATCAGGAGTCAAACCCTGACTGCATCGCCACCACCTCCCCCTGTCACTCTTGGCAATTCACAAATCCTTCTGTCCCTTAGTTTCTCCATCTGAGAAATGGAGAAATCTCCAGCTTTCTGTGTGGCTGTGGAAAGTCAGTGAAAACTTATCACATGCTCAGTGCCTGCCTAGCACATAATAGGGGTTCCAAACCTGGAATCTGGTGTGTCCCAAAGCAGGGATGTGTACTGCTGAATATTTGTCAGGCTCCCATAGCAGACATTTCAATCGAACACAGAACTCTTGCTGAGCCTAGACAGGAATTCAGAATCCATCTCTATACATGGGGGAACTCTGCACCTTTAGTGGAGGGACAGAGACCCAGAGAAGCAATGTGAGTGTCAGAGGACACACAGTGAGGAGGGGGAAGCCAGAAGCTGGCACATGGTGGCACCCAGTAAATATTTGTTGAATCGAATGAGTAGTAAGCTCAGCCAACAGAGTGGGTTTATATATAGATATAAACCCACTCTACACCGGGGATGTGGTGTAGAGTGGGTGATCAGCTTCACTTGACTGTTACTATTGGCCTTTTCATTAGGAAAATAAGCTCTGGAGTCCAAACCCTGGATCTAAATTCTTGGTCCATCATTTGCCCACTGCCAAACCTTGTGCAAATCCCTACCTCTTCACTGAGACTCAGTTTCCTCATCTGTTAAATAACATTCAACGTTGGGAGAATTGCCTGGAAATTCTCACATGAAGAATTTTGTCTGGCACGTAGCAGGCGCTCAATACATGGCCACGTCATTAGTAAATTATTAATGTTAGGAGATGGGATGCAGATCCATGGAGGGTGCATTAGTGCATTACTACTGGAGCCTGTGACAGACATCGCTAGTCATCTCAGTGCATGTTCCTGCTCAGACCAGATGTAACTTCAGAATAATCCTGCAGGCAGCCCCCCAGACAGCCAATCTCAGCCCACTGAGATGCAGGGGGGTGACCCTCTGTGCCATCCTTTTAATAAGAATAAATGGAAACAAAGCAAAGGCCTAAAGAAGAGCTAAGATTGTCCCTGAAGACACAACTATGAGGTGGCAGAGCTGCCCCCAATGCATTGGCCACAGTCATTAAAAACAACTCTGAAGTCTGACACAAACAGGTTTGAAATGGAGTTACCCATTTATATCACCCAATATCTCTGGGCTCAGTTTCCTCACTTGTAAAATGGAGAATGTGTTGCTGTCTTTCAAGATTGTTGAGAGAAAACAGTGAAATGATGCCTTGAAGCACTTTGCACAGTGCCTGGCACATGATGGATGCTCAGTGGAGTGGGACAATTATTAATAGCAGGATTATGAGGCAGGGATGGTTGATGTGACATGCCTGTTTTCACTTTTTGTGGCTGTGCTCATGACAGATATGGCTAACTGATCCCAGAACGCTTTCCAATTGCACCCATATGTGGGCTTTAGATCCTTCTCCAGACCACTGTGCCAGTAATTTGGAGTTTGCAACAAAGTGGAACAGAGACTCAGAAGTGTTAAGTAGCATACCTGAGGACACACAGCTGGGAAATATGAAAGCCAGCACTAGGTTGACAGTTGGAAATACAGACTCCAGATCAGAAAAGCTCATGTGCAAATCCCTGTTCCATCATGTATGGGCTGCATGGTCGTCGGTAATTTTTCAAACATCTCTGAATCTAACTTTCTTCATCTGTTGTCAGCTCAGGCTTCTATAACAAAATACGATAAACTGGGTGGCTTAAACAACAGACATTTATTTCTCATAGTTCTGGAGTCTGGGAAGTCCAATATCAAGGTACCAACTGATTTGGTTCCTGATGAGAGCTCTCTTCCTGGTTTGCAGACAGCTGTCTTCTTGCTGTATCCTCACATGTGGAGACAGAGA
The DNA here is from genome assembly GCF_902729225.1 of Pteropus medius. Classification (NCBI taxonomy): domain Eukaryota; kingdom Metazoa; phylum Chordata; class Mammalia; order Chiroptera; family Pteropodidae; genus Pteropus; species Pteropus medius. Next base: position 188,835 of record NW_024344561.1, read on the forward strand.
CCTCTCTCCTGTCCCTTTTTATAAAGTCATGGATACCATTTATGGGGGCTCCACCCTCACCTTCCAAAGGCCCCGCTTCCAAGCACCATAGCATTGAGGTTTAGGATTCCAATACATGAATTCGGAGCAGGACACAGGCATTTAGTCCACAGCATCTGTTAAGCGGGGGGAGTAAAACTCTCTTCTTTTTAGAGCTGTTGTAAATCAGAAAAGAAAAATTGCCTGTAGAGGGCTTTGCTCTGTGTCTGGCATATAGGAAACAATATTTGGAAACAATTACAGTATTGTATTTTGGGTCAAGGATGGCTGAGATGATGTGTACCTGCTGACTCCGATTCTGTGGCCACAGCAGACATTGCTAATCTATCCCAATGGTCTTTTCTGCTGAAACTGGATGTGACTTCAAATCCTTTCTAATTCTTCCCTCTAGGAAGACCGTACCAATCAATCTGAATTTTCAGGTGAGAGCAACCTATTCGCCAACCTGCCATAAGAAAAGACCTAAGGAAATGCTAGCTATTTTACCTTCCCATGCTGATGACAGACAACACCAGTCAATCCGGCACTGTTTCCTTCTGAGCCCAGATATGCCTTTAAAATTCTTCTCAACGTGGCCCTTAGATGTAAAATAGATGTAGAATATATTTGAAAGTTATTAAGAGAGTAGATATTAAAAGTTATCATCACAAGAAAAAATTATAACTATGTGAGGTGATAGATGTTAACTAGACTTATTGTGGTGATCATTTTGCAGTATATACAAATATCAAATCATTGTGTTGTACACCTGAAACTAATATAATGTCATATGTCAGTTATCTCTATTTAAAAAATAAATGTAGGAAAAGAACATTAAAAGAACAATAAACTCAACATCCCTTCTTTTAAAAAAAATATCTTGTTAGGATACTACGAATAAAATTAAACATTCTTAACTGGATAAAAGCCATTTACAAAAAACCTGTAAAAGCAAAGATCATATTTAGCTATGAAAGGTTTAAAGTATTTCCTTTAATGTCAGGGATAAGTAAGATACATCATATTGTAGTCCCTGCAATAAGACAAGAAAAATAAATAGCAGGCATAGATTGGAGACAAAAATAAAATTGTTATTATTCGTAGGTGTTATTATGTTATACATTAAAAAAATAGCTCATGGAAAAACTAGAGGAGGGGGGTAAATGCCTAGTGGGAAAATTATGCATAAAGCAAAAGAACACATTTGGGATAGGAATTACCTTTAGTAGGAAGAGGGAAGTACATAGGAAGGGACATGTGAGGGCTTCAAAGCTAATAAAAATGTTATATTTCTTATTATGAAGACAAAAGTGTTTATTGTAGTATTCTGAAAACGCACAGGTTGGTTTTAGACAAACAGGCAAACATACAAAGGAGCATGTAAGGCATTTATATGGAATATGGAATTTTTTACAGTAAAATTATGTTAAGTGCTTTGCTCAGTGCTCAAGGAGTGGAAAAGAGACTAATACGTTGTCCTCTCCCCATGTTCGTGCCCATGTCGGACACGACTGATCTGTCACCACCGAGCCCCTGCTTACTCCCCTGGTCCCTGATGTGGGGACCGGGCCGTGAGCGGGTGTGGCCTGTTGTCTCCAGCAGATACTCGGGGCCATGGAGTCTCAGGTGGCGGGGGGCCCGGCCGGCCCGGCCCTGCCCAATGGGCCACTCCTTGGTACAAATGGAGCCACTGACGACAGCAAGACCAATCTCATTGTCAACTACCTGCCCCAGAATATGACCCAGGATGAGTTCAAGAGTCTCTTCGGGAGCATTGGTGACATTGAGTCCTGCAAATTGGTTCGAGACAAGATCACAGGTGTGGCTGCTGGCAGATGGGGAGGGGGGGACAGAGGTGGTAGCTTCAGGAATACAGGTGTGATGGGGACAGGTGGGACTCTGGGGGATCTGAGATGTGATGGAGAGACAAGTGTGACTTCAGATGGGAGGTACTGGGAGCAGGTGGGACTCTGGGGTCTAAGGTGTCCTGGAGGTGGTCAGCCTCTCAGGCCTGGGTCCGGGAGGACACTGGCAGATCTGGGGAGGTAGGTCATTGTCCTGGTCCTGCCCACAGGGCAGAGCCTCGGCTATGGTTTTGTGAACTACTCTGACCCCAACGACGCAGACAAAGCCATCAACACCCTCAATGGCCTCAAACTGCAGACGAAGACCATCAAGGTTGGTGCCCTTATTCCCCTGTGCCGCCATCCCCCTGTTAGTGCCCATCCTGACTGTCCCTATTTCCCTTTTATTACTGCCCACGGGGATGCCCCCTTAACTGCCACCCGTCCTCCTCCATGGCTCATCACCCGAGGGCTTCAAAGCTCTCCCCCAAGGCTTCCTGGCTGCTCCCTTTCCCAGGAGCCAATGGCTCTTCCTCTCTGAACCTCAGTTTCCTCATTTGTCAATGGGTAGAATATCAGCCTCACATTCTGTGCCGGCTCAGGGAGGTACCCACCCCACCAGCAGGGCAATAGGAGAGAGTGACCAGGGTCCTGTGGGCAGCCCCCTCCGTGCCTTTGTCATGGAAATAAGGGAGGGGTGGGGGCCCATCTGCCATCTGGAACCTAATTAGGATCTGGGAGGGTGGGATTAGGGGTGAGCCCCTCCCCGACCTTTGTGTGATGCCCCTCCCCTCTCAGCAGCTGCAGCTGGGACCTGGGAGCAGGTTCCCTGGGGGGGATCGCCATGGAAACCCCCTTTTCTAGGTTCACCTGGGGTGTCTGGCTCCACCCCACAAATCTGCTCTTGAACCCTGGGGGAAGCTTGGCTGAGGGGATGCCCATCTGGCTCCCAGTTCACTGTGGGAACAGAGGTGCAGGAATCTCTTCCTTTTTCTGATGCGGGAGCAAGGTCATGACCTGATGGTCCCTCTATGGCCAACTAGACCCAGAAGCCCAGTGTGAGGCTTCTAGTGAAGAACTGTAAACTCTAAGGCCCAGGAGGCCACTGTGTACGTGATGTGGCCAGCATGTGTGTGTGAGAGAGAGAGAGTGTGTGTGTGTGTGTGTGTGTGTGTGTGTGTGTCAGGCTATGAGACGGTGTTTGTGGGACATCATGGCTATGTGAGTATCTGTCATCACATGGGTCCAGTTATTATAGACTTTGGGTTTGTCACTTATGTCTGTGGGACATAGTATTTATTTGACAGGTGCTTTGTCACACACTGCAACTTTGGCTGTGACCTGGTGGGGCTGTGTGGGTGTGTCTGGCCATAACAGGGTTTTCGTGTGTCATGGTGAAGTTGTGTGGGTACGTCTACTTGTGCCTTGTTCAGGGCGTGTGATGTTGTGGCTTGTATGGCGGTATGACAGGTGTGTGCAATTCTTACTGTAATTATCCAAGATCCTCAGAGTTGCATGGATGTGGCCAAGATCTTGTGTCACCCTCCTGCTGGGGTAGTCACCATGGCTGTGCAGTGGGTGGCATGGTGTAGCCATGTGTGTGTGGTGTGTGTGTGTGTGTCTACCTGGGTGGCTATGTTTTATGGTCAGTACAGATTGCGTGTTCCAGCAGATTCCACCCAAAGTATTTCCAGCTGACTATTGTGTGCCAGGCCCCGTCCTGGTGAGGAAATGAGGAACTTGGGTCAGCGCACATCATGGAAGGACAGGAAAGGCCCCTGAAGACCTACTCTGTGCCTCAGATGGCCCCCAACACCAAACACCTACCAGGAGCTCAGGGTCCCCTTCCTGTCACCCCCAACTCCAATCTATCAAGTCCTCACCACCTCAAAGCTCACAGACCCATGGGGGAGAGTGAAACGGTCAAATACACAGCTGTGATTTTTAATTATGGTTACAGAAATAATAGCAGCTGGTGTGTTTTCTTTTTTTCTGGAAGACCCCAGGTGTGCCTAATGGCATTAATTAGAATCCTTTTACCCACACCCCAAGAGCACCCCCAGCCCAATTTGTTAGTTGTTGTTGTTGTTGTTTTAACGCCTACAGCACCTGATAGTCCTCGGTGGTCTCCCATCCAAGTACGAATCAGGCCTGACCCCGCTTAGCTTCCGAGATCAGACGAGATCGGGCACGTTCAGGATGGAATGGCCATAGACTTCATTTTGTTAGTTTTTTAATTAGTTATTTTTAATGAAGTAACATGCCCTCACAACTCACAGCACCAAACAAAAGCCAGACCCTTGACAATAACCACTATCTACCCAGAGGTTAATTTAGAAGATAGAAAATAGACACGGGCAGAAATAAGGGGTAGAGGAGCTCATGACACCCCCACCAGCTTTAGGTCACCCTGTTAGCACTGGGGTGGGCCTTCCAGTCCATGCTTCCAGGACATTGATCTATCATGCAATGAAACGGGTCACACAATACCTGCTGCTCTGTAAGTGGACTTTCCCTTCCCCCACTTTATAATACTCATCACTGTTTTGGGGAAATCAATACCCAAATCCACCCTTTTTTAAACAGCTGCAGAGATTTCATTGTTGGGCTGGACCACAATGACATGAACGTGTCTAATTCACAACTGAGAGCAGTACTATGTGGGAGAGTCACGGGGGTAGGGGTGGGCACCCAGTTCAGATGGGAGAGGACAGGGAAGACATTTCAACCAAGACCTAGAGAAGGAAAGAGGAAGAGAGTTCCAGGCAGAGGGAACAGCCAGTGCAAAGTCCCTGAGGCAGGACCGTGCCTGCCGTTTGGAGAACAAGAAAGAGGCCCATGTGACTGGAACAGAGCAGTCGAGGGAGGAGTGGAGGTAAAGAGAGGGTGGTCATAGGACAGGTCATGTAGGGCCATGTGGGCCATGAGAAGGACTTGAACTCTGAGGAAGGTGGGAGTCACTGAGGAATCTGAACAGAGGGATGTGACTTGGCTCAGATGTGCACAGGTGCCCTCTGGCTGCTGTTGGGGGAACAGCCTGTGAGGGGCGAGGGTGGGATGGGGGACCAGGCTGAGACTGCTGTACTAGTCGGGGTGAGAAATGGTGGGTGCTGGGCCGGAGTAGGGAGATGGAAATGGGGAGAAGCATGCAGATTTTGGATCATGAGGAAGGTAGGCCGACAAGATGGATGGTGGATTAGATGTGGATGCGAAAGAGAAGCATCAAAGACAGCTGAGCCTGGGTCCTGAGCACCTAGGAGGACAGAGCTGCCATTACTGAGTCTGGGCAACTGGGGGCAGTCAGGAGCCGGATGCAGCTACACTGAGTGTGCCCCCAGTGAGGCCCCCTCGAGGGGTGCCTGGAGGCAGGTATCACGTGAGTGTGGAGCTTGGGGGCCAGGCCCGTGCTGGGGATGAACATTTGGGAGTTGTCAGGGTTGAGCTGGTGGCTAAAGACCTCAGTGAGCCTCAGGGGCCCAGTGTAGTTGGGAAAAGAAGGGGCCAGCGTTCCAGGCTCACTTTCCAAGGGAGTGAGAAGCATCAGTGTTGATCGGATGTCCAGCGTGAGAGCATGGGCTGGGGACACAAGAGTCCCTGAGGTCCCCAGGGAGAGGTGTGACCCCCCAGAGATGTGGCTCCTTTGACCTTCTCAGATGGCAAGTCCTCCATCACTCTATGCAGGCAGGGCCATGGCCACATTGTCCCAGCCATGACCATGTCCTCTCCCCCAAGCCCTGGTCAGCTGCACCCATGGTGACTACTCAAGAGATATTTGTTGAGTGAACAGATGAGGCATTTCTGCGACTCAGTGGTGGTTCAGATGTGGCGTCTCTCCATCTGCGAAATGGGTCTTCCCTCACACCTGTCTGCCTGACCCTCCCCAAGGTGTCCTATGCCAGACCCAGCTCCGCATCCATCCGGGATGCCAACCTGTATGTCAGTGGGCTCCCCAAGACCATGAGCCAGAAGGAAATGGAGCAGCTCTTCTCCCAATACGGCCGCATCATCACTTCCCGCATCCTGGTGGACCAGGTCACAGGTCAAGCCACTGGCAAGGGTGCACCTGGTGGGGCACTGGGCGGAGGCACCAAGGTGGGACCAAAACGGAGATATGGGGACTGGCAGGGCGAGAAGCAGGGGAGCGGGAGGAGGTCACATGGGAGGGAGCAGGGTCCTCATGACACCCTCACCCCCGGCAGGCGTGTCTCGCGGTGTGGGGTTCATCCGCTTCGACAAAAGGATTGAGGCCGAGGAGGCCATCAAAGGACTGAATGGGCAGAAGCCGCTGGGCGCAGCTGAGCCCATCACAGTCAAGTTCGCCAACAACCCGAGTCAGAAGACGGGGCAGGCCCTGCTCACTCACCTTTACCAGTCATCGGCCCGGCGCTACGCAGGCCCCCTGCACCATCAGACGCAGCGCTTCCGGTGAGGCCCCAGGCACCCCAGACCCCCAGGCCACTTGCAGCTGCCCTCCCTGAATCCCATTCCTGCAGGACAGAGGGACCCAGATGCTGGGGTGCCCACGTACTGGGGCTGCTGAGGGCAGCAAAGGGGAAACATGGGGATCTGTTGGGTGCTGAGGCCAGGCGCTGATATATAGCAGGCGCACAATGCACTACGAGGGGCACTATCAACGTTAAGAGTGTAGAATCACCTGATCGGGTCCATCTCTTGACTGCCCCTCCACCCTGGGTGTGTGGCTCCAGCTGTCTGTGCCTCGGTTTCCTCTCACACATTTCATGAGTGCTTACTGTGTATCAGGCACACTCGCTTATTTTGCACAGCAACCATGAGAACACAGCTTGTCTTGTCCCCATTTGACAGATGGGGATCCTGAGGCTCAGAGAGGTGTCACCTGCCCAGCCCAGGCACTGTGGTGAAGAGACTTGAACCTTTCCTTCTGGGGACCCAAGCCCTGCAGGGTGGGGGCAGGCGAGTGGGGCTGGGCTGCTGGAGAGGGAGGACGAGGACTCGGCAGGGCAGGCAAGAGGCGGTGCTGGAGTGACCACGGTCCGTGCCAGGCGCTGTCCAGCTGGGCGGGGAGCGGGCGGCGGGGGCAGGGCTGACGCTGCTAGCCTGCAGGGTGGGGGCAGGGAGGGCAGGCTGGCTGGCCAGCATCACAGCCAGGAGTGTGCCTGGAGGCCACCAATGACCACCCCTTCTGCTCCACAGGCTGGACAATTTGCTCAACATGGCCTACGGAGTCAAGAGGTAATAGTGCCCCTGCCTCGCTGCCCCCAGCCCCTCGCTGTCCATCCTTGGACCCTTACTCTATTGGACACGTTCCCCGCCTCATCCCCAGCACTGTCTGCTTAGCCATGTCTGCCCCTGTCAGGGTGTAGCATGTTCATGAAGAGATTTGGGGGCTGCGGAGCCTAGTAAATGCTTACGAAGAGCCACCACACTGCCCGTAACCCTCTCTGGCCCAGTGAAAGGCGAGCACTGTTGCCCGGGCCACAGCCGTGCTCCCTGGTTCCCACGTTAAGTCTGAGGTCCATCTGCCACTATTGGTTGTCTTTGCTGTGGGTCACAGACCGCCCCTTGCTCCCTGTAGTTGGTGATGGACCTTAGGGCCCTGTGATGCTGTCCACACCCCTGACCTATGAAGGCTCATGTTTATTGCATCACAAGCTGTTGAGCGCATGCTGAGTGCCAGGCGCTTAGCTTGAGGCTAGGGACCCAGTGTGGCCCAGCCACACTCGGTCCTTCATGTTAATGAAACAATATTGAGCACAGTGCTTGGCACATAGTGAGCGCTCAATAAAAGGTAGCTGCTCTTAACGATTATTGTTACTGTTATTAATTATCTCAGTCTAGTGGGAAAGGAGACAGATAGACGAACAGTGGTCAGGGGGCGCGAGGGGTAACGGTGATCCAGTGGGGACCCCTGACTCATCTGAGGTGACAGAGCAGAAGCGGAGTTCTTGGCAGCAGCAATGGCCTGTACAAACGCCCAGAGGAGGAAGCAAGCAGTTAGTCCCAAGAGCTCGAACTGAGTGATTTAGGCCCTGGGGGTCTCTGCCCAGTCGAATGGAGACCCCATGTTTACTGTATGCTAGGAGCCGTTCTGGGCTGGGACACCACAGGGAACAAAACCTTTTAGGGAAGAGGGAGCTGATAATAAATAACCGATTTAGATAGAAAAAGGCCAAAGAAGGGCAGAGGGAGGAAGTGGCCATGTTATGGGTCAGAGGAGGCTGCCTGAGAAGGTGATGATTGTGCTGAGCCATGAATAACGATGGGAGGTGCTTAAATGGCTATGCCCAGTTCCCAGCACTGCACTTCCCCGGTGGGCCTCCAGCCACGTGGCCAGATGGCCAGTGGGGCAAATGGGATGTGGCTGAGGACAGGATCAGAGTGTGCTTAAAGATGGGGCAAAGGCAAGAGTGGTGTGGGGAAGTGGTCAGGTTCAACAGGACCAAGGACCAGGTAGGGCCAGAGGTCATGAGGTCAGGGCGTAGTTCAGGGCTCAGGGCAGGATGACGGGTGAAGGATGGTCTGAGATCAGGAGATCGTACAGGTCAGGATGGAGTCTGGGGGCTGGGGCCTCAGAGTGGGTGAGGTTTAAGTTGGGGTTATAGTTGGAGGTCACGGCAGGTCAGGACAATACAGGGCTCCCAAGGTCAAGGCACGGTCAGAGGTCATGTCAGGGTCAGGTCACAGGGTCATAGTAGGTCGGGGGCGTGCTGGGGGTCAGGGCAGAGCCCGCGTGACCCCCAAAGTAGTCCCCTGTCGCTCATCGCCAGGTTCTCGCCCATCGCCATCGACGGCATGAGCGGCCTGGCGGGCGTGGGCCTGTCAGGAGGCGCGGCAGGTGCTGGCTGGTGCATCTTTGTGTATAACCTGTCACCGGAGGCGGACGAGAGCGTGCTGTGGCAGCTGTTCGGGCCCTTTGGGGCGGTCACCAATGTCAAGGTCATCCGCGACTTCACCACCAACAAGTGCAAGGGCTTCGGCTTTGTCACCATGACCAACTATGATGAGGCAGCCATGGCCATCGCCAGCCTCAATGGCTACCGCCTGGGTGAGCGCGTGCTGCAGGTGTCCTTCAAGACCAGCAAACAGCACAAGGCCTGAGCCGCGGCCGCCCTCCCCACCCTCCCCGGGCAGCAGAGAGAGAGAGAGAGAGAGAGAAAGAGAGAGAGAGAGAGAGAAGGGGCCCGAGAGAGACAGCACAGGCAGACCACGGACAGCACGAAGCCCCGCACCCCTGCGGGAGCCACAGGGTGAGCACTCGGGCTGGGAGGGTCTTCAGGGAATGGGGGGTGCCTGGGGGTCCCCCATCCCATCCTCCTGCCCCTACCCCAGGCTGGGCTGTTCACTCTCTCGTCTTGGTTTTGTTCATGGAGATGGTTTTTGTTTCTTTTTTCGGCTAAAAAGAAAACAGAGATGCGCCCCCACCCCACCCTCAACCACCCTCCATGGGATGGCTGTTGGGGGAGTGCTGGGGGTACCCTCCAGGCCTCCCCAACGCCGAGGTGAGCCCGAGCGGGGGACGGAACAGGTTTAAAAATCCCCAACAAAGCTAAACATGAGAGGGCTGTGGGCATCCCTGGCCCAGAGCCCCTCAGTGGAGTATGAGGAGCAGGGGGAGGGGCTGGAAACAGAAACAAAATGAAAAAAGGTGGGAGGGAAGAAAATTTCTATTTGTAAAAAGGAAAAAGACCTCGTGGAGAATTTTTACACTGGGGATTCTTGAACTTGAAAAAAAAAAAGACAAAATATTTTGACAGGCTATGTTTACCAACTGGGGCAAAGACAGGGAGCGGGGGCAAAGGCTTAGGGGCTGGGAGGGCACGGGGCCACAGAGAGAAACAGCCACACAAAGACACGCAGGGGCACGCACCCCCCCACATACAGGGACAGACGGACATAGAACAGCACTTACAGACCCAGACGCGCGCCCTGGAAACGTTTAGGGACTAGGCCAAATTCAGACACGGAGACGAACATGGGTAAAACACAAGAGACTGAAGTAGGGGCCACATAAATGTGGCGGCAGTTGAACATGGACGTGGACAAACGTGGCCACAGGCAGCTGTGGACACGGGCACACATGGACATGCAAACATTTCCATGTGCATACATGGAGACGTGAAAGTGGAGACATACATTTGAACACACAAATCTAGACACCCAGTCACAGAGAAAGAGACACAACACCCAGGAACACACATACCTGCTGCCCATAGCACCCCTCAGGCCCAGGTGAGAGGTCCCAGCCCAGACCCCAGCCCAGTCTGCTTCCTCTGGCCAGGCCGGCCGCCCCTCCCCCCGGCACGCGGCCCCACTCGCCCCTGCCCCGGGTTCTCTGCGGAGCTCTCCTGGCTCATCAGTGGTCCCTGCCGCCCACAGACACGGGCGTGCACACACAGCGTCCACGCATCCAGACACACGATACCTCGTTCACTTTTGGCGTCATGGTGGGCTGGAGGCAGCACCCCCCCCCCAACACTTGAGGCCAAAGGACCCCTTGTCCCTGGGGCTTAGCCTCCCTGGGCCCAGGCCCTGGACCCAACGGGAGGTGGGGCCCTTAGCCTCTCCTCCTACACCCAGAGCCTCCCCGGCAGCAAGCACCCACCACTCCCCACCAGGCCCAGGGTGGACAGGCCTAGGGCCCAGCCCTGCATTCCCTTCCCGTCCACTAGTCACCCCCTTTCAGTTTATTGGGTTTTTCCGTCTTTCCAGATGAGTTGAGGGCAGTGGACGCAGCCCCTATCCCAAACCCCAGCCCTGGCTTCTGTCCGGAACTTCTGTCCCCCTAGTTTTCATTCTTTGTAACAAAAAATTCCAACAGAAGCCAAAGGCAGGAGCCCATGGGAGCCCTCGCACCCTCTCCCCGACCCTGCAGTGGGCCCAGTCAGAACCGAGAATCGCAAACCCCGATTTTAGATTCAGTTGACTTTCCTCCGGTGTCCCTGCTTTGGTGTCCGGCCATGGCCCCATCTGACTGCCCAGCTCTCTCTCCCCCACCCCTCCCCGGTGTTTGTTATTAAACGTCTGTGGAGCTTCTGCTGCAAGGAACAAAAAGAAAAAAAAATCAAAAAAGCAACAAAAAAACACAAATAGAAGAGAAAAAAAGCGACAAAAAAAAAGGAAGAAAAAACACACAGAAGAGATTTTTAAAAAAAGGAAAAAAAAAACAGACATAAACTGGCACCAGTTAACTTTCTTGTACTTTTTTGCCGAATTTAGCTTCTTGTAGTTTTAACTTATTGCTATGTTAACTATTTATTCTCGTTGCCCTGTAAGGACATTTGTGTATATTTCTGTTCCTTCATCCAGTTTGCAAGTTTAAAGGAACCACGATGTTCTCTTTGTTTCTTTAAGTTTTGCCGAGACGTGGTTATGCCTAATTTATTTATAAAAGGGGAAGTGAAATCATTAAAGTAATAATAATTATTAATAACAGTAACGGTAGCCAAGTGGCACCGGGGGCGCGTGCGCTCCGCGGGGCAGTTCCCCGTGTGGCCAGCGACGCCCGGGTCTCAATGGGATTATTTTTGCTCGTCTTGAGAATTTTTTCAGTCCTATTTAGCTGGTGAAAACCCTAGCTTGTTCTTGATACACGAACCTATTTATTCTTGTGGTTTCTAAGTCCTCCCGGATCCCCCCACTCCCCTCCAGCAGGGCAGGCCCCCTAGGGGGTCCCTCCCTCTCCCTCTGCTGTTTCTTGGGGCTTTCTCCCCTCCGCTCTCCTTGCACGCGGGGACACGTGTGCACACGTGGGCAGCGTGCTGGGGGCATCTGTGAGCAATAAGGGCTGGGTTTGTCCCCCACCCTGGGGGGGACCGGGCTCTGGAGAGGGGTGTACCTCCCCACCCCCATCCCCCCACTGAGGCCTAGGCCCCTGCCACCCCCAAGACTGGGAGGGCACTTCTTTTTCTAAAACATAGAACTCAGCCTAGCCAGTCAGGCCCCCTCCTGGGAGGCCAGCCCCTCACCCCGGGGGAGGGGGCCTGGGGTCTTCCATGTCCCTGGGGATGGGGGCAGGGCCCGTGGGGAGGGGGCCTCAGCCCCTCCAGCCCTCCCTTCATCCTGTTATTTATTCAGAAGGTTTCACATCAGACAGAGTCCATATGTTGGAGGTGATAAAGAACTGTAAAGAAAAAAAAAAAAAGACAAAAAAAACAAGAACACTTTGCGTTGCGTTTAGACTATTTATTACCGGATTACAGGCCTGGCCGCGGTAACAGACTTTTACATGGAATTGTTTAATTATTTGTACTTTTCATGCCAGAAAATAAAAGTTCAGAATCTTACGGCCTCGGTCGGGTGTCTGTGCACTGGCAAGCAGGGAGTGTTGGACTATGTGCTCTTAACCCTGGCTGTGCGGCCTTGTGCAAGCTGCTTTCCCTCTGGGCCTAGGTCTCATCTCAGGCTGCTTGGCCTACCCACAGCACAGATGAGACTCAGGCAGCATGGTGGAGGTGGGACTAGCTCAGGCAGAAATCGAGACTGATGTGGCCCGCGGTCCCTTGGTGTCAGATCCTCTAGTTCCATGGGCATCTCAGGTGTGAATCATTTTGAGTGTGACTCAGGCTCTGTGGAGCTGGTCTGATGGGGGAGGGGACCAGCCCAAGATCCACAGACAGCTGCTGCCTCCCACGTTCTGCCCTCTGCCCACCCTTGGCCCATTTCGTGCCCAAGCAAAACAAGGCGGACATAGATGGGTTGGAGGTTCATGTTTATTGTTTCGAAGTCACAGTCAATTCACTGTCCCCACCAGGAGGGGAGGTAGATGCCCTGGGCAGGGGGCGGGGCAGGCTGGGCCTGGGGAGAGTGTGCTCCTTTAGTCCATCTTTGGGGGCTGCTGGGGCCAAGAGTAGGGCAGGGAGCTCCTCACAAATCCTGCCCCCATGGGAAGGACGAGAAGACTCAGAGGGGGCAGGTCTTGATCCACAGACTGTGGAGTGAGTGGGTGGCACTGCTGGGGGCTGGTTCCATGCCTTGAGGTTCTGGGGCCAAAGAAAGACCCAGGGAGAAAGAGACAAAGGGACACAGGTGAGGAGAGCAATGGCACTGGCCTAGGTTCCTTAAACGCCACTGCATCCCCAATCCAGGCAGGCAGAGACCCGACTCCCTACCCACCTCTATGATGGGCAGGGCTAGAGCTCATCGTGGTCGCCATTGGCAGGCGGTTCAGGGGGCGGCTCTGGGCAGGCGGCTGGTGTCATCAGCTCCATGAGGTACTCGCAGCGACTGGGCTCCATGGTGCTGGTCACCACTGTCTCTTTCCCACATAGCAGGCGCACCTGCGGAGGGTGGGCTCAGCCAGGCCTGGGTCCCCCAACTCCACCCACTACCTCTGTCCCCTGCCCACCAAGCACTTACGGTGGTGGAGCGGTTGGGGCCCTGCCAGCAGCCCGTCCCCTGCTCGTACTTCATGATGCTGAACTTGTCGTGTTCCGGGCCGGCCCATGAGCCCCAAGTGCTGCGGAAGAGTGGGGTGCTAAGGGTGGGCCAGCTGGGGGCCTGGAGGATTGCAGGGGACAGGGGAAGGGGGATCCAGCCTGAGCTCACTCACCCGAGGTTGGTTGGGGAACCACCGAGCTTGGGTTTCTGTGAGACAAGTTTGAAGGGACAGAGCCGGTAGATGTACCTGTCATGGGATGGGGCTGGTGGGTGGGGGGAACACAGGGCCCCAGCCTCCCTGACGTGCCTGCACAGGCCCCTCAAACTTCAATGATCAGCCCTAAGGCCACCCCCGCTCGCTCCCCCATGACCTTGCTCAAACTCGTGGGACCCTCCAAGTCCACCCGCCTGCCCTGGGAGGGGGAGGGGAACACACTCATTGGTGGTGAGCTCATAGCACTGGCTGTATAGGTAGGCGAACTCCCCGTTGGGGCCGAAATCAAAGGAAATCTCCTGCTCCAGGTTCCTGGAAGGGAAGGACAAGTGGTGAAGGGGAAGTCAAGTCACCACAGGCAGACTCAGGACAACACTGGAAGGCCCTGTGATCCATCAGTGGAGGGCCGTGAGGGAGATGGGCTCTGGCTCCCCATCTCTCCGCCTCCTGGGGACCCCCCCCTCAGGAACCACTGCCATCTCTCTGCTTTGGTGGCAGTAGTTGCCTCAGCAACTTCCCATTACCACCTCCTCTGGGGAATGGGGCAGCAGGCGGCCGTGGGGCAGGTGGTGACGTGGCCCTGCTGTGGCCAGACCCGTGGCCCCATACCTGATAGACTCCTCCATGTCCCTCAAGGACCGCTCAGCCTCCTCAAACTTGTTACGGGCCTCCTGGGCAGCTAGGGGGACAGAATGGGGCAAGAGGTCAGAGGCGCCCCTACCCCCATCCGGGCAGGGGGTACGTGGACATGCCTACTTCCCTGCCCCCCGGGCCTGCTGTGGGTGAGGACTGGGCCAGGGACGGCCCTGTGGGCCTGCCAGCCGCAAGGCAGACCCCAACCCACCGCCCAGGCTCTCGGCTCCCAAAAGAAGAGGGCGAGGGTTCCCAGGGCCCCACTGGCTCCCCGCCTGCAAGGGTGGCACAAACAAGTAGCAGATGTGAGGCGGCAGGAGGGCCCCTGGGGTTGGTAGGGGTGGCACTGGCCTCCCCAGGCCCCAGACGTGCCCTCCAGGATGTCCCTAGACCCCCCAGGCTTGCTGGAGGAGCAAGTGGGGCCTGGTTCTCGGGCCCCTGCAAGTGCAGGAGATGGGGGGCAGGGTCTCCTCCCTCTCAAACCGTGAGACCTCACCATCGATGAAGGCCTGTGTCTGCTCGTCGTAGGGTGGCATTTTGTCCTCAGTGGGGCTGGCTGGTTGGGGGAGACGCGGTGGGGTGGGGACTCCTGGCGGAGGAGCAGCAGAGTCAGTGAGTGACCCTGCTCCAGCTCCACACCCCCTTCTCCCAAGGACACACCTGGACTGCTCCCCCTGCACCTGGGAATCCCCTCCTCTTCCTCTTCTTCCTCCTCCAGCTCCTCCTCCTCCTCTTCCTCTTCCTCTGTGGGCAGTGAGGGCAGCGGGGGCTGCTCCTCTCTGGGCTCCATCACGTCAGGCACAGATGGCACCAGTGGGTCAGTGGGCAGCACCTGGCCGGCATATGGGGTGCTCTGTGCTGTGGACTTGGGGTCTGCCCCCACCCCCATGGGGCTGGGCCCACACTCACACCATCGCCCTAGGGGAGGCCCCAGTGTCTCCGCCCCTTCCAAGGGGCCTGGAGGGACAGCTGGGGTGGGAGGTGCTGAGGTGGCCCAGCTGGCCAGGGTGGCCCAGTGCCAGAACTGGAGGCAGTTCCTTTGTGAGGCATAAAGGGGTGGAGCAAGGGGGTGCAGGACCACGTCCTCTCCCCTCCCCCACTGACCTCTGATTGGTACTTGTCCCTGATGGCAGCCCAGACACGGTCATGGAAGGTGGCAGCGTCCATCTGCTCATCTCCCCCAAGCAGGGTCTGTGTGCGTGCAGTGGAGCAGCGTCAGGATCAGGGCCTCCAGGTGGCCCTCCTGGGCCCCAAGGACTTGCGAGGGGGGCCTCGGGCTGTGGTGCCAGGCACAGGCCAGCCCTGCCCTCCCCAGGCCACGGCAGGCCAGGCTGGGTGAGGCACAGCAGCCGGAAGTGGGCAGCACGGCTGGTGGGAAGAGAAGCCCGCCACCAACAGGGCGAGGGCAGGGGGACAACTGGAGAGACCAGGGAGTTAGACAGAAGACCTGGGAGAGGCCAAGAGGGGCAGGAAGGGACCCAGCAGGGGACAGTGATGGACAGAGGGACAGAGGAGCAGGGTCCAGACTGCAGAGACAGAGAGCCAAGGCCCACGTGTGAGTGTGACTGGTGTAGACTCATGGAGCCAGTGGGGGCGTGTGGGTGGGAAACCAGGCTCTGTCTGGACCAGACACCCTGAGGCGCCCACATGACCCCACCAGGTCCCAAAGTGGTGCTGGGCAGTGCCTTCCTGGCTCACCCAGGTAAGGCCAGGCTGCACGGGCCACATGAGAAGCCCCAGCAGCTCCAGTCCAGGGCCAGCGGGGAGCTTTCCATGGGAGCAGCCCACAGCCAGCCTGTCTCCCGCTTCCTGGCTCTGAAGTCACCTGGGGCAATCCCCTCTAGGAGTCCCAGAAGAAGGGGCAGGTTGGGGTACCTGGGCTTCCCCTTCTGATAGCACCCCATCCCCATCGGTGTCCAGCTCTGAGTGGGTCTGTAGCTCAGCCAGGGAGACCCTGCAGGGACAGAGGCCAACAGAGGTGTGAGCAGCAGGAAGTTGGGAGGTGAACTTTAGGGTCGGGGACCCCACCTAGCCCCCACACCCAGAAAGAGCAGGTCCTGTCCACCTGGTCCCTTGCCTCCTACCCCTTCCTTAAGCCTCTACACTGAAGGGGCTCAGAGGAGGGGAGAGATGGGCGGGATCAGCCTCTCCTCCCGACCCGCCAGCAGCAAGCATTTCCCTCCACCCTCAGAACCCGAAGCATCCAAACTGCCCTCTGCTTGGTGCCCTCCACCCAAAGGAGCCCAAATACCCACAATGTCCTGGGCACCATACTCTGTCCCCCCGCCCATCACCATTGTCACCCAGGGAATGACTCGCCCTGCCTATTCTGCCCCTTGGTCCCCATGAAGCTCTCCGCTCCTAGCCAGGGTGCCTACCCAGCCTGCTTGCTCCCAACAGCCCACTCTCCACTGAGCCATTTGCTCAAGGTCGACGAACAAGTTCAGGGGCACAGCTGGGATTCAAAGGGGTCTAGTTTTGACCAGAGCAGGCTTGGGAAAAGTAATGGGATCCCTTGTCATCTTGCTCAGCTCTTTAGGCGGGCACTTTCCCTCATCTCTTCCCCACATCCTGGCCTGTTCTGGACCCATTTTACTCAGAAATAGAGACTCACTCAAAGAGGGCTTGGGACAGCTCAGGCCCCATGGCGAGGCGGGGGGCTGGCTGATTTGTAAAGGCAGGTAGGTGGGAAGAGGGGACCCCAAGCCCAGGGCGGGCACCACAGACACACTCACGCCCCATCCATGTCATCGTCCAGCTCCTGGAAGGCAGCGGCTGCCAGCTCCTGCTCCCGCTGGGCCTTGGAAGCAGCCTGCTGCTCTGTGGAAGGCCCAGCTCTGTCAGCCTTGCCCTGCCCGCTGGCTCCCTCCACCCTGCGACCTGCCCTCTCCCATCGCCGGCTATGTGCCTGGCCCTACACTGGGCATGGGGGCCCTGAGTCAGACCACTGTCGGGGAAAGACGGGGCAGAAGCCAGGCAATGACGAGGGATGGCCAGGGTGGGGGTGGAGGAGACAAGAAGTGCCAAATTGTGGGGAGATTCTGAAGGGGGAGCTGATGGGGTGTGCAAACGGGTCAGAGGTGGGGAGCAGTAGAGGACACCTCTGGGTCTTTGGTCTCAACAAGCCGGGGCTATGAGAAACCATGCAAGGGGCAAGTGGGGGGACCATGCCTTATTTTTGCCACGTCTGGGAGGCCCCAGGAGAAGTGAACCGAGCACCCCACCAGGTTCACTCTCCAACATGAAGGAGACTGGGGAATGAGATGCATGGGGACATGGCCAGGCAAGGGGAGTAACCTGGTGAGTGTGAGGTCCCTGTGGGACATCGAGGGGTAGGTACGTTCAGGTACAGATGCATTTGTGAGTAGAGAACCAAAGAGGGGAAGACAGAGGTCAGGGGTCCAACCCAGAAGGGGCACCGGGATCTCGGGCCCACAGAGCAGGAGTGTGGGCCATCAGGAAAGGGGAGGAAAAGCATCCTCATGGAGCAGCGGCTCCCATGGAGATGGAGATAAAGTACAGACTTAGAAAATGGGAAGTCCAGGCCTCAGAAACCAGGACAAGGAGTACAGTAAGCCCAGTTCAACCAGGATGGAGAGAAAGAGGCTATGTGGCTTCACAGCATTGGAGGGGAAGGCCAAGGTTGAGGAGAGCTGTTTGGGCAACAGAGGTCTGAGTGTTATTTCTAGGTAGAGGGAAGATGCCAGGCAGAGATCACCCAAGAAAGAGGGAAGATAACCGAAGGTCCAGGCTCTCCAAGGAGCAGGAGACAGCGAAGCCAGGGTGTGAGGGCAGAAATAGCCTCCACTAAGAGGTACCTCTGCCCAGTGAGCCATTGGGATTCTGGACAGGGAGCCTGTATGCAGTCAGCTCTCCCTGGTTTCCTGGCTCCCATTCCTCTTCTGCTCAGAATCCTCTATGGCTCCCACCTCACTTGGGGTAAAAGCCCAAGTCCTCCCCAGGGTCCCCAAGGCCCTGCACAACCTGCCCATTAGCACCTGCCCTTGTCTCCCAATTCTCCTCAACAACTCCCTCCAGCCACACGGCTGCCTTGCTGCTTCCCCAAAGTAATGGGATGCTGCCTCAGGGCCTTTGCACCTGCTCCCTCTGCAGGCAAGGGCTGGCTCCATCTTGTTCAATGCTGTATTGCTGGCACCTGGGGTGTGCTGGGCACACAGCAGGCACTCAGCAAATGCTTGTTGGGTGAACTACTAAATTACTGATTATGAGAATTCAGGGCAGAGAGAGAGGAAAAAAAGAATGCAGCAGATACCAAGAGATGGAGGAGATCAACAGTGTGGCCTCAGAGCATGGGCTGCCTGGCTCTTGGTTACTAGCCATACGAGCAGCTGGGGCCTCGCCTCCAAATCCTGCCAATAATACTTTGTCTTTTAACTAGCTGGGAGTAGAAGGCTTCTGCCCATCTGCCCCATCTACCCTGCTTCCATGGTGTGTCTCCCCCAAAGAGCAGACTGAGAACAAGGTCCAAGTCTTCCAATTTCCTGTAATGGTGGCATGACCTGACGACAGCAAGAAAATGCTGGACACGGCATAAAAAAAAATCATCTTAAAACCAACCAAGGCAATAGGAATTGCCAGGGCAAAGAAGCACTTGGGAAGTTAAGAGATGTATAAGCTGGTTTTGCCCTAAAGTACTTTGCTGATCCTAGCAAATATGGATGTCTGTTTTGATGAGAACTTGTGGGGCCAAGGAGATGGAAATCAAAGTCCAAGGTAAGGAGCATAATAGCAGACACCCTCCACCTCAAATGACTATACTGTGACCCCACAAGGCTATTCCTTCAGGAAGAGTGACTGGACCGGAAATCACCCAGCCTGCACTCAGATCTCAGCTCACACTGCCTGAGAGGCTGGAGGAACCTCTGGCCTGAATTTGGATTTAGGGACCTCCAAATGGTAGTGTTCCCATATGGCTGACAGAAAGAAAAGCCCCTTCTCTCTAGAGAAAAACCTCTTGTCCTAGGCTGCAAATTCTTCCTATAGATGACTGTCAAATACAATGACCAACACACAATCCAAGATAACTAGGCGCATGAGAAATTGAACATCGTGATCCAAAGTCGAGAGAGAAAACAGATGACGATGAGCAAGAAGTCTCCTGGGCGCAGGCTCTTCCTGGGCCGGGAGCCAAGGGCAAGTAATGGCCACCCTGTGACATACCTTCCCACAGCTTCTGGTGCTGGTCTTTGGCCTCCTTCTCTGGCTTCTCGGCCTCCTCCTTCACCACCCGCAGCATCTCCACCTGGTCCTCCAGGGACTTTTTTCCAGCCTGTAGCTCAGCAAGCTTTTGCTGGGTGGGCAGAAGGCAAAGGGCGAGCTCTCCTTACATTCTGCCTTTTTCCTCACGTACTGCCACCTCCCTGCCTCTACTCCACAGGGCGACCACGGGATCTTTCTAAAGCACACACCAGCCTCGGTCCCCACCTTGCTACGGTTCCCCACACTGGAGAAACCCAAACACCTCAATGTAATCCCAAGGCCCCATGGGACCAGGCCCCTGCTGTCTCTCCAGCCTCATCTGCTCCCTTGCTATCTTAAAGTCTAGATCTGACCGCCCTGACATTCAGACTTCTGAATGCTCTCTGCCTGCAGTTCTTCGCACTCTGCCTGGATACCTCTGAATTACCCAACAGATTTCAGCTTAGAGGTCTCTTCCTCCGGGAAGTCTAACCTTTTCCCCAAGACTGTTTTGGGGGAGGTGGGGGGGACCAAGTGAGAGTCTCCCGATGCCCCACCACCCCAAACTTCCCCTTTCCCAGAAGCCCTGGGCATCACCTTCTATCTGTCCACCCCCAGCAGACAATGTACCCTTGAGGCAGTTTCTGGTCTGCTGCCAGCTTCGTGCCCAGTACATGTCACACCTTGGGCCCCTGTGGATACTTCTAGTAGCAACAAGTGTGCCAGGCAGGCTCAAAGCCAAGGGTAGGGTCCCAAGCTGTAGGGTCTTAGCCTGAGCCCCCACGGGATCACTTTCCTCCCAAGACCTTGGCTGACACCTCGGCCTCGTTTGCTGCCAGGATCCTCCCAACTCCCCAGGAAGGCAAAGACCACTTGGAGATAACCTCGCCACAACGCTCCACAACTATCTTCTGAACTTGGGAGGAGCCTCACTGGCCCATGTATTTGCGGGGGACCCCACTAGCCAGGCCATGGGGATGAGAGAGAAAAAGCTGGAATCTTCCCTAGGCAGAGACAGCTGGAGCCTTTGCTCACTGGGTCAGGCAGGAGCCCAGGAGCAGTGCTGAGGACCCTGACCTATCAAATAGCCAAGGGGGTGGCAAGCAGGGGAGGGAGACACACACCTGGGGACACACCCTCTTCTGGCCCCCAAAGCACCCACCTATTGAACTAACCCAGCTGCTGCTGACTGACACAGACTTGAGTCCTCCCCCAGAGCTGGGAAGCCACACAATCATCAGCCTCACCTTACAGATGGCAGAACCACGGACCCGAGAGGCAGAGGCATCCCTCTCGTTCCAGAGGCAGCAGAGCTGCTGCCAGCCCCCTTTAGTCTGACACCTGAGGTCTCGGTAAACGCCAGTGCCGACCGCTGTCCACCTGGTAACAGCTTAACCAATGACTAAATGCCTGGTAAGCAAATAAGTAAACCAAAACACAGACAGTAACTGGCCGCAGGACACCACTCATCGGGAGCAGATGTCAACCCTATCTGGCCTCGCCAGCTCATGTTTCTAGACCTCAGGGCCCAGATCATCCTGGGCTGGCGCCACGGGCTCCCCACCTGCTTCTCCTCGCGGGCCTTCTTCCACTCCTCAATAAGGATCTTCTTCAGGCGGAACCCCTCGCGGGTAACCTCTGCTATCTGCTGCAATGTCTCTCTCTCCTTACGGCCCTTCTCTCTGGGGTGGGAGGGGAGACATACAGGCACCACCAGGGGGCACTTAGGACCCATCATATCTGCCTCTTCTGAAAGAGCTCAACCCCACCTGCCACCTCATGTTGGGAAAAATAAGACAGAAACTCTCCTCCCCACACCTCTCCCTCTCTTGGCCTCAGAGCCCTGCATCCTTGTCCTTGGGAGTAGGGACCGTGGGCAGGGTTTGCCCACCCTTGAGGTCAGGGGAAGGACTAGGGAGGACTGGGATGGGGGACTGGAAGTTGGCTCCCAAGAGAGAAAGGGACATAAGTCAGACTCGCGGACAATCTGGCCAGTAAGCATGTTGTGCATGATTCACCCTCTACTTAAATAAAAGTCATTTGGTCAGAAAAGTTTCCATAAATATTAGGACTTTTGGTTTCACTAAAAAAACCAATCGGGCCCTGTCACCTGTTATCAACTGACAAGAGTCAAAGGCAGCTGTCTCTTTAGATGCCACAAGCCCCACCACTCCCTACTGCCTTACACTCAGCCTGCTTCTGCCATTTAATTACCTGTCTGTGGGCATTTCAGTTTCCAGGTCCTGTTGCACAGCATAGCAATTAAACACATGGAGTCTCAACTCAGACCGACCCAGGTTCAAGTCCTGGCTCTGCTATCTCCTAGCTATGTGAACCTGAAGAAGTCTTTCTTTCTCCTTTCTAAACTTGAGCTCCCTCACCTGTTGAACAGGCAAATGACTGCACCTGCTTCCAGACCAGAGAGAAAGCTGGCAATGGAGCATTTACAAAGCACCTGGCAAAGTAAGCGCTCAATACTCAAAAGCAGAAAAGAGGGGGCCGATTCACTGGGCAGGTCAAGGAAAGGTCCTGGAGGGATGGGTGGCACCCACGTACTTGCAGATGTTCTCACAGATGATTCCACTATTGTACTCATCCGTCCCGTCACAGCAGTCTGAGGACAGAGGTAGAGGGACCATCAGACCCAGCAGTGTCCCCTCCCTCCACCTACTGCCTTTTACCCCAACCCCGGTGGGATCTCACTTACCACAAACTCCGTCATTGACCCATCTGGAAGAGATGTACAAGGACTTGTA
Organism: Pteropus medius; assembly: GCF_902729225.1. NCBI lineage: Eukaryota > Metazoa > Chordata > Mammalia > Chiroptera > Pteropodidae > Pteropus > Pteropus medius. Next base: position 210,854 of record NW_024344561.1, read on the forward strand.
GCCAGTGTTAGTGCAGTGGAAGCTGCCATTAGGACAGGCGGCCGTGCCTGTGGGAAAGAAGGGAGGGTTTCTGGAGTGTGCTCAGGGCCTGACACATCCCATCCACTCAGACAGACCACTCCCTCCCCCAACACACATGCATACAGGGAGCACAAGAAAAGCAGGAGTAACCAACGCCGAGTAAGAGCAAGAGACAGCTGCACGCTCAGAGCCTGAAACAAAACTCTCCAGTGCTCCCTCCTGCCTCTCCCCACCAATGCCTTCAGAACAGGGCCCCCAACTCCCTCGCCTTCACTCTGCCTCTGTCTGCCCCTGGGACCCACCTTCTCTCCCACCTCTGAGTGCTTGCACATGCTGGATTCTCCATCTGCAGCACCCTTTAGGACGCAGCTGAGAACTCACCTCCTCTCTCCAGGCTGGGTGGGGGCCTCTTGGAGCTCCCACAGTGCCTGTTGCTCTCCTCACCAAACCACCCACCACTCGCTTCTGTGCCTGCTTTCCCGCTCAACAAACAGGGAGTGGGACTGCGTCTGTCTGGGTCACCACACGGGGCCTAGAATTCACCAGGTGTTCAATTAAGTGTCTAATGAATGACTGAAGAAAAACTCACCTGGCTCATCTGAGCCATCCTTGCAGTCACAGTAGTCATCGTTGACGTGATCGAAAGGGATGGTGGCCAAACCGTCCAGGCAAGTAAAAGGCTTGGACTCATCATAGAAGTGATGGTCTGCGGAGAGAGGGAAAGGATTAAGCCTAGGGCTTACGTTGAGGAGGAGGCCCTCTCAGCCTAACAGCACTCTGCCTCCACCCACCAGCGAGCTCTGTACCCAGAGGCCGGGAAAGTGAGGCAAAAGCCTACAAACATCTACCCCAGGAGCCAAAAATCAGCCCCTTCCACACCCTTCCTCCCACACCCGGCGGCAGACTCACTGGTGAGAGAGACGCCCCGGGGCCGCTTGACCTCCACGGCCCAGCACACCGGGAGCAGCAACAGCAACAGTAACATTTCGGCAAAGACTCGGAGTCCGGAAACAGGTTCCGTGGGAGGAAACTGGCTGCGGGGAGATGCGCTGTGCCTCAATGCTGCAAGTAAGGGCGGCCGGTAAGTAGCAGAGGGCTACATCCAACCAAAGGAAAGCGCCTCTTCCTTCAGCCAATGGGATTCCTCCATCGCTTCAGGGCAATGGGGGCTCATCGGGGAAGATATGGCGTGTCGAGGGGGGTCTCCCCAATCCTGCCCAGTGGAGGGAAGTCTGACTTTGCTCCTATCAAGAGTGGGGATCTCAAAACCTCCGCTCCATGTGGCCGGGGGTTAAGATATCCAATTCCTACCAATAGGCTAAGGGGTTAACAATCTCCTCTCCCGACGCACGACCTCAGTTTACCCCCAAGAGGAAACTGGGGTGCCTTCCCGACCCCTTGTTCATCACCTACACGAGGCAGGAGCGAAGGTCAATATCCACCGCGCCCCCCTTGCCCAGCCGCCAACAGTTCCTCCTGCAGAAAGAAAGCGGAAATGTGCTTATACGTCACTTCCTGTAACACGCTGCGCACCCGGAACGGAGGCTCGGTGACGCCATGTTGAGAGTGGCAAATAAGGTGTCGGAATCTAGACAGCCATCTTGGCTAAGACGGTGAAGCTTTAAAGAGGGTAGTTCTGCAGGTTCACGCTTAATGGCGGCGCAAGGTGCTTCCATCTTGGGAGTGGCGGGTTCTGCAGTCACAAAAGAAAGATCCCGAAAAATGCCCGCGAACCTCAGGCGGGATTGGGGGCAGGGGTGGGAAGAGGAGGAAAAAAAAAAGGATGAGCACGTGACTCTAAAGTAACCTCCCCCGCCATCCTACTGCGCGACTCTGCCCCATCCCCTGTTGGGACCAGCCCTCCGCTCAGCATCAGCCAATGAGAGCAGTGGTGCAGAACGCGGGCGGTTTCCTTGGGAGCGCCGGAGGGAGGAGGGGAGGAGGTTACCTAGCAACCGGGAGATGCTGGGAGGCCCCGCCAAGCGGTCGGAAAGTGCATTTCCAGAGCCCGAGGAACCGGAGCTGACGGATTGCGAACAGGAGAGATTACTAGTCGCCCCCCTACCCCTCAGGGGTCTTTGGCCCCAACCCAATCATGACGTCTCCCTTGTGCCGGGCGGCCTCCGCCAACGCCCTGCCTTCTCAGGATCAGATTTCGACCTCTTCCAAGGCCAAGGGCACTATTAAGGCTGAGGCCAAGCACCGCCACCCTAGAGGCAAAGGCGCCGCACAGGCTTGGCCTCCACTCCATTCCAAGAAGGGACCTGTTTATGCCAGCCGAGGGAAGTCCGCTGTGCACACACAGGTGGCTGAGTTACAAAGGAAAATACAACTGTTAGGTAAGATGGCTCCAAAGGGCATAACAGGGTCAGGAGTCAACAGCGTCCACTCAGACCTCTGACTAGGCATGGTGTGACAAAGATGTTTCACTAGCATTCATCCGGGTGGTCAGTTTCTGAAGACAAAAACTCATACTTGTTCATGGTTTTCCTCATCTCATAAAACTTTTTCTGGGCTCAGAGCCAACTTGACTGTATTTTATACTTTTGTGTAACCTCAGTTCTTATATTATGCATGATGTGGTGAAGAACATAGATTCTAGAGCCAGATTTTCTGGGTTCAAATCCTGGTTCTGCATATACTCATTGTTTGCCCTTGGGGGACTAACCCCCAAGAGTAACCTAATTGCTCTCAATTTCTCCATCTGTAAAATAGGGATAACAGTACAACCCCATAGGTAGTCGAAATGTGATAAATGTCTAGAGTAATGCCTGGAAGAGGACTATTTTGCTCCCCAGGGGACATTTGGTAATGTCTGGAGACATTTTTAGTTGTCACATTATTAGTGGGGAGCTATTGGCAGCTCGAATGTAGAGGCCAGGGATGCTGCTCAACATTGGACAGTGCACAAGACAGGTCACCATAGCAAATAGTCGTCCGTCCCAAATGTCAGTCATGCCAAGGTTAGGAAATCCTGGTGTAAAGAATTATTGTTACTGTTTTATTGTTATTAGAAGGTAATCTTGCATAGTGATTGAAGGTATGGACTTAGGAGTCAGACTGCTTATGACCTTGAACAATCTAATAAGCATGAGCCTCAGTCTTTTCATCCATAAAATGGTTATGATGTGGATATGGATATAGACCTACTGGCATATGGCGTTTGATACCCGGAAAGTTCTTAATCCAGCAACCGACACATGATAAATGCTCAAAATGAAATATTGTTATAATATTAAGTTGATGATTACAAAAAGGTCATCCGTCTGAGAAGTCTTCCTCAACCCCCATGACACTCTGCTTGTGCCTGTCCACCTCATGTGACCCCAGAGGGTGACCGGAAGGCTTTTTATGAGAGTAGCCAGTGGAACATCAAGAAAAATCAGGAAACCATCAACCAGCTACGTGAGCAGACCAGGGTGCTGCAACTACAGCTGACGGACCTGCTCCAGGTGAGGGTACAGAAGCAGGTGAAGATATTCCAGTGGGCGGGGCCAGCATTCTCAGGTGTGAGGCACTGCCTCAAGTTGATGTGGCTTGGATAAATGGCAACTGAACTCCTCTCCTTACAGGGAGATGAGAAAGTGGTCCAGGCAGTAATTCGGGAATGGAAGTCAGAGAAGCCATACCTGAAGAACAGGACAGGCCAGGTTTGTCCCACCCCCACTCCACTAACCATCTCCATTTCTAGCCTGGATCCCCTCCCCCGCTGGACTCCCTCCCTCCTATCCCACCTTCTCTAATGCTTTCTCCACACCAGCTATCACTCATTTATTTACTCAATCTTTATTACACGCCAACTATGTGTCTGGCATGGTATTAGGTATTAGTGATCGTTCAGTGAAAAAAAAAAAACCGAACCAAATCCCCATTCCCCAAAACCTCATATCTTGGTGGAGAAAACAGACATAAAAACCCAAGAACAGGAATATAGAAAAAAAATAATTTCTAGCAGTGACAAGAGAAACAAACGAAACAGTGACTTACTAGAGAGATGGATGGGGACAGGAGTTCACACTTTAGATTGGGGTGTGGGGTGATCTAAGAGGTGATATTTGAGCTGAGAATGGGCCAGGCTGGAAATGATCTAGGGGAAAGCACTCCAGGCAGAAGAAATAGCAAATGTAAAGTCCTCGTGGGTAGGAACACTTGTAGAATGTTGGAGAAGCAGAGGGAGACCAGTGTGGCTGGATGCGAGTGAGTGAGGAGGGCTCAGAAAGAGATGAGGTCAGGGAATTCACCGGGGGCTGAACCTTGTAGCAGGCCTGCTGGCCACGATGAAGAGTGCAGATTTTATATGCTAAGAATCAAGGAAGTAGAAAGTGGACTGTGAGAAAGCAAGAGTGGAAGGCAGGAGGTCATCCCGGTAAAGATGGCGTTTGCTGCACTAGGATGAAAAGTGCTGGAAATAGGAAGAAAGAGAGCTGGGGGAACCTTTAAAATAAAACAGAGAATTGCAAAGAAATTGAATGTAGGTGGGAGAGAAAAAGAAAGTGAGGATGACATCAAGATTTTAGACTCGAGCACCTAGGTGGATGGAGCCGCCATGAGCTGAGATGGGGAAGTTTCAAGGAGGGCAGGTTTAGGGAAAGATCAAGTGCTTGATTTTGGTCACGATGGTTTTGAGGTACCTTTGGAGACATCTGGAAGACAGTATAGATATGGATATAGGAAACTGCAGTTCAGGGAAAGGCTAAATTTGGGTGTCTTCCATGTCTAGGTGACCTTTAAAATTCTGAGATTGGATAGGATCATCATGGGAGTGGGTGTAGACTGAGGAGAGGAGGGCCTGGGGCTGTGTCTCCAAAGGCAAAGGAGACCAGGAAGGGACAAGCCAGGGAGGTGGGTGGGAAACTGGGGAATAGGCTTCTGGAAACCACCAAAGAAAACCATTTGCAGATGGCCAGCCGGGTCAGATGCTGCTAAGAGACAAGGGAGATGAGAGCCAAAATATGGGAGAAGGGAAAGAGGAAGGACTAAGGGGGTTCAGGCTCCTGCTCTTGCTCCCCTCCCTCCAGCAGGCCCTGGAGCACCTGGACCATCAGCTGAGTGACAAGGTGAAGCAGCTCAACGCTCTGCGGCACCAGGTGGCATTGCGGCAGAAATGGCTGGAGGAGCTCCAGCTGCAGCACAGCTTGCGTGAGCTAGAGATTGCCGAGGCGCAAGATGGCAACTCAGAGGTGGCTAAGGTGGG